>NC_070645.1:16266497-16578643 GCF_947347685.1 Pleuronectes platessa
CTCTAATAACTGGATCCCTGCAGAGAATCAAGCTCAAACATGGCACAGATTGAACTTAAAGGGAGAGAAGGGCAGATGCTTTGGCTTGTTCGTTGATCTGAGACGATTCACTGGGTTTATTTGGTCCATTCAAAGCTGTATCACTGATTTCCAGGCGGTGAAGCAGATGGGATCTTGAGATTGAACTTGAAAGGATCAAGATCTGTTCCTGCGACGCCTTGAAAATCTGTTCCTTTTGTCTTCTTTACGATAATTATGATGATGATTTCTTTTTTAATGCCAACGCAATTAGTCTCCTTGTCATTTTATACGTGTTCCAGCTGAGGAGCCACCAGACGTTCCTCTCATTTGTTCCCACGTCCTCCCGCAGGCGAGACAGTGACGACCAAACCAAAAACCAGGACGTCCACACGGCAATAATCAGTCGGGGGCCAGAGGAGGCGTCCAGACAGCCGGCGTTAATCTCACTAACGAGCCCCGTCAGAGCGGAACACGCCGCCCATCAATCAGCCAATAACCAAACGATCCCCTGAGTGTCTGCACACACAGAGCGATCGCTGTTTATCACCACTCAGGTAAAATAAATGGACCTTTGAGGAATAAAGTTTCTGACACTTAGGGTCTGAAAGGATATGGATTGGAGTTCTAAGTGTAAAAGGACACAATTTCTCATGTTACACCACTAGAAACATCTAAGTACTAATAACTTTAAAATAAATAATTAAAAATCCCTAAATCATATTTGCAAAGCAATATACTTTAATTAAATGACGGTCCTTCTATCAAAACATGATTAGTGCATTGTAAATATGCAAATATCTCGCAGATACAAAACACATTGTGTGCACACATTTGCATGTGAATCCTCCATCATCTCTTTCATCATCCATTCAGGCTTTCAAATTTATAGTTTCACCATCAAAACAAATTATCATAAGATGTCCATGTTAAAAAAAACATTAAAATAAAGAAACTGCGGTGTGTTCAGGACATCGAGAATCACAGGAAACGTCAGCGCTGATTTCTTGTAGCTCAGTGACACCAAACAAAAGAGATATTGAAGATTTACTTAATGTGTCATCAACATCTTTCCCTCGCTTGAAAACATCACCACAGGAAAACACTGTATTTATGCCAGAGACGTTATTTGAGTTGTGTTTTCATATCAGTGAAGCACGTCAACAAACCCCCCGATGTTGCCTCGCGCGGGACATGGATGATCGACATTTGAAGTTATTGAGTCGTTGATATCGATTCATAAACATCTATTTCAGACGCGGTTCAGACGGGCGTCCATGCCGATCGCCTGCTGCATGAAAACAGCAATAATTGTGCAAATAATTCAAGTCAGAACCAGGCAGACAAAATGAGTGGGGCCTGTTCGGTGAGAAGTAAACATCAATAATGATGCTAATAACCTTCATGCTCGTGCACGCCTCGGTGATTAGATCTATAAATGCCTCCGTCTGTATTCAAACCACAACTGGAAACTGCTGAGCTTTGCATCTGACCACCAGTTGTTAATTGATTTAATCAGAGTTTTTATAATTTTTCCGAAGCCTCTGCCACACGGTGACTCAAGCTATGAATTATTTATCTGTGGTTTTATCCCATATCATCCAGCTTCATATTTCTCCAGACCTTTTGGGGCCAGAGTCTGCTCTTCAGGCTGATGGAGGTGACAACCAGCAAGTACCAGCGTACTAATGGTCATCAGCCTGACAGGCGGCCTGTTAATGGGGCCTGTATCCCGACTGACCTTACAGACTCTAGACTACACGCCCGAGGCAATTATAGGACTATTACCATTCCATCCAAAGTATCTGAGAAACGTTCATCCGCCAGAAATACACTTCAGTAACTTGGGCATTAGAGTCACATATGGATTCGGTTCAGCGTGAAGCATCATCAGGGCGACATGAGAACGGTTTATCTCCAAAGACGGACACGCTCGGAGGTCAGAGGTGATCTGCACTGTGTGACTGAAGTGTGAGCATCTCTGAGATCTTCATCAACCTCCTGGATCAGCTTGAATACTAAACTTTAAAAATAGCCGACGACTCCACGAGGGAGGTTCTGCTTTCAATCAGCGTCTATTTGGTTTGTTTGTCTGTTTGTTTGTTTTCCAGCAGGATTGAGCAAAAACTACCGGAGAGATTTCAACAAAACTTGGTGGAAGCAAAGAGGCAAACAATGCGGCAGATAATTCCACACAGATGTAAGTTTCTTTCGATGTATCTACTAAATATTACACATTTATGAATGTCCTTATAGCTGCATACGACTGAGCCTAATCAAATATGCATGAAGTGCTAATACATTCTGCAGATGGAAGTTCAAGTAAAGTGTTGCCAGTGAAATAATATATAGAGCTCACATAACTGTAGTAGGTGAGTGGATATTTGATGTCTAACAACATGGGAACTCAATATTTGCACCCAGAAGCAGAAAGCTGGGAAAAAAAAGCGATGTTTACATTTAAAATTTTATTCAGTCTCCTGTTATGTAAAAGTGAATCATGTGAAAAACAGGGAATCAATGTGTATCAATAAATGAACGTGTAATAGTTAAATAAGAAGATCAAGTTCGCTGTTTGTTGAATTGCACAGGGCTGCAAAGTGTCCAAGGGCAGAAGAAAAGTAGAAAAGAGTCTGTAACGCTGCGGCTGAATAAACAATCTGACGTGGAGGACGAGGACGTGTTGTGTACGGGAGGATCAGCGAGGAGGAAGAAGAGGAGGCAGGTGCACTGGTGGGTGTCGAGGTCAGGTGAGGAGAACTGGGGACTGAGGACGACCGCTGTCACTTCTAATCTGGAAGGAAAACACGTTAACATGTGAGTAACGGATAAACACTGGCACGTCCACTCCTCTAATACAATAATACATGTTGGTTATTTGTACTGTAGCTGAGGAGGACGTGATGTTTGAATGATTAAAGCATGCCCTGTATAATATTCAGAGTATTTGTATAAAAGGTTATATAAAACCGATTCTATTTCTAATTTCAAAAGGCAACTAGTCAGTGAGCATCCTGTGAGACTCCCGTAGGAGGTTTACTCCGGGGGACGAGACAGGCGTAGGCCTAGGACTCGCTGGAGGGACGACATATCCCATCAGGCCTGGTGATCCTCCAGGAAGAGCTGGAGAGGGAGAGGGACGTCTGGGACACCCTCCTTGGTCCATGCACCTTCACCACTGGAGCCTGGATGAATGGAAGACAGGAGGGATGGATTATCCTTTTTACTTACAGTTCCCATCTTGAATATATAAAAAAAAACTCTCTCAGAAAAGTACAGTATTCCTCTAAATGGCAGTTCCATTTCTGAGTATCGCACCCTTCAGATCTCTAAATCAAATCATTGATGGCAGACGGATTTTTTCTTTCTTTGAAATACGACCAGTGCAAAATGAGAAAACTCAATTATTCAAATACACAAAGAAATCAGAATAATTTAAGGCCTGAGTGATTTGCTCGTCACTGATCTAATTATAAATGGCTCCAGCAGTCATTGACAGTTTATCTTGATTAACTGAGCATTAGGATGTTTGTTTGTTCCAGAAGAACAGAAACTCTGGTGTTGACAGAAGCTGCAGAGGCTGATTTATGGTATTTACAGTCCTGGGTTTTCTTCTACTTTCTTTATTGTGATTTTATCTTCACTGACTTGGACTTACAATAATCATATTTACTGCTTATCTGTGTTATCCCTCAAGTCTTGACTGGGCTTTCGTAGAATGACCTGAACTTTACTGGTTTATAACGACAAGCTACGACCACTCAGACTCTGACTTTCCTGGAAATCCAATCGCAAAGTAAAAGACATTCCACCGTCCAGATAACAAAGATGGTTCAGATGAAAACGAGAAACAGTTTTCAGTTTTTTTTCCTTCTCCTCTGGTTTAATTACCACCTCTCCCCTGCTCTGCCTCCGGCTCCGTCACCCTCGTCTGTTGTCAGTCACATCATGTCGGCTCGTTTAGAAGTGATCGAAGCCGGCGTCCTAGGTGCGTTGGAGTAATCGCTCTTCCCCGAACGAGAAAAGCAAACTGTTGCCGACGCAGACGACAGTTTAACACACATTAAACTCATCGGTGAGGAAGCTGAGGTCCTGTCAACAGACGCTTCTCCCAGGAGACATCAGGAGTTTGACAAAGGTTAATTAGCTTGTTAACCTTGTTTTGTGTTAGTTGTCTTTGATGATAGTCACTCGAGTCATCGTGTATAATCCTGCTGCTCCTTTTGAAGAACTACATTTAAACCAAATAAAATGCAGGCATTCGACACATAAGATCAAATGGATATATAAAATTCAGCCATGAATCTGCTGAGAGTTCACACATTTCAGTTGTGTTAAATGTTCACACTGCGACTGGAGGGTTTTCTCATCACGGACATTTGCCAGATAACAGTTTTCTGGTCTTAAGGTTGTTCTGCTTGAGGCGGGAGGGATCACATGTGGTGGTCTGTGCTGCTCTGAACCTGCTGGAGGCCCAGTTCGGTTCAGAAGATAAAGATATAGTAGAAACTATCAAATATTAATATTTCTAGGGCCTCTTAGTCTTGGTTTTAATGCATACAAATACCACAGCGACTCTCACACACATGTTTTTATGCAGTTATCAGTCATTTTCTGCTGCTTTATACACAACTCAAATGGAGAAGTACATTTTCAGAGTAAATGAATGATCTTAATGTATTGAATGAATTATTTTACATCTTGTTTTTAATTTTGTTTATGTCCCTTCCAGCAACATGGAGGAGGCTGGGTTTATGACTGCAGCCAGCACCCAGGAAGAATACAGTCTATGGTAAAAGAAAAACAGGACAACAACAAACAGAGACGATTGATTATTGTGGTTTCAGCCGCTCGCAGCCGACTTGCTCCCACTCTTCCTCCATCACTTTGGCAAGAAGAGTGTGTGTGAAGTCTGTTGAAGTCAGTTTATTATTCTCTCTTTCCCAAAACTGTCCCTGCTCTTCCACGTTCCAGCACGAGTGAGATAAATCTGATTCTGGAAGCTGATAGACACACAAGGGTTTTATTCTGCCCCCGGATTTCAATCTACAAAATAAATACATGTTATTATAAAAGGAACGCTTGTTGTTGTTATTATGAGTGATCATCGATGCTGTCACGTAATAATTATCTTTGCCTTTCACTGCTTTCCCAGAAAAAAGGTTTAAAAGGTGATTACAGCTGTGAGAATGACAGACGTCTCTAAGCCCATTCGATTAACATTACATCACTTAACAGCTGACCTGTAGAAACAAGGTTGTCAAACATCAACAGTGAAATCACGGTTTGCATTTTGCAGTGTACAGTGAACCCTGCAATTTACACCTCCTCTCAAACGTGTAATCCCGACATGCGGCGCAATTATTTCCCGACTTCATTGTAAATAGTCTCAGACAGGTCTTTCTGCATGTTGGACGTGATTGAAAGACGAATCTGCATTTCAGTGATTTACATGACAAAACAAGCCGAGGCTGCAGGAGCGGACAGATAATTCAGATGTGAATCAGCGCCTGCAGAAGATGTGAGATAAACCTCAGCTCGTCTCAATCAAGAGGGAGACGCCCGGTACGTCTCATCAAAGCACGGCTCATCAGATGGAATCCGCCGAGAGGACGGAGTCGGACTAACAAAGGAAACAGCCGATCAAACACCTGGATCACAGCTTTAAGATTTCAACGAGAATTAGAGTCGCTGGAGATGTGCTGATAGAACATGTTTCGAGTAAGAGAATCAGTAAGTTGACTTTGCTCGAGCACTGGTGTGGAAATAAAAATTAAATTGTTGAACATCCAGTTGATTTCGTAAATCAAAAGGAAGACATGTCTCCACATCCTCTTTCTGTACAAAAATAAGGAACTGGAAAAACTGTCTGTTATCTAAAATCACGTGTATTCTGAATTTGTAGTTTGGTCCATGTCCCATCCACTAACATGGAGGAGGTGGGGTTTATTTCTATACGAGAGCCAGCCATCTTTATATATAGTCTAGGGTCCCATCCACTAACATGGGGGAGGTCGGGCTCATGAGTGTATTTTACATCTCAATAGTTGCTGAGATGTTTCGATTTATCTCTCTTACAGTAAAACACAAACTCAACTTCACTGTTTATTTTTCCATTTTGTCTCCTTGCCTTGTTTTGATTGATGTTTTTTCATATTGAAATTCACCTCTTGCACGATATCCAGCGGAGCAGCATCTCGATAAATCAGAAATGATCAAATCTGATATTACTTCAGTTTTGCGCCCTTAGGATATTTTGTCTGAGACTTGTTTTTCATTGACTCTCTGTCAATGTTGATGATGGACGCCACTTTATTACTGCTTTGACTTTTTAATGCGTCGCCTTTTTTCTCAATTTGCAATTTTCCCATGTATTTCCAAGACGGAATAAGTGAAAAATGCAAATAAACAATTTTCATTCACACACATTCAACCTGTCAATCTTACAGTTTCAAGACGATACCCACACACGAGCAGATTTAACGATGGTTATAAGATTCCTCCTCGGCTGTTGAATCCGACCAGTGCTGTGTTTTCTACCAGTGAGAATCTCATTAAAGTAGGTTATTATCACCCTCCTCTTCGTTTTACTGCTCTCTTTAAACCAAGAGCAGTAAAATCAGTGAGTGGAGACGATCATTTGAAGAGTCCCCCCGGCTGTATTTTTGGATGGCGTGCACTCGGCCCTTCCAGGTGGACAGTTAGCAGATGTGACAGTCGTCAGATCAGATCTGCTCCGACAGCTGCGCAGACGAATGACTACACAATTGTAGTCATTCACCTTGTGTACAGCAAAGGAGCAGTCGAGAATAAACTACTAGAGGAGAACAAAGTCAGAATGTTACAAGGAGAAAGTCCAGATTTCAGGGCGACGTGCTGTTGTCGCGTGGGGGAACAGATGAGCAGCTTTCCACACAGAAACTACAATTTCCCGGTGATAAAATATCCAATAAAATAAAGGTGAAGTGAAATGCAGTGAAGAAGAAGACTCTTTTTAATTAATACACGTGTTTCCCTGCTCTTTTCAGTAGCTTCAGCGAGCTCATATTTTGGGACGTGACTGTGACGTCTCCTGAGGGGAAATGTCTCAGCGTTAGTCACACGCTGCCTGAGGTAAACACCAGATAAGATTTTGAAAATAGCCGCTCTGCTTTAAAATTAAAAACACCCATCTTGCCCGGTCGCTTGTATTTTAATTTAATGATCCACTTTGGTTCATGCAAATAAAGATCAAGTCAGAGCCGCATCAAACTTCAGAGCTGAGCTCAGTGTTTGAACATGAAATAATCATCCTGTCTAATGGAAAACTTGTGTCATTGTGTTCTCTTCTTCATGACTTTAATAATAGACGTACAGGGGGTCGTTACGCCCGGATCGTTACATACTAGTGGTTCATTTGATTGATTTGAATATTGCTAATTGGACGGACTCAGACCAGGACAGGAAGCGTAACCTTCTCAACCCTTAAAACAGTTGGAAGGTTGGTTTGAGTGTCCTCAGCATGAGTATGTCGAGCTGAGCTGCGGCTCTGACTCATCTCCACGTCACCGATTCCACTTGAGTGACTACAGACAACAAAGGACTGGGCTCGCTCACTGCTCAATCTCAGGGTCAGTGGAGTGAGCAGAGAGCGGGCAGATGGAGAGATCGCACCTCAGCGTATGAGATCAGAGCAACCTTTTATTAACCCCTGGAAATAATGTGCTCAGATCTCCGAGCCTTCGCTTTACGACGGCAACATTTGATTTTCCTGGAGCATCCTGTGTTCGGCTTGAACCAGAGGAGGAGCCCTTTGGCCACAGTCTTCTCTTAATCAGGTTTTCATGATGTAACCGTGCTTGTGACCCAAAAAATTATTAGCATACAGTATATCTGAGTTTTCCTTTCCTGTCTTTTTCTTACGACTGTTTTTAATTTGTGCATAAAACCATGAAATTGAGAAAATATACGACAAATTCAATACTACCAGGAGCAGGAGTGAATGCTGACACACCACTGCTCCATCAGCCTCTTACCTGCCCGGGTGCTCTCCTCCTGACTGTGCCTGCGTCCTCGTGTCTTCAAGGTTCAGCGTCCCCAAGAATAAAGTCCTGCCTCAAGACATAAACAAACCATTTTGGCAATTAGATTCAAAAAAGACCTTTAACATTGACTGTGAATCAGCATGAGTCACATGCAAAGGATAAAAACAACAACAACCACCACTGACTGAACAAACATGACACAAGACTTCTGAAATGCACAAACAAATAACTACAGCTCATTTCTAATCCACAAATTGAGTAAAAAAAAATTTCAGCTGTGAAGTTTCCCTGGTGGCCACATTGCGTCATGCAACACTGCATCACAACATATTTTTCCACTTCACCAGCTCGACCCAGACACCTCACCTTTACTTCTCTTTGGAACAGTCGATTTACCTCTTCAACTGCTCAGGTTCACTAATGGAAGAGAATTGATCCAGAGGAAAGGAGCCTGCTCTTTGGGGACCTGTAAAAATGACAGATTATTTGTTTATTTGTGCTTTTTTTTTGGAGCAAACAGACAAATCTGCAAATCAAAAGGGAAAACGAGGGAAGATGAATAACATTTAAACCTAAATAACAAATGTGTTGCATGTGTGTGGACATGTGGCTGCCACACAGAGTCCTGGAAGAAAGGGAAATGCCACCGGTGTTGCCAGTGAATTATCTCCTGTGCTGTCGCTGCTCAGTGTGACACAGTGAGGCGGCTCTGACAGAATAACAGAGGACACTGCTCACGAGTGCATGAAGGATCGTCCGCGCTCTTTCAAACACAGCTGAAGGCAAAGGAGGAAAGGGAATCGGACAGGTGCACCCCACACAGCCGAACCCAGACCCTGGTCAAATTTGAGTTAACTTCAGCTTTAATACATATTTATATTGGTGCATCGGTTCTGCCAGAGGGTTCTTCCAGCTAATGAGGGAGTTTATTTTCTCCACAGACTCGAAATGAATCAATCAATCAAATTCTACTTTCAAAACGTTAGATTTATCACATTTATCCTTCCATGTGCTAACTCTACCTTGAAGTCACATTAATACATGTTTGAAACTGTAAAAAACTTGATTTTGTTGATTTGGGGTCTAAATATTAATGTCAGACGTATTTCTAAGAAAGGACAGAAAATTAACATGATATTACACATTTTGCATTTCTCTTGTATTCCTTGCAGACGATCTACACAATATTATGAGACATTATTTTGGGTTTTTATAGAAATTAATCTCAATAATATTAATAGTTTATAAAATCCCCCCATAGGCATGGAATTAGCATCGGTTGCATAACTTGCTTGTGCAAATCTTTCCTCAACTATTGCTGCTGTTTCTACTGATAGTTGTCTTTGAAGTGCAGGGTCATTCTGCTTAGTACAGCTGCAGGGGAATTAGAAGTACTCCCTGACACTTGCAGTTTGTGAAAATATAGCTTGATATTCTCCAGGAATTCTCCAGTAATGAATGAATAACAACTGATCTTTGACAAATACTAAGATTCTAGACCAACCGGAATGAAGGAGGTGAAAGGAGAGTCGCCTTTTCTCTCACTCTTTCAGTCTTTTCTCTTTCTAGCTGTCTCAGCGTGGCCGTACATCAGCCTGCCATCACCGACTCAGTCCAATTATTTTGGAGGAACATATTCCATTTCTCCCAACCTTGATTTTTATTCTCGAGGGATCTCTAATTAGTTGCAGTGCTTTCCACGCTGCTGTCCACAGGAGACGAGTTGAAACAGAGTAATGGAGGACGGGGGAACATTAAACCTTAGCAGGCGATGCAGACAAATGTTGAAGACAGCGAGCAGCCACTGGAGAGGCTGTGCCGGAAACATCATGATGTACGGCGTGGCCATAGACCTCTGCAGGATGTGAGACACAGAGCGGAGGTGGATGGGTCGCCTCAGTTTATTGTGAAGATAATATAAGTCAGACGCCGACGGGAACCAGAGGATCATCTGCAAAATGATTCCAGCAAAACACTTTACAGAGACAAAGTAAGTTGTCTTTCGACTTGTTATGCCTGTAGACTTTCTATGGGCTCTGCTGCTGTTTGGCAGCGAATGAGGCGTGAATATGAAGTAGCCCCGTCCTCGTCACTCCATTACCTGCACTCTGTGCTGCTCATTACAGCCTCTTCCCCCTGGGAGTGCACACATCACATGCACTCTGACTGCAGGGCCATTGTGCTGGATCACATTATGATACTGTTCCTTGTTGCTCCCCGCTGATTGTGTATATAGGTAGAGCACTTTAGATTGAATAGCAATGTGCAGAGCATTTAACATCATACTATATTCATTATTTTCCTTATATATAAACAGTGCAGTAAAATTGGAAAGTATGCAGAGGCCTTAAGTTTTCACATTTTGTGTAGCAGCATCTTATTGTGAAGACCACTGTGCTCTCAGGATTCCTTCAGTGCATCAGATTTGTCTTTTTATCCTGAGCTCTGCAGGCAGCTCTTTGGATTTCGTGGCTTGGTTTTTGCTGTAATGTGCTTTATAAGCGGTGATACATTATGTCCACTCGAGGGTTTCCTTTGAAAATGATGTCCAAACAGTTGGGTTTACCACTCACGGACTCAAATCAAGGTGTAGAAACATCTTGAAGAGAAATAGGAGCCACCAGAGCAAAGCTAAGTTTCTGAAAACGTGTGTCTTTGATATTCCTGCTTTTGAATTTAGCTGTATATGTGTCATTGTTTAATTATTATTTAAACTGTTGAAATGAGAGTCTTTCTTGAATCGTGAGTTATTGAGGTATAAAAGTATAAAAGTTGTAATTTACGCCAAAAAACAATAATCACAGGAAATTCACAAAATAAATTGATTCTAAAAAGATCTTAAATTTTCCTGTTATAATTCTCAGATGCACCTTCTCCGCTGAGGGAACCTCTGCTCAACAGGCTTGTCTCTGTTCCAGCATAATAATTAATCTTTGCACAAACCGAGGCCCATAAATAAACGGTTCACACAGTTCGGTGTTGGAAGAACTTTTTTGGCCACAATCCCACTTGACTCCTGCAGCATGAAGAACGGAGGCTGTCACAGCAGAATATTAATGCCCGAGTATTTGAATAAAAATGTCACATCGGGTTATAATGTTTAGTTATCCTCAGCTAGAACATGAAATATGCATGTGGAAATACACTGAGCTGCCCAGCGTTGGAGCATTATTCACCGTGCATGAAGACAGAGCAGGGGGAAGCCATTTTTAAATTCAAGTCCTGTTCTCCAATGGTCAAACTTGCAAATCCTGCAAAGGTAATATTCATCTTTATGATTCCACCTCCCTGCTGGAAACAATCACAAAGATGATGTTCACTGTGAGGGCGTGTGACAGCGTGTCGCTCTTCACAACCACAGACAAACACGTCTCCGATAACGAAAACTACAACAAACTTTAGTCGTCTGTGAACGGCCTGAAGGGAAACAGATGTATCTCTATCAACACCCGCTCCTGCAAACTCCTCATTTTATCAGAACGACAGAGTGATGGTGCTTCTCTCCGTCGAGCTGAGTGCAGTCGGATGTTCCCTGGTGCCCTCTCTCCTGCAGGCGGTGACATCCCTTATAGCCGCCTGCAGCTGTTACAGTCGTGGCGAGCCAATTTCCTCCAGCCTGAAAGCTTCGGAGTTCATTTGGAAATTAGCTGCAATTCGCTAACTGAGGGGAAATTTTTCCTTTATGTGCATTGACATTTAAATTGGAAAAATAACTGCCCTTGAATAAGTCCACTTACTCGACTTCAACCTATTAAGCATTTAAAATATTCTAGAACATTAAATGAATAAAACATACTCATACGGAGATGTAGGTAAGTATGTCCAATGCATAATGAACTTCAACATTCACCCAATGACTGCAGAATGGTCAAGTGTCATTTTTACATTTGTAGGTTTTTGTACAGATTAAATAAATGAGAAATCATCTTTAGAGGAGATGATGGATTTTGTTATATTTCAACCGAGTAAGGCCTGTTTCCTTCTATTTCCAGTCTTTATAGTTTTTTCAACCACTGGTTAATGATGTGAATTTTCTGAGCCAGACTGGTACAACTGGTTTCCCTACATAAACTCAAATCCGTCGGTGTGGATGTGACACACAAGAGCACAGAAAACAGGCAAAAAGAAAAACTATTAAATCTGAGTCAGATCAAAAAAAAGAAGAGGAGTCATTATATCAGAAACCCACGAGCAGAGGGAAAAGACATGAGTGAAAAACAATCACTTTTCAGCCTCAACTCAGAGAAGGATTTTATTCAAAAGCCATAGATGGAAAAATGACTTGCAAAGAATGAAGCCCCAGACTGGGAGAGCAGGAACCATAATAACCAGAGTGAGTGTAACTGCACATTTAGAGGGTTCCTCTCAGCTGGGATCGGCCTCAGCACACAGCACGTCGGCTGATTTACTCAACCGGTGTGTGTGGAGGCTGGATCCTGGACACTGCATTGGATCTGGAACCGATGCATCTTCGGCGGAGGGGGATCTGCTGACGGCCCGCGTGTCAGAAGGATGGAATGAATCACACATGTGCTTAAACCTGTGTCCCTGCTGTAGATCACGCTAACAGTTTTCTCACCAGAGAGCAGGCTCCATTAAAAAGGCAATTCCTCTCAAAGATTACCACGGCTACAAGACGTGTGATTTATGGCGAGGCTCGGACACAGAGGCTTGTGTATATTAATTTGTTTTATAGCTGTTTCATCGTGGAAGTGGACGGGTATTCACACTCTGTTGCCATCAGCATTTAGCATATCCCCTATGTCATATTTGCAGCTTCAGCTGAAGGAGATAATCTCAAATTTAGATGAGCTTCCCACCACTGTGTGTGTTGAGGGGATAGAATATTTATATATATGTGTGACTGTGCTGTGAGATAAATAAATATTTTCTGATTATGCAGCAGCTGGATATTTAAGAGTACATCAATGAAAAGGAAAGGTGCAAATATATTTTAGTTGGTTTACTGTCATTTACTGATCAAATGGGACTGAACTTGTTCATCTGGCCTGTAAAGTACTTTGTAGAAGTGCCATATTATTACATTTTATTATTACTACAGGGTTTGTAAACCCCTGATGTTTTGTCTTTTTTGTATGCAGTCTTTTTGTGGGTTTTCTGGTCCAACAATATAACATTTGTTTTTTTAAGTTTTACAAACTTAAAGTGTTTTTCCAAAATTTTGTGTTTTGTGAAATATTGTGATTTTGAATTGTTCAGTTTTGTGAAATGTTGCTGTGATTTGAACATAAAAAGTAGCATCAAATGAAAACACATTGATTCATTTAAGGATATATTTTCACTGTATTTACATATAGGAGTCAGACCCTGTTGATGAGAAACAGAATGGATAAACAAATTATGTGAAATTATAATAATAATCACTCATATTTTGTATGGCTATAGACAGACCCGCTTCATTGATGGAGTATATTTGTGAAACCTGAAGGTCAAACTGAAACCATGCAGGGTTGAATTTCATCATTCAGCCACTTGATTATTAAATCTCTCAATCAACCTTTTTGCATTGGTTTCTACTTATTTGTGGTTGGGGGGGGGGGGGATCCTATAATCTGTTAAAATAGATCTTCACCGGCCCCTGGTGGACACAGGAGGTACTGGGCCTCCTGGGCGCACGAGAGGAAGGCGAAGCTGCAGATGTGGGAATTGGCATTTCCAGATGTTTGATTGAATTATTCAGAGAAACACGTCTTCGCCAAACAGTAACAGACACGTCAGTGACATGAGCATTTGTTTTTTAATATTAATACATTTTAAGGATTTATGATAAAACTGTTTTAGGGAAATACTTTTGATAGGGTTGAAAACAAACACGAATTTAACACATATCTGCCTAATTTACTTGGATGGAAATGATCAAAATGGCAGAAAGATTATGCGTCATCAAACAAATAGATCAGTAATAAATAGACATCTCAGAAGCATCCGTCCTGCAGGAGCTGATGTGCGTGTCTCTGTGCACATTGTGTCCTGGTCGTTCGTGCACGGGCGAACAGAAGAAAAAAAATCTCTTCACATTTGCAGGGGACGCATGCGCGCAGGAGAAACCAACTGGTTTGTGTCAAGTCGAGGCAGACGGATGTGATCGAGCCAAAAAATCACCTGTATTCATGCATTCATGGTGACACAGTGAGTACACGGTTTTCTGTGATTTGTGTAGACAACGTAGGTCTCTGGAAGCCATTATTTAAAAGGAGAAAATCCTCACGTGTGTGCGTAATTTGTGGAGAATCAGGCGGATGATTTCAGGATCCAGTGAGGAGCATCTTAATCTGGATTTTTCCAGCGAGCAGAAATATGAGGATTCGTGTTGGACAATTCCTCCACAATATGATCTGTATAATAATATGAATTCATGTTCAAAATGGTGTAGGGATCCACAGATATTCTGCTTTTTGGCCTTAAAGAATAAAAATCCGCCTGTGCTGCAAATTATCAGCTTTACCGATCAAATAATTTCATTATGCGTCTATAAATGGCTGCATGCTGCTTGCTTTAGGGAGAATCGACTGTGTGTGCGCGTGTGCGTGTGCGTGTGTGTGTGTCTGTGTGTGTGTATCCTCCGGAGGATGCGACTGATGGATGCGATGGCTGCGGTGCAACAGTAACGCCTTGTCGCTATCATTGCTGTTCATCCCTCACAGACAGAGAGAGGGATGGAGGATGAGAAAGGAAGAGTGGGGAGGAGAAGATGAGGGAGGAGAGAGGATGTAGGAGGAGAGAGGAGGATAAATTGGCAGAGAGGATAGAGGAGGAGAAGATGGGGAAGGAAGGACGACAGAGAAGTCATTTGGTGAGAGGTGAAGAGAGGATGGATGAAGAGAGAGGAGGAGAAATTTGGAGAGAGGAGGAGAGGGGATGGAGAAGAGAGGTTGGAGGAGAGAAGATGAAGAACAGAGGATCGAGCAGAGAGAAGAAGGAGAGATGAGGAGAGAGGATGGAGGAGGAGAAATTTGGAGAGAGGATGGAGAGGAGAGGAGGAGGAGACAGGAGAGGAGGACACAGGATGGAGGAGAGAGGAGGGAGAGGAGAGGAGGAGAGAGGATGGATAGAAGAGGATGGAGAGGAGAGGAGGAGACAGGAGAGAGGAGGAGAGAGGATGAAGATAGGATGGAGAGGTGGTTTTGTTATGATCTCGAGCTGTTTGCTCTGAGTTATCAGATCCCCTACACACCACACTTTCTATTCTTATTACTATTGATTGCTGAAGTTGACCCCCACGCGTCACGACCCTTCATTCCTCAACACACGACTTCCAACGTTCTCAGCAGATAAGAATTCACAGGATCTCAAAAAGACTCCGGCCTCCTGTCCCATCTTTAATCTGGTGTGATTTCTTGGACTGTGATGTCGAGATGCTCCGGCTTAATGCGGTAATAATCTTCCAGTGAATCCTCCGCCCCCCCCTCTCTCTCTCTCCCTCTCTCTCTCCCTCTGTCTCTCTCTCTCTCTCTCTCTCGTCTTCTCGGTTGCAGTCCATGGGCTCAGAGCGGCAGGAGATGCGAAAGAGACAGATGCAGGTTCATCAGGAAGCAGCTGCCAGTGTCCTCCAAGCCCGCAACAGAATGGGAAACACCCCCACCAACGCCTCAAACGCCTGCTGCTTCTGCTGGTGCTGCTGCTGTAGCTGCTCCTGGTAACCACACACACACACACACACACACACACACACACACACACACACACACACACACACACACACGTACATGCAGCCAGGGCCGGATCTGGGAGACAGGTGGTCCAAATGTGCGAGTCAGTGCAAGGGACACAAAACTGGAAAAATACAAATAAGATGTCAACATGGAAAGGTGACGAGATTCGAGAGCTTTTGGCGATAAGGGCAGACATGTATGTGGAACTTATACGTCATGTCACGCCTCCTGCATGATCCACCGAGGCTCCACCCCTCACCTGAACGCTCCGGACATTTTCCTGTTGCTATGAAAGTGTCTGACCAGGATAATCTCCTGCTGCGTTTTAAATATGTTAAAGAGAAACTCCAGATTATCTCCGGACCCAATTTCCAGGACATTTTTTCCACAGCAAATTGCTGTTTTAATTTATATTTCAATATCAATTATCAATGCATGTAGTCAAGGTTTGTTTTTCTACAAGCATATTGCAGCTTATCAGTGCAGCAAGTGCGTAGATGCAGTGATGCAGACTTTAGACTCTTGCATGTATGCTTTGGAAAATGTTGGCATTAAATTGGAGTGTGGGAATTCTTCCTGTTATTGCGGTTGTCACGTGAGACCGATATCACTCCTGCTCTCATTGGAGGATGCATCTTCCCTTTCGGCCTCCAGCCCCAAACCATGACCCCAGGTAAACCGTTTGCAGGGGTCCAGTGACCCAGCTCAGTGGACGGAGGCCTCGGGGGTCGTAATCTGCTTTGGAGTTATCAACCGTTTACTCGAGCGTCCTCTGAGCTCAGCCAACCTGTTGTGTGCAGAACGCGGTGGAGTTAATTCACTCCACCGGGGATGAGTAAAAGGTTTTGTCTGTACGTCTACGTGGATTCCGGCTAATTGTTGCACAGCTACAACGGCCACATTCCCAGATGGGTCGGCTCACAGCGGACCCTCACCTGAGCCAATTAGGCCACAGCCAGCTGCTACACGACGTGTTGGGAACATTTTAATTACGCAGACGGTTCCCCCACAGGACGAGGTGGACAGTTGACACACTTACCTAAATTTGCAAAACGCTCCCAGTGGATCATCCAAGATCTACTGTAGCTGTTGTGTACATGTAAATGCGGAGCAAAACAACATATAGAACACGCAAGTCTCCGCCAAGCTGGAAGAGAGGAAATCAACGTGAGCGATTGATTCTCAACACAGGGGTGCCACCCTGTGTTGAGAATCAATCGCTCACGTTGTGGTCCACGTTGTGGTCCACTGGTTGGCACTCTCACCTCACAAGGAAGTTCCCAGTTGGAATCCCAGTGTGGAGTTTGCACGTTTTCTCACACAGTCTTCCGACAGGTTGGGGTTAATTGGAAACTCAATTAAAATATGTGAGAGTGAATGGTTACTTGTGTCTGTGTGTTGGGTTAGCGATAAACTTTTAGAGAACTATGTCATTTTCCATTTTGACCTCTTTAACGGGGACGGCATGGTGGTGCAGTGGTCAGCCATGTGTGGGCGGTTCAGCTTTGGTCTTTCTCTGTGGAGTTTGCGTGTTGTCCCGATGTCTGTGTGGGTTTTCTACTCCGGGCTTCCTACCACGGTCCAAGAGAAGCAGTTTGGGGTTAGGTTGATACGTGTTGGCTCTGTAATATGCTTGCGACCTGTCGCTGGTGTACCCATATCAGCTGGGATAGGCCCCAGCTCCCCCCACGGCCCTTCAGAGGATCAGGGGTTTAGATAACTGGTGGATGGATCCCTTCAATGATCATGAGACCCACACGGACCCACGAGGGTGTAGTGTTGTAATGTGTCCACTGATTATCGGCCATGCAGTGAAATACAGATACTGCAAACCACTCAGTTATTTTTAGTTAGAAAATCTGACAGTTAAAGCACTGGGGCTATTTTTAATTGGTGGGAAAATCTAATCTCCTTTTTGACGAGTTACTTTAAATATCTTCAAGAAGCTCTCACTGTGTTCCTTCCTCCAGTTTGACTGTTCGAAGTGAAGATGAGACAGTTCAAAGATCCACTTTTGATCGTAGGACGGAGGGAATAACTAACTGTGAAGAAAGGTAACGGATAAACACTTGAAATCCTCCCTCAGAACTCCAAACTCCATAATCATTTGGAGAAATAACAATGAATCCTTGTGTTTGAAGCCCTAAGCCCACTCTGGAAGATGCCCGATCCTGGACCATGTCCTTTGAGAGGGTGATGAAAAGTGCGGCGGGTCGCGGCAGCTTCAGGCAGTTCCTGCGGACGGAGTTCAGCGAGGAGAACATGATGTTCTGGATCGCGTGTGAGGAACTGAAGAAGGAGACCAACAAGACTGTGGTGGAGGAGAAGGTCCGTCAAATATACGAGGACTTCATCTCCATCCTTTCCCCTAAAGAGGTGAGGGAGGAACACTGTCGATCAACTAATTGATTTCCTTACTTGGCTCTATATAAAAGTTTTTGCATTTAATTGATCACTCATCTCCTCGTGTCCTCCAGGTGAGTTTGGATTCTCGCGTCCGGGAGGTGATCAACCGGAACATGCTGGAGCCGACCTCGCACACGTTCGACGACGCCCAGCAGCAGATCTACACGCTGATGCAGAGAGACTCGTACCCCCGCTTCATAAACTCCACAGAGTACACAGATCTGCTGAAGAGCCTGGAAGAGCCCCCCCCTGAGCCCTAGACCCTCCACTGCCACACACACACACTTAGCTTTTCAAAATGGCGCATGCGTCCCCTCCCCAACCCCAACCCCACCCACCCACCCGAAGGAGTTTTGTGTTCTGCTATTTAAAGAAAGACAGACAGGAAAATGAACACTTCTTTGTCCGGCTGTAACTGCTGTTTATTACACATGATTAGCTTTTCCAAAACCCTCGGAACAAACAAGGACTAATGCTCGGTCCGCTACTTGTTTGAGAACATATCTATATTTTTATATATTCCCTAGCGCTTGTATTGCACTTTTCTACCTTGTTTAATGAGGGAAAGCATGTATCTGTGAGCACTGCATTTGTATTTAGGTATATTGTGAGCCTTAATGCATATCCAGTTCTTGTAGAAGCTAGTAGTTAACAGTAATTGAAGAAGAAGGAAAGTGCCTTGGAATAAGATCCTCTACACTCGCACCTTCGGTCTGACGTGAACGGTGCGACTGAACGACTTCACATGTTGGTGCTTTCAGCTCTTCACAAAGAAAATACATTTTTACGTCTCAACGAGCTGATTAACCCGGAAAAATAGATCGTCTGTGTTTCAATACTGTGATATTAGTCAAAACTATATTTAAATTAAACATAACAGGGAGATATCAACTGAATACGTGACCACGACCACTGATATATTTGTGTATTTAAAAAAATGACTTTGTGTGAAATAGTTATTTGAATTCTCACAACTTCAATAAAGCACAATCGTATGTTGATTTCGCCGTCATGTGATGTGAACATCCACAAAATCTACCACTGTGTCTCTTATTATGGTTTATGTTTATGTTTATACATGGATTGCACATTAAGCTGATTTAATATTACACTTTTATTTGCATATTGGCTGTTTTCAAGTCATGTATTTTGAGATTTGTTCAACTGAGTATTCTGAGTAATATCGTAAGTTTTGTTTTGTTTTGTGTTTTAGAAAATACTGATCGAGTGGCAGAAAGCCAAGCTCATGTCCTCGAGTTGATTGTTCACTAAAAAAATTCAAAAACTGTTAAAGTTACAATAATTAAAAACATGAGAAGACCAGGATCTGAGTAGACGGATTAATGCCATGATTCATTGTGCTTCTTAATCTCCTAACTCACTTCAATAATACTAAAAATACACAAGATTGACTAAAACATTTTAACAACAGGCCATTTATTTTAAGATAGTAAGTAATAAACCATAACGTGTAGCCCTAGTTATTCCAGTTCATGTGTTCTGCAGTTAATGGCTTGTCTCGATGGCGAATAGCGTTGAAATCAGGCAACTAAAGTTACTCTACTGTAACACTGAGATATCGTGAGTGGCTCCAGGTTCAGGAAGCAGCATCGTTTCAGTCGTGCTTCTCCCGAGCGAATGGGCAGCAGCTCCCGGTCTCGTCCGGCTCGATGAGTAGCAGCGTGGTTTTTATTGACAGATAAGTCGGTGGTTCATTAAGTCCTCGAGTCACAATGGACTCCATAGGACTCTGATGGTGTTGTGCTTTGTACAGATTCTCCCCGAGGTTCATTCATCGCTGATGGAAGGAAGCTGCTTCTCGATGAACCGTTTGACATCCACCATTTCCTACAGATACAGAAGGAAACGTTTGTTAAATGGCACATATGAATTCACTGAATCTGGATATTTATTTTGATCATAAATAATCACAATTATTCTCATCAAGATTCAAGAATTATTCTCTGAAAAGTTAATGAAATAAATAAAATCCTATAAAAAAATGTTACACAGAGTGAAAAAAGAAAATCCTGGATGTGGAGATATTTCAATCCTGCTAATTTACAAACAACGCAGACGAAAACCAGAAGTAACAAAACACAGAATGCAAATAGACGTCCAAGGTGAAGACGGGACTCCCCCCCCACCCACCTCGGGACAGGCGCTGTGAGGTAGTCCTCGGTACGACTTGAAGGTGACGTTGGCAGGATTGATGAGACTTTTCATCTTCTCCGCCGTCTGGGCACCGAACATGAAGGGGACCAGGGGGTCGGCATCTCCGTGGCATTGTAACACATGCATGTCCTTGTTAGCACTGCTGGCCGACGCCTGAGAGCAGAAGAGATTAGGATTATGACAGATTATGATTTGGCCAAGAGACACCACTGAAAGGATTACTTTAATATTCTGGTATTATACCTAAATAGCTTCTCAAGTATTTGCATTTAAGAAAATAAACCTCTTAAAAACAGGTGCAGATGCATCATCATGCTTTTATTTTGTTTCACCTGAGGGAAGGAGTTGCGCAGAGGAAGCCAGCAGCTCAGTGCGACCACTCCTGCAAGTTTCTGCTGAGTCGTCAGAGCCGTGTAGAGAGACAACGCTCCACCCTGGAAAAATAAACCAACACAACATGACACAACTCTCCACATCGTTATTATCAACAGTGTCAACGAGTATAAAACATCACAACAGCAAAGAATGGAGATGATTTTAGTTTCATACTGCGTATTTATAAAAAGACCCCCCCCACCCGACTGCTATAATCTATTACTTCATCATCTAAAACTAATTTCAGTTTTGTCCACTTTCACATTTAATTGAATGTGCGTGTTGCTGCACACAAGCGACGCTGCCAACTCGTGTGTTGACCTTGTGGTGGAATCTAAAAGGAATTGCTCGGGGGGGGAGTGTGCCAAAATATTTCTTGGCCAGGCTCATCAACATCATATCTACTGGTTGTCTAGCAACAGCAAAGAAGCAAGAAATAGTCGCACATATATATAATCCACCGCGGAGGCGAAGTGCTGTAAGATTTCTGCACAGATAAAACAATCAAGATGTAGTTTGTTGATTAACGAGCTGTGAGGGGCCGGTAGGTTGATTTTGTGAAAGTTAGGACGGAGCCAGGCCAGATGTTTACCTCTGTTTCCAGAGCAATCCACCCAGATGTCGGCTGTAGCATCATATTTAATGGACAGACATGAGTATGGTTTTTAATCTCCTCATCTAACTCACACTCAAAAAAGGGGATTAAGCATATTACCCAAAATGTTGAACAGTTGTTTGGCTCTTACATGTAATTTCTAGCAGGCCTTTAATTCCACTCATAAAAATTCAGTTTTAAATCACGTGGTTTGATTTAACCCTCACTAACTCTTTCAGATATGCATTTATACTCGAGTCTGCTTGTTGAGAAGTGTATTTATGTATCTGTTTGATATTTAAATACATTATGCACATAAGCGGTGAATCACAGTAAAACAGAAAACGGTGTTATGTAACGCATCATCTGCGCACATGCCACACTCACCTGTGAAAAACCACCCAGGAGAATTCTGTGTGAAGGAATTCCATTCTTCACCTCTTGGTCTATCAAGGCTTTAACTGTGAAAAACACAACTTCTTTAAGCAAAATACTTCACTTCCGTGACACGTACACAAAGTTTCAATGGATTATAAACACGTACCATTCTCTGATGCTCTTTTGATGCCACTCGCATCTTCATCTGCGTCGGGGCTCAACCCGTAGATATCAAACCTGTAAGTGAGAAATCAAACGTGAGGCTCAACGTGTATTTAACAGCTTCACAGTCCAATATGTTTTAATCCCTCGACACTCACCAGGAAGGCATGGACATTCTCATGTTCAGAGAAACAGGCATGTTGGGACTGCAACCATCAGAGACGAGAAACATCACAATTTAGGTTAGATGCACAAAACAAAATGTAAAGACAGCGTCAACAATAAACATTGAATAAAGCAATGAATTAACAATCTTTAAAGACTTTTTCCAAAGACTTGCAGACACCGCGCTGGAGGCAACACTCACGCATGTGGACAGATGTATTTCACATGTGGTATCCTGATGCCTGCGAAAGCCTCTGCCCAGCCATGCCTGTCAGAACGGAGATCAAACCCATTTCAATACAGTTGGTTGAGGAAGAAAATAGCAAAAATGTAAGTGTTCTACGTGTACAATGGGCCATTTCATAATACATTCATTTATTGTGCTATTTCTGTCATGCCAATACATTTAGCCCATCAACTGCTGGTCTCACATCATATTATTGGAATAATATGACTAATTGATTAATGTGAACTTGACTTAAGTGTTGCCGCTGGTTAAGGTTAAGTGGGTGTATTTTAAATACTTGGCTAGCTGTGAATTTCCCTCCTTGAATTATGTCTAAATCTGACACTGCTTATTATTAAATCAACTAATTACTGATTTCTTACACAGCACCGTTACTTTCACACATTTATTTACTTCCTATTTGATCCACTAAATTTGTATCCTCCGTGTAATTCCTCTTAATATATTTTTTAATTATCTTTTTTTGTATGGTGTTGTGTGTTGAGTTATGTTGTATTTAACACAGGAATTTCCTAATTTGGGATCAATAATCTACATCTATCTACCCATCTTATTAAAGACCCTTTGACTTTGAAATCTAAATATCTAATATTGTTAATCTGAATCTGCAAAGAAACTAGTAAACAAAGTATAAATATTGTATAATCACTGTACATTATTGTTCCATGTGTCACTGGCAGGTACAGGTTATTTCTGTGGTGGAAAGAAGTTGAAGTTCTCACCCAGTATCACCGAGGCCATGCAGAAAGATCACCTGTAAGAAGAAACACACACAGCTCTTGACTCAGGTAGGTTCAGCAGTGTGTGTGTGTGTGTGGGTATACATGTAGCATGTGAAGCTAGCAGCTGTTGTGGGATGTGTAAAAACAATGAAAGCACGTGTGCACGCGGGGTCTCACCGCCGCAGTGGCTTTGCGGGCAGCAGGCACGATGGCAGGTAAAGGCGCTGACATGTTGTTGCCGCACATGCAGCGCGCGGGCTGCGGGTGCGTGGAGAGAAGTTAGCCGCTCTTAGCTAACCACGTAAACACCCCCCACCTCCACCTCCACAACCTCCACAGCCTCCACCAAACAACTGTCACCGCGGGTCCGCCTCGCTCGCTCCCACGCTACCCAGACACCGACCAGCTGGAGCGGGGCCCGGAAGTGGAGGTCGAAGTCCTGCCGGCCTCCCTGCGGCTCGGTCGGGTTGAGGGTTGAGGGTTCGAGTCCGTCCGGAGGTTCGGTGCAGAACCACAAGCACACCGTGGATCAGTGGAACCGAGACTCACGAGCGGAGCATACTCACCTCTCAGCCCCACCCCCTGCGCTGCCTGATTGGCTGGCGCCAGAGGTCGTTCGTGAGACGAGGGCAGCAATTGGTTGACATGGACTGTCAATGAGGTGCGCTTTAGTTAAATCCCCAACGATGACAGCAGAGCGCAAAACAATGAGATTATACATCAATACGAGTATTTAACAACAACAACAATAAATATTAAACGTAAGCATTAGACTCTTTAACTTTAGTACGCATTTTAGCATCTAAGTATATTACATTGGGTCTGTTAACTACGGTGGCCGAGAGAGCTCAACGTACCACAAATAGCGATAATGACACCGGAAATGTTTCCAGGGGACACAAAAAAGTGATGAACCTGGCTGTAGTCCGATGCTTTGAGAAGTTTACCCATCACTGACAGGTAGCAGACTGAACAACAGCCAAGCTCATCACTCTTTTGGGTCCCCTAGAAACACATCCGGTGGCATTTCTTTATTTTGTCTGCTTATGTGTCTTGTCAGATTGATTACGTTTTGTTCAAGTGTTTTTTCCTATTTAGGTGTGAATTCTCTGTGTGTTGAGTTTACCCATAAAGTAATTTTATTTGATGTTCTTCTTTTATAACACTAATATTTAATGAAACTCAACAAAAGTCAAATAAATCCGAACAAAAACACTCCACAGTTGATTTGGAGTGTATGCTCTTGTTTTGAAAAGGTCGCCTTGCGGACAACAAGTACTTCCGCTCCCCTCTGTCACGTGACCCCGGTGTCCTTGCATTAGCATCACTGACATGTGAGCAGCACAGACATGTCTGTCCCTAAACTACCCGGAGCCAAAGCTTTAGGTGTTTTACAAACCTTACCGCGGATCAGTCTGGCGAACCTGCGGCCTGAGCCTGGATCCAAAAAGGAGGTAAAGCTTTACGTTCCCACCTGTGTTTTGATTGTCTTTAGCATGCATGCTACTGCTAGCATCGCCTGTTAGCATGTGTCCCCCAGTGAATGGTTAAAAACAACCCGCTCGTGTTGTGGGTTGCAGGACAGACGCAGGGGCAGAGGACAGCATGGAGGCAACAGGAGCGGCAGAGGACACAAGGGAGAGCGGCAGAGAGGGAACCGGCCCCGGCTGGGCTTCGAGGGGGGACAGACCCCCTTCTACCTGGTGATCCCCAAATATGGCTTCAATGAAGGACACAGGTAAACACACCGGCTGCCACACCTCTACCAGTGACGTCTGATTGGGTTCAATGTTATTACCAGTTAAACAAATTAATATCTAAAGTGCTGTCAGATATGTGAAGGCTTCACGTGATTATATGCATCCAACGTTTTGAATCATCAGGAATCAGGCGCAGTTCATGTTATAACATCAAATATCTTATCCTAGACGTGCATTGTCCAAAATGACACATGTCATCGCTCTGAGCTGATGAGGAAGCAACCGTAAAACCCACTTAAATAAACTTCAGACCTAACTCCTGGTAACTGTCATGATGCATCTGTCAGCAACAACCAGACAAGTGCTAAACAAACCTGTGTTTGTGGAGCAGTAATAAAAAGTTATATTCCCCTAAGTGACCTGTTAGACAAAAAGAGGACAGGTTAAGTTCATACCCTGTTTCTAATTCACATTAATACAATATAAACTATATTTCTGCATGAATGCATATGCTGCTGATATTTCTTGCTTATTAGCACACTGGATCTTTCTAAGCTTTATATTATAGCTTGTCTATTTGGATAGTGTTCTCCATTATTTTTCTCATTTTATGCTATTTTCTAAATCTCAGGAAGTACCACAGCATTTGCTAATTTACAGTCTCAAATTTTGTTATTTCTCTGAGTCGGGTTAACTGCCTGTAGGTAAACGAGATAAAGTCATGCAGCAAAGTGCTGTAGTTCAGTACTGCATCACTGGAAGTATATGAAAGAAGATGTTGTTTTGTTTCTTTCTTTCATTGAAGTTCTTTTGAATCCCTTCATGAAATTAAGCTGTCATATATTCCTGATAGGTTTTACAAATTGTTTGCTGCAGTACAAACTCAGCTCATCTAATTACAACACGTTTGTCTTCTTCTTCAGTCGCCGTCCTCAGTACCAGCCTCTGTCTCTGAGACGTCTGCAGTACCTGATTGATTTGGGACGAGTGGACACGACCCAGCCCATAGACCTGACACAGCTGGTCAACGGCCGAGGCGTGACGATACAGCCTCTGAAGAGGGACTATGGAGTCCAGCTTGTTGATGAGGTAAAGGCTGCATGATTGGAGCAAAGTATCAAAACATCTCAAAACCTCTACTCTAATCTCTCAAAGCTGTTAAAGTGCTTTTTGGTTTAGACAAAAGAAACACAGATAGAACAGGTAACTGTAGGGTCTTCTGAACATCTTGGGCCAGAAGGTGGCGCCACACGACAGCATTGTCCCTGTGACGGCCACAGATCAAGCTGTGGTTGTTGACCCCTGTCTTTTTTTACCATGCTCTACCACAAGTTCACCTCACATGTGTTTGTTGTGTTCTAGGGTGCCAGTAAGTTTGCTGCAAAAATCCACATTGAGGTTCAGAGAGCTTCTGAAGGAGCCATCGCTGCCATCGAGAGGAACGGAGGCGTCATCACGACCAGTTTCTACGACCCTATTAGTCTCGGTAATTAATGAAGGATCCGTCTTGTGAACTCACTCATCTTGTTGCATTTTTTAAACAAACGCTTGATATATATTTTCCCTTTTACAGGCATCCTCATCAAGCCGGTGCCGTTCTTCTTGCGTGGGCAGCCTATTCCAAAGCGAATGTTGCCGGGACAGGAAATGGTCCCGTACTACATGAATGCTGAGAACCGTGGTTACATGGCGGACCCGGAGAAAATCCATCAGGCCCGGTTAGCCCTGGCCCAGAAGTATGGATATATTTTGCCAGACATTTCAAAGGATGAACTGTATCACATGCTCTCCATGAGGAAGGATGTACGACAGATCTTCTTTGGCCTCGCTCCCGGCTGGGTCGTTAACATGACGGAGAAGAAGATACTGAAACCCACTGATGAGAAGCTGCTTAAATATTACAGTTCATAGGTGTGAGGGTCAAAGTTGTACATTAAAATCTGAGTTTTGCATATTAAAAAACATGTGAAGTATATGATTTGTTTCCATTTTATATTTAAAAACATGGAAAATCAGCATTCTGTGTTTAAAGTGTTGTCATTAAACTTTATCTTGAACTGCATTTCCCAATATACAAGTGTTTGGATTGGATTTCATTTTAGTGTTTTAAGTTCTTTGTACAATATATCTAATATATGTTTGATCCAACATTCACAAGCATTATTCGAGTGGCCGACATCTGACAACCCCGTGTCGTAGCATGACCCGGGGCCCGTGCTGCATGATGGAAGGAACGTGAACTGTAACAGGTGAGGGGGAAATAAGGAAAATAAGATAACTCAAAGAATGAAAACAGGAAACAGATGCCTGGTGATGTGTGTTACTTGCGAAATGAGTTGCCTAGGCCCGAGAAGGGGAGTTTGAAATTAGTCATAGGCAGCTGTATCCTGGTGTGGACGTTCAAAAGATCCCTCTCCCCCTCCTCTCGGAACACAATCACAGGCAAACACATATATACAAACTTCACCCGGTTATGCTTTAGGAGACATAAATTGACATGAGGAAATGTTGCTGCTTTGATATTGAATGATATCACACAGAAGAAACACTTATTCCTAATGTGTTGTTAATGATACTCACAATATTCACACGATCACTGAGTATAAATATATTAAATCAGAGACAGGCTGGTGAAATACAGAATCTCATTGAGATTTTTTTGCGATATAACACTCAACACTTGGATTTACACCTTCCCTGCATCAGAATATGTTGGTGTGTGTTTTTTGCCTGGATTATGCCCCCCCGCCTGTATCTGAACTCTCCATCATGGCCGTGTTTATTTTGTGAAGTCCAAATGGCACACTCGCTATAAATAACTTGGTATTTTACGCTGATATTGTCTTAAGCAACGCTGCCATAGAATTTGTGCTGGTATAAAAACATTTTATCATAGGAAGCATATGTTTGTGTGTGCGCGTGTGTGTGTGTGTCTGTGCGAGACCACGAGCATTGTGTTTCTATACAAAGTCCCCATGTTTAGCACAAATTAAAAGAGACGTGACAGGAATAAGCTTGTGAGCTAAATATAATGAGTTTAAAATAAATAAGTTCTTCATCCAAAACTGAATTTAAAAGGTTCATTTCTTGGAGCGTTTGCCAATTTTCATAATATTCTGCCGCCGTGTCAAAGGTCACGCTTTGATGACTTTGCTGGAGGTTCCCTGAACGTTTTCCTGATTCTCAAGTATCTAATAAACTACACAAGAGGTGGATACATACACGTCCCTGCCAGGAAAACAAGCCCAAATCCTTACAGCATAATACTTTAAATAAATCACGCCACAGGAAAGAAACAGCACAATCATTGTTTATGGCAGAACTACGGGGCTTATCTTCAAAGCAGCAGATCCTTTTGAATTTGTATCAGGCCTCAGACGAGCAGAAGAGAGAGAGAGAGCGTGTCTGCGGAGGGAGAGGCACATAGGACGGCTCTTTGTGGTCCACAGAGACAGTTTGCATAAAAAGAATCAAAAGAAATTGAATCAAGAAGCAGCTCCTGTCTGGAACACAGTCATTCACTTTGGCTGTTTTGGGCTGGAATTTTATCTCAGGTTTTCTGCTGCAAATAATCTAATGTCTGGGTCTAACCAGTTCACACTATTTAATTAAACATTCAGGCTGCTGCTGCTGCTGGAGCTGAACAGGCCTGGTTGTTCTGGTTATCTGCTGCCTTGAATGAGCCGTTTAAGACAGACACGGATATCATGGAGTCTCACAGGTCTCAGTCTAGTTCCAGTTAATAATTAGGGCTAATTACAGCTAAACGCTGGCCCTCGTTCTCCCCTGTCTGCCGAGGAGAGACGTGTGGCCCAGGTCTGGGATCAAGGTCAGACTCACGCATGACGACTCGCCACCAGAAAGACTAATGTAAGAAAAGTTTCTGTTGCAAAAGCTCGGCTGCCTGGACAATAAAAGATGTGACAGACTTATTCAGTTCCTCAGATAAGACTCTTATCAGCGGCCGGCGTAGAATACAATTCCTTCTCCACAAAGAAGAGCTGCTGTTTTCCAGCTGGAGCGGAGCTTTACCTCATCAGACAGCTGAGATAGAATTAGACCGTGACACAGAGCGTGGTGGAAGAAGTGATTTGCTCTCGCCACTCATTTCATTTCCTTCACTTCTGAGCACAAAGAACATTTAATCAACAGTTCTGCAGATGTGCCAGTTTCCTCCAGCAGGTTAATTTACAACTGCAGTTCAGACCAGGGAAGTGACAGGTAAAGAAATGATTAAAAACACTGAGCTGCATATGACACAGTATTAATAAGATTCCAGGCAAAATCATATTTTAATTTTAATAAATACACATCAGTTGATCTCATTGATAGTTAAAACTGTCAATCACACACGTTGAAAGAGCGATTAATTTTCCATCTTTCTAAAAACCCTCAAATCATTAAATGTAATAACAAACATTAAAATTAGTAACTTTAAATTATTTAATTTAGTAATCCCTTTTCTCACCCTAATTAATTAAACATTTCATGCCATGTTTTATCTATTATGTTATGTCTATAATGTATATACCATATATTTATTTTACATCTTATTTTACATTATTTTCATGACTTTATCTTTCACATTCTCACATTCTCTGTTGTATTTTGATGAACTCGTGTCATATTTTACCTCATGTAAAAGACAAACCAAAGGTCAAAGGTCATATATAATAGCTTGTTTTATCTCTGTAAAATTCCAAAGATGCAGATATTCTTTTTTACAATGAGGAAAGCTGTGAATTAAGGACAAAGACTAATGATGAAAACTGAGAGAATGGATTGACTGACGGACGTGTAGCACCCAAAACAGCTGTTTGTTATTTCTATGTGACTAAAAATATAAATTAAAACTTACTATAAATATAATTATAAAAATAAGGAAAAGCAGGCAATCCTCTCATTTGTATGAAGCAGGAAATAAGACGCGTTAATCATTTTTGATTGACTGATTATCCGATCGATCGATTATCAAAATGTGCAGCTGACAGTAACTGTCTGTTTTATAAGTGACGTAACAAGAACAGAACCACTGCAGATGTGAGACCTTCCGCCTCGTGTCTTTTTGCTGCACCCTGCACGTTGCACCACCTGTGGGCCTGCGTGAGTCTTGAGTGTTGAGCTGTGTTTGAAGTCTGGCTGAGCCGGGGCCCTGTTATCTGCATTCAGAGGTGGGGGCGTCATTGTGTTCCGCTAATGAGGCCACATTAAGCCTGTCTACTCCAGGGGGCATGTAATCCTCTCAGCTGGCCTGACGTAGGTGAGGGCCGGGCAGGGCGCTGTTTACACGGGGAGTGTGGAGGCTAGCACCCTGGACCCGTCGAGCCTCGGCCTATATCTGCTCAAACATGTGATTAAGAAGGAGGGTGGGGGTCGCAGACCACTGCATAGAATGGTGTCTGAGTGATGACAGAGTATATCTTGATGCTGGCCTGCTGTGCCCATACAATACAGCACAATGCAATACAGTCCCTCGCTGCGAAGATCACGGTCACCTGACACAACACTGTTATATCCCCCTCACACCTTCCAGCCATGAAACAATGCAGCTCTTTATGAATGAGCCACTGTAAGGAAAGTCGGTGGGATGGCGCCGGTGGCAGGTTGGCATACAGTGCTTCATTATCAGAGGTCAAGAAGACGCCGACCTCCTGCCTGTACACTCCTGCAGCTCCCTCACGGAAAGTCCATGCACCAAACATCCAAATATAAGATCCGTAAACGACTGAGGTGAAGCGTGGGGCGTCATCTCAGGGAGAAGGAGCTCCATGAAAGCAACACCTTGAAATCCAATCTCAGGTAGAACTTCCAGCATGTGAGGAGCTCGGAATCCAGCCAACGTTCAACCCAGACGTCATCCAGAGCAGCCAGGGATCCAAGAGGGCCCAAGTCGTCCCAGCACGAGGATGACATGTCTGTCGTCCTGCAGGTCCACAGCTCTACCTGTGCCCAGCTCCACCGTCAATGATCCTCAGCGCAGGAGGAGAGGAGTGTCCATATATATGAGTTCTGTCCAATACAATGGCACATTGTGATCACAAAGCTGCAGAGAACAATCCCTATTCAGAAAAGCATAGTGGCCATTCAGGTGCAGCACTCTGCTTGTTTGGCGATGGGACAATGCTATGATACCCTACTGTCCTCTCACAGATTAGGATTCATTAAGAGGAACTGAATAAAGGACCAATCACAGCCAAAATAAAACTTTATAAACATCCTGCTGGTGATTTAAGACACAAAATGAACCAAACGTCCAAACTTTCGGTCCAGATATGAGAATTAAAAACACTGTCTATTATTTACTCAACTCCCAGAGAGGCTCTGTCGAAACTAACGTTATTGTATTCACGCTGTGTCCTTCAGGCTAATTGATTAAATCCATTAGCGCTTGTCACAGCGCATTGGAGCGTGCGTCAAGGTTTAACACCGGGATGTGGATTCAACCTCTAATTCTGACAACCTGCGAAAAAAGAGGGACTCAACCCCCCCACACCCACCGCTCACACAAACCCAGACAGCGATGGTTCATTTAGGATAATTTCCAATATAGAAATAAAGATACTAACGAGGCTGGATTTATTGATTTCCTTTGATTTTTAATTAACTCCCCTTCAAAGCCACACGTCGGTTTATCAGTCCCCAGCGAGGCCGGAGGGTTTAAATCAAAGCTCAGTTTAAAGAACACGCGTTTAATCGCTTCTCTTATTGAATCTGCCACAGTCTTGATTAAGATCACGCTCCATCAAGGCTGCGTGATGTACTCAACACTCCGCCGGGTCAAAGTACAGAAATGCTGCAGAAAAAGAACATTCCTGCAGACTTTAATCAAACACACATGTTTCAACCGGTGTACTGCAACTTTCTGATACTTCAAAAGTTGTGAAATTAAACTTTAAACACTGATTTCCCTCGTGCGTAAACGCAACTCTGCTCCAAACTTCACCACCCTGCACACCGGGTGTTTACAATGGGAAGAGGCCGCATAAGTGACTCTTCTGCCGGGGACAAAGCTGTGCAGGTGCGGGTAAATCACCGAGGCACCGCTCCGGTCCGTGTATATTGCAGATTTAACGTCGCCGCCGTCTGCGTAATGACATCCATTGTTCACACGGTGTTTAGTCATCAGGGCCTAAGGACAAATATTCATTGAAACCATAGAGAGGAAGCGAGCACCTGTAACTGCGTCCTGTCACATTCAGGAGGGATCACACGCCTCAGGAGTTTCTGCAGAGTGGATACACAACTTTTACAATTACCCTGATGTCATTACGGGTCAATATTCATGTGTTATGAGACTGCACGTTAAACTGTGGTGTTTCTGTGACGATGTTACTGCACTGTTTGGTAATAAATACACAGTAAATATGAGTGTTGAATAAATGTGTTCATCATGATTTGATTTTTCATGATTCTGTGAGCTTCATCTATTTTTATATTTATATTATGTTGTGTCAATTGAGGACTAGCCAATGAGTAATGGCAAAGTAAGAGCATATATGACTAAAAACACCTCTCAATCTTTAATTAAAAAAGTTTTCTATAAGCTCCACTAATATTAAATAACCCATGAACTGTTGAAAACTGAAACGTATCCATGTTAGGCTGTATATTGCTGTGTTTAATCTTATTCCTGTGTGTATTCATGTTTCGAGTACTAGCAAAGTGAGCATTTCGAGGGTTTTTCAAAGTAAACATGACAATAAAGACTTGATTCTCGAATATTGAGTTTTCTGTTTTCATTTGTGCAGCATTAATTCCAAATAACTTTGTTTTTGGAGGATTTGCAAATTACTAATTCCACGTTTTTTTCTGTATAAATTATAATAGACTCTTTGGTTTAATCTTTTAAGTTTTTCTTTGTGCTGCACTGATTATAAATAGCACACGAACTGTCAGAATGAAATGGTGCATGTTAGCCTGAGAGAGGGGATCAAAGTGCCAACAGTCATCCTCTATTAGTTTCTGTGAGTCTGAACCTCATTTGAATACACTTTGATCCGGGACCTCTGCTGCAGGGAGACACTGTTATTTCTCCTTCTTCTTCTTCAGAGTAATAACTCCAGCACAGCTAACGAGTCTCTTTCTCTCTCCTTCTCTGTGATGTGCTGAGGATGAAGCGATCACGCCCCTCACCTATCAGTTTTTTTTGTGTGTTGGCCAAATATTTGTGCGCGGTAATCGTGTAATAAACGCGCCTTGATCATGTTTGTTTCAGTCGTGTAAAGTGAACTCTGATAGAGACAGAGGACGGCCGATAAGAGCCGAGAGCCACAATGTAATTACTAACCAGCGTTGTCACAGAAAACTTTGATATTCACCTATCAATACCTGCCTATCAGGGGCTATTGATTAGATTCCTTCTCTCTGATCGGATTTATTCCTAATATGCTTATTTATGCTTTAAGAGGATGAAACATCTAACTCGTACTTTATTCTCCTCAATGAAAGTCCCACGTGTCAGGAACCTGGAGACTGATTGCTCAAAATACAAACTTCATTTGGTATTTGGTAATTTAGACAAGATAAAACATGATCTAACAAGTAAATAATGATACAAAATAATAATAAATGTACATTAATATGGTACCTTTCACAACACAGTTAGTACACGGTGCTTTACGAGTTTAAAATGAAAAAGAAATTGAAGGCAAACTATAGGAAAACAGTTAGAAAGCAAACATCAAGAAACAATTTAATTTAATTCAAGATAATTAACATTCAATTTGAAGAATAAACAGCTAAAGAGCACAGATACAGTTATAAAACATGTATGATTCCAGATTTTACATCCATAAGACTACTCTGGATTTATATAATATAGTAAAACATTGAATATAACTTTGTTTGTTAAAAGTTTGATCAAAAAGAAGACAGTTCCTCTGACTTCTTGTTTATTCAGATCCCTAAATGCGTAAATCTGGTGCCATGAAGTCTGACTCTCAATCAGGAGATTCAATTACTTGTTGATTGTTTAAAATGACATAAGAGTCTGTAGTTGTGGTTTATTACAGACTCTCAACTCCCATCTGAAGTTTCGTGGGATCGTGGGCTGGGGCGTCACTTGGGGCCTATCGCCGCTCCGAGGAGACACCTGGAATTCACACCTAAAATCCACTCCTCCTGGCCTCCTATTGGTGGAGCTGCAGCATATATCCGGGCCCGTGCATCCCAGTAAGGTACGATGACAGCGGCCTGCAGCCAAGACATCATCACCACTATGCGTCTCAGCCAAAACCCCGCTGCCTTCCAGCGCTGCGCAAAGAGCTCCATGTTCGAGAGCGACGACTCCGGCTCCGCAGACGTGGAGCAGATGGGCGAGGTGCGCTCCCCGAGCTCGGGGCCCCCCAGCCCGGTGTCCGTGAACTCGGACTCCAGCTGCCACAGCCCCGAGGCCAAGTCTTCCTCCGCGCAGATGAGGGTGAGGAGGCCGCTGAACGCCTTCATCATTTGGACCAAAGAGGAGCGCAGGCGGCTGGCGCAGCTCAACCCAGACCTGGAGAACACGGACCTCAGCAAAATACTCGGTAAGACTTCGATTTATAACCTGAAAAAATGTGATTGATGTGAGAAGCTGCTTTTTGAGTTCTTCTGAGAGGTAAGCCAATTTAATGTTGGTAGATCTTCAGCCTAGAAATGATCTTAAACGTCACATTTAACTTCTTACTAGCTGTTATTAGTCAGTAGATAATAAACAGATCACTAACTCCACTGTGTCCTTGCAGGAAAGACCTGGAAGGCCATGTCCCTGGCTGAGAAGCGTCCCTACATGCAGGAGGCCGAGCGGCTGAGGGTCCAGCACACCGTCGATTATCCCAACTACAAGTACAGGCCGCGCCGGAGGAAGCAGCTGAAGAAGAACTCCAAGCTGCAGACGGCTGAGGCCACCATGCCCACGCTGTGCAGCCCAGGCCTCGCGGTGCCCTACAACCTCGCCTACCTGCTCCAGAACCAGCAGCCGCACTTCCCAAGCTCGCCCGCTTACCCAGCTAACTTCACCACCCCTCTGTACAGCAGCTACCAGAACACGCTGGTTTACCCGGACTCAGCAGCAGCAGCAGAAGCTTTCTCCAATAAGCCCGTGTCATACTCTAATCCGGCCGCTTACCCTGCAGAGCACCAGCTGTACTTCGGAGGTCAGCAGGGTCACGTGCAGTACGGCTTCCCCGCAGTGCCCCACGCCGAGCAGGGGGAGTCCCGGGTCTACGGGGGCCCGCTGAGTCCGGCCGGGCCCTCCCTGGAGTTCTACCTGGAGCAGGTTCAGATGGACATGCTGTACGACCTGGACCGCAGCGAGTTCGAACAGTACCTGGGTCCCACTCCCAACAGGCCCGAGTCAGTGGATCCCAGCAGCTACCACCAGCAGAGCAGCCACAGAGAGGGACGCTCGGTGTCATGAAGAGACGGACGAACGTCTATTTATTTAAATTATTTCACTCGACAAAGACTGCTGACGGTGTAAATTGTGCATTTGTGTTGTTGAAAAAGTGTGTTAAACGATAAGTGTAATGTCTTCAATTGTAAATATGATGCATCAATAAATAAGTTTAATTCAACTTCCAACCATCTGCTGCAGATTAATACACAAAACCTCATTATGGGTCCCGGCCACGAAAACAATGGATTCACTTCCCAGAATGCAACTTGGTTAAAAGCATTATATCTCTCTGTTAGCTCAATCAGTGATGTAACCCATGATGACATCACTGGGGGGTTATCTCAGGTGGTGGTCAAGACTTATTTAGATGTTTGTGACTCCATTAGTTTTCTATCTCTTGTTCCTACGGCTCTGACAAACAATATTTGATTTAAGTCTCAGTATAAACACATTTAATAAATGGTCTCTAAGATACAATTTTAACTCAGATCAGAAGAGAAAATAAGTATAAATATAATAAAACATAGTTGTAATAGAATAGTTATCATCTGTAGGAGAAGTGTTGACAAAACATTAATAAAGTACTTATAAGTGCATAAGTAAAAGTAGATTACAGTGTCTTATAAATCTTTAATTGAATGTTTTTATCCTGTTAAATCATGTTAAATAGAAGACCTGAAGAAAAGTGTCACCCTCTGTGTTTAGGTGTTTCTCCTGCCGACCACATGATGTTGTGATGATATTATTGCAGCTGTACACAAACAAACCCGGTGGCAGAAGCAAATCTGTTGACTCGCTGTTTTATCTCCATCCACACGTCTTTCTTGGCTCACAGAGGGAAACAGGGCGGGCGTCAGGGACATAAACTTCCCAACTTCCTGTTTCATTTTAAAACATGTCACAAAGGCTCTAAAAATACGTCCGCAAAATCGACATATCTCCAAACTCTCTGCCAAGTGTTTATCCATTTCCAAAAAATGTTTACTTCCCCGGCCTCGTGTTCTCTGAGTTCGAGCCTTGAGCTTGAACTTTGTCCTGAGGAGCCATGAGAGAGGGGACGCTCCGACACGTCAGGTGGGATGAAACTCTTCAAAGGTCTCACTCAGGGAAAAGCAAAGACAAAATAAATCTGATTTATTGTGTGTCATCAAAACAGTTGAGATCTTCATTCACATTAAAAGTACAAATGTAAAATCATACATAATATCCCACATATAATATTGTAATCTCCTTATAAAAAGATTTTCTGACATGTCTGGAGTTTATGGTGACTGTTACAGATGATCAAAATAAAAAATAAAAAATGTAATCATTATAAAAAGACAACAAACTTATCTTTATTATTATTATTATTATCTTAATAATGCAGTTACATAAAACTTGATCAGCCACAATGTCCACAGCAAAGATTTTGGCCTTTATTGAAAATGATAATGTACATTTGAAATATGATCCTTGATTTATCACATTAATCATTTTCATTGAAAAGGCCAAAATGTACATGCTAATACAATTTTGTTGAATCACACTGAAAACAACTGATCATCATCAAGTTTGTATTTATGGCATTTTCTGTAAAGAGAAATGTTCTCAACACAACCTTTACCAACATTTAACATCTTAACCATGTTTTTGAAAATCATGCATTTACAAAATTATGTCCAGGAAACACTCACACACAGAAATGACACTAGATTAAAAGATATATTTACATACAGAGTGAAAACAGCTTGTAAACACAACCCAATCTTCACTTGACTGCCCGAGATGGATCCATCAGGCTCAGAAGAACTAAATCAACTAGTTTAACATGTGCTCCACTAAACAGTTTGCGTTCTTTATATATCAGGGGGGGAAATGTTGTGATGGAAATCAGATCTTAACGCGCTGGAAGGAAGTGGACGGGCACGGCGTCGGAGGGAAGGATGACCTCGCTCTGGAGGAGCCAGCAGAAGAGCTGATTAGGAAAGTGAAGACCTGCTGCCGAGTCCGACGCCACCTGAATGAGCGGAAGAAACCTGACGTCAGAGCAACTCCCAGGACGGTGTTACACAACACGCCGTGAAATGCAGAATGTGCTGAAAAACGTTTGACACGAAAGAGAGAAAATGTAACGACATCAAAAAAGCTTGTGTCTGTCCTTATTTTCCCCCTCTGATTTATGAACTTGAACTTGAAGCCGTTGGTCCGACTTGTTTTTCTCAGACTTTGGCCCCCGAGCAACAATTAATGAGCAGTCGCAGGAACTTCCTGAAGGAAAAACAACTGGATGATATCAGAGGTTCAGGTGAAAATATCATCAACAGTAAACAGTGGTGGAAATGGCAGCTGGACACATCAGATAACTTCTGTTTCGCTTATGAAACTTGAGGTTTTTTAAATATTTACAAGGCCGTGTTTTCAAACAGGCTTCTGGTTCATGAAATGATACAACACAACTGAGAGTGAATGTGGAAGAGCCGACGTTACCATTTCAAACAAATCCATATACTCTCAGTTTGCTCCTCGGTTATCTTAAGGGCAAAACACAATGTTCATAGATTAAATTAAGGTTTTGAAACATCCTCACAAATAGTTTTTGATCTAAATTTACTTATTTCTCTATTGAAGAATTCAAAGAATTGATGCTCAGGTCAGAAATGTGCCCACAGAGAAATATTTGACCTTATCAGTGGTGAAAAATGTGAAGAATCTCAACACGTCAAACAGGGAAGAGACATTCCTCAACCATTAAATACTTTCCTCTTTACCCGTTGAATAAACAAGTCCAATATTAACTCGACTTTATCCAAACTCAAAAATAGATTTGCATTCTTGACATTTCAGGAGTCGTGATGAGGTTTGTCTTGTGATACCTCCCACACCAGGACTGTCGATAGTTTCCTGTGCCGAGTGCAGTTTGGGTAAATCCCAGGCTGCTCCCTGCAGATAGTGCTCATCCCAGTTTTTATCCTGCAGGGACGTCTGCTCTCTCTGCAGCTGAGGAGGAAACTCAAACAGGAAGACGTCCAAAGTGACACTGGACAGGTTCCTATCCTGGAGAAATCATAAAGTGAGGAGGAGGAAAATTAAAAGGTTATTCCACAACTGTCGGGAGTTCCCTTGAGCTCAGGGGAAACTTCTGTTGGAATTGAAAGTGCCTGTCTGCTCACTTAATTATGAGTCGGTCTAATCGAGCACTATCGGATTATTATAACCTGATCACACCAGAGGCACAAAGGGATTTCTTACAGGTTTGTGTCTGTGTCCCTTCAGATTAAATCAGTTTATACACCAGTTGCATCTTGAATAAAACAGTCTCTTTCCTTTTTATATACTTTTTTATTTCCAGAGGTTAAAAAAGGAAAAGTTTAAATATTTTTTTCCCCATTCATACTGGGATATTTGTCTTAGACTAATTTGAATTGAATTTGGTTTGTGTGTAAAAGGGACACAAGCACACACACACACACACACACACAGACACACACACACACACACACACACAGACACACACACACACACACATACACACACACACGTATATACCTGGGACACTGAAATATTAATTTGTATGAAGAGTTGGCTTTAGAAGTAATTTCTACACAAGTGTGATCATGAAAACTATTCTATTCGATCTGAAATCTTCAAAATGGAAAATAATTTGTCTAAAATAGTTCCAAGTTGTGTGATAAATATTTGATGATAGTTTGAGTCATCACACTGATCGGCGCAGGAGGGCACAGAGAACAGCCCCACGTGGTTATTATGACCTCAGCCGCGTTTTCCAGCCAAGACACAGACAGTCGGTGCAGCGGCAGACAGATGATTACTGTAGCAGCAGAGAATAGAGGAGCTGGGTGTGTCCCAGTGACCTGCTGGGAAGACACAATACTCTATCAGGTTCTCTTAGCAGAGAGACCGTCAACAAACACTCAGGGGATGATTAACACAAACACCTTCCTCAAACTGGCCCCAAGTCTGTGTGTGTGTGTGTGTGTGTGTGTGTGTGTGTCTGGGCCGCTGTTCCACATGTACTTATACATATAGACAAAAAATTAACACAACCTACACATGAGGTTGTTCGGCGTCGCTCGGACCAGATGCCTTTACAGGAAATGACATCACACCTTCTTCCTCACTGACACTGTATGACTCAGTGTGTGAGTATGTCCCTGACCTCGTCCGCAGTGAGTCTGATCTGATGATGATTCCCACTCAGAGCTGGGATGCACCCACCAGAGCTATTTCAGGACATGATCAGATTTTAGTATTAGTTTTGTCGTTTTTCATTTCCCTCATTCCACCATTTGGCCCTTTTCATTGGAAAGTCACAGAACTTTCCTTCCTCACGCAGCTGTTGTGCAGTTTACATTTATACAAGGGGCAGATTTCCAGCTTAGAATTCATAGTAATTTGTGAAACAATTAAAATCTACACTTGATGGCTGCACACATGATGTCATACGAAAAGTCTGAGGCAGAAAATCAGCAACCTCACCTGTAGGTGATTCTCAAAGAAGACATGGAACTAGAGAATCTCTGTTTCACTGCAGGTTAAAGTCCAGTATTTTAACTTTAAAACAGAGAATAAAGATCAGACCATTATTTATTGATTGACTTCTTTACATACTTGGACAAGACTTAAGAAACATGCTTTCTTGCTTCCATCTTGTTTTTATGATGAGGTCAAATCTCAGATATCGAGGCTGAGGTGACCAAAGTGTGAAAAGGGTCAACTTATGTCAGAATAGAGAAACACAAAGTTTGATCCACTGCTCACATTTTATAGCTATTCTGTGTTTGTTGTTTTGTAGATGAAATAAACACTTAAAATGATTAAGTCATTGAGTTTTGATAAGCTGCTAGACCATGTCTGTTTTCCAAGAACTAAAATAATTATGATTTTAAAGTCTTCAGAAGGTAATAATGTCTCATGTAAATATTTAGTTTGTGTGTGTGCGTGTGTGTGTGTGTGTGTCTGTGTGTGTGTGTGTGTGTCTGTGTGTGTGTGGGGGGGGGGGGGGGGCAGTGAAGCTGCAAGAAGTCACTGCAGGTTTGAAATAGAAAGAATCTGCTTTATATTCATGCAACAAAAAGAACACTGCCAGTCTGCAACTGCTTGAAATCTACATGTAATGTGGGCACGTGCATGTCTGCATCTCCGCAGCATTTCCATACAGTGACACTGTATTGAAGCCTCACTCCATCCATCCCCTCAGTCTCTGCCACCACCAGCGTGTCAGTGGGCACCTGTTTGTTTGTGTTGACATGGCGTCTTTCACACCTCTGCTGATTGACTTAGCCGAGTCAAAGCCTGACAGCACACCGGCCTCTCAGCAGGGGGGGCACTGTGTGCATGCAGCAGGCTCGCAGCACCTGAGGGCTAACGTACTATGTGCTAAGCTGCGGCTGTAAAATCACTTTGGTTATAATGCTCTGATATGGTGGTCACAGCGCGACGCGAGAATTGCCACCCTGCAGCCGTGTGTCTCTGAGATCCACTCTCAGTTTCTTCAGGGGCTCCTGGAATATTGCCTTCACAATAATGTGAGGCCACTGAGATCTTATCAGTTCATGTTTGAGTCCAAATGAATGTTTCTACCAAATTTGAAGAAGTTCCCTCGGGGTGTTCCTGAGATGTTTCTTCATGAGGTTGCAGCAAACTTGACCTTTCACCTTTCGACCACCCAAATCTGATCAGTTCATCCCTGATTCCAAATGAACATTTGAACCAAACTTGAAAGAATTCCCTGGAGGTGTTTCTTAAATATCACGTTCAAAGAGGTACTGAGTTCACGAGAATGGGACGTAAAGACAACCTGAATACATAATGCCTCCAAACACTGGCACCAGCAAAGAGCCATAAAAATACAGATTCTAATATCTTGTCCTCGTGGTCAAGCCCCTCACTAATCATATCATACAAGTTAGAGAATCATGTGTTTCCACAGCTTCTAGTGTCCAGAAAACTCAGAGAAAACTCATACATGTTAGAAAAGGGGCCTTGATTTGAGCCGCTGCTGTGGCAGGTAACTCTGAATCAACAGTCTCTGGTTTGACTGGCGGCTTATTGTTGAGTCTGTGGGGGCGTTGAGGAAGGTGAGACCTTCTCTCAGGACGTAGCCTCACTTCCCTCGCTCGCAGGCGCTCAGCAGCAGAGCACTGGGCCTTTTAACTTTTTTTTTTATTTGTGCTGTGTTTGTAAAGGCCACATTCCCTGAGCCTGGCTGCGACTTGTGTTATTCTTCCTGTGCTGTTTGCCCCACTCACAGCTGGAGGGACAGGAAAACAGATCTGGAAAACTACTCCGTGTATGTCATCGGTGATTACAGGACGGCAGCGCGCGCCTTGTACCTGGTAATGGCCGCCTCATGCCCAGGCCTGAATAATGCCGTCCCAAGGGCACCACCCCGCGCACCCCTTCCTCACTCAAGGCCTCGCTGCTGCCTTCATGCAAGGAACAGTGTGAGTCCTTGCAGCCCTGTCAGCCCTCTTCCTGTGGAGAAACTGGAGAGGAAGCTCCACCAGGCAGCCTGAGGAGGCCACAGAACTCAGCTACTTTCAATTTCTTTCTTTAATCACTCCTCGAAGATGACAGATTAAAGTAAACAAGTATTAACGCTTTGCCGCACGATGGGCATACTCGTAATTTCATATTTATTATCTCCTCCAAGGAGGTTATGTTTTCACCCCTGTATTGTTGGTTGGTTGGTTTGTAAGCAAGATTATACAAAACCTGGTGGAGGGAAGCAGTGTGGTTCAGGGAAGAACTTGATGCTTGATAGAAATCAACTTTTTCTTGAACCAACAATCATGAGACTTTTGATAAGACAGAATAATGGCTTTCTACACTGGAATTGAAGAATGAGTCCTTATTGGATCTTATTATAAAACTTCAAGAAACCAGTGGACTTCATTTAAAACAGGTGGAACCACAACAGGAGATGTTTCACCTCACTCTTGAGAAAATAAAACTCAAAAAGTTGTTTGTTTTTAGTGTATGTGCAGCTTTTTCAAAGTTGTCAATAATTCCAGTTTTCAGGTAACTCTTGTGTAAAAGTATAACGTTTCCCAGTGAACTGTGACGGAGAAGAAGTATTAATTATCCGAGTACAAGCACCTCAAAACTGTGCTTGAGTAAACGTACTCAGGTTCTTTGCACCTCAGGAATACGCTGACTTTTTTTCGATGGTGTTTACATCATCACATCAGGTCGTATCTGAGCGGTGCAGACCAAAAGTGAGAAGTTCTCTCAGATGGTCGTCACCTCTGGCATGAGACACAGTCAAATATTCTAATGTCAGATCCTCTTTTCATTGCTTCCTCTTCCCTCGGCCGCGCACTTTCCCAGGCAGAGGACCCGCAAGAGCAATCTGCAGGGATCAGGAATGACAAGGCAGTCCGGCCTCCCATTGTATGTGAGCGTTTACTCAGCATGGGAGAGCAAGGACAGTGAGGCTACAGGAATACAATAGGCTCATATTTATTTACTGCTTAGTGGCAGCCAGGGACGCCCCCCCACTTCTCTTCCAATAGCCGATAGCAGCTTTACAGTAATAGACCTCTAATAAAGACCTCAGAGGGCAAGTGGAGGCTAGACTCCCTGACTCTGTCCTGGGAAGAAGAATTTAGAAAAATGCCATTTCAAACCCCCTGTGAAGATTTACTTCTCTATTGCATCATTAAAGCAAAAGTTTCTCTGCAATATCTTGATATGAGTCATAACTTCATGCTACAGAAGCTTTTTCTTGAACTCGCGTTTTAATTAAATTGAATTGAAGAGTGAGATTTCAAATGAATTCATTAAAAAAAGTTTAGTGTGTCTCTTACTTTGTGAGGATGTACTTTATGTGTGCATACATTGAAGAAGAAAAATGCAGCTTTTATTTTGTAGTTTAGGAGGAAGCTGGTCGTCCTTGTCCTTACGGCTTTGTGGGGGGTAAAAGAAGCAACATCATTTATTTATTGTGGTGGTTAAATGAATAACAACAAAACAAACAGGAACAGGGTTAGGGTTAGGGTTAGGTGGCATCCTCATGATAGTGTGACATGGTTCTTATTACAACTCTTAACAAGCTTGTTTTTAGTGCAGCGTGATGAAACCCTAATAAGATATCTCCTTTTTTAAACCCCTTTTAATTAAATACCACTTTGGAGTTTGCTTATTTTGATAGCTTATCTAGGAAAATAAAAACGTGGAATTTAAAATACTTCAGTTTTTATCTACTTTTACATAAATGGAGCCTCTTCTGCATAATTGTGCATCCGAAACAAATACACACATTTATAACTGAAACATGCACACACAAACATGATTAATACAAAGATTATTATCAAATTTGTATTCTCTGTTATATTTGTCAGACACATTTGTCCAAACAGCTCTTGAGATGTGGACACGTTGAGCAGAGAAGCCTGTCTGGTTTATGGATAGTACCTCCGAGCTCCAGCAGAGGGCTCTATCTGTTGTGCAGTCAGTCCAAATGGGACAGGGTTCATAAAGCATCTGTAAAACACATAAGAGAAGAAACCCTGCAGGTCTGCGACACAGGAAGACATAAATAAACTTTAATTCAGGTGTAATGTCACATTGATTTGAGTGTATTTGCTTTAAAGCTGCACGTGCACATGTGACCCCTGTGGTCAAAGGTCAAACCTCACAGTTTATCTGCAGCTGATCGTTTGTTTTTGAAAGACGAGACACAGGCGTGAGCGTCATTCACACTTGTTTCCGTCACGTGTTATCATCCGACTGAGAAAAGAGAAAATGGCTGGAAATCGAGCGAACCGGCGGCGACTCCATCTGACCTACATGATCGAGCGCCGGGGCCGCGAAAAAATTAATTTTCCGAGAGGCATTACGAGCGTGTGAGTTATTGGTCGTCTTGGTGCCTCGTGGGTGTAATTGTGAGAGCAGGGCTGAGGTTGAGTGGCTTTGATGCCTCGTCCGTCCCCTCCTCCAATCCCTGGAGTTTCAGAGATTAACTCAGACACTGGATTAAAATCTCAAAATAGAGAAATCCTTTTTAGATGAACAGATTGATTAAAAAGGGGGAGTTCTCCAAACGGCTGGAAGTCGACCCCGGGGCTGAGTCGTGAACGGTTGTTTTAAAGCAGACTGTTTCATACTTACAGCTGAGCTAGTGTCGGAACTGACGGCCAATGAGGTGCTTTTAATTTCCCTCTTGTGTACATTGAATGAAAGTTGGATTTCATGAATTGTACTTTAATAAATATAGTTTTAAACAATGAATTGCACGCAGAGGAGTATGTATGTCCGCCAAGGCCAAAAAAAATCCCTTTAATTCAATCAAACTGCACAAGTTCTTTAAATAGGCCTTAAAATATTCACTTTTCATGAATTATTCTCAGAGGGATTCTGTAAAATTGTTGAAAAGTGCCTGATTTTGGAATGTTGAAGAACTAAAAATAAAACATTCCTTGATCTACCCCCTGAAAATTCAATGGGCACTTAACTGACTCATGCACGTATCCTTCCAACAAGTTTCGTGGAAATCCATTAACTTGTTTCTGTGTAATTTTGTTCACAAACATACAAACCAACAACCATCCAACAGACAGGGATGAGATCAGATTGTTATTGGCTGGGGGGGATAACTTAAAATCTGTGTTTGCATGTAAAAATATGCATAAAAAGTGCTGAGTTGCATTTAGGTGATTTTTTGCATGTGCAAGAAATTATTCATGATCCTCCCTCTTATTGCAACAAATCACAACATTAAATAAATGCTCAATGAAGACAAGACAACACAATCAAGATGCACACAGACAAAAAAAAGATCTGGTGCATGCATGAAAGTCGTACTGCACTCGACCTCGTGCACTATCCAGTTTCACAAACCCTGAGTGAAACCTCGGTGGCATTTTAGTTCAACCCCTCAAGTGTTCAACTGGTGCAGCAGAGATTTGGTCGAAGCAGCAGTTGCACGTGTTTCTTCTCAGTCGTCTGCAAACAGACAAAAGCCCGGCGCTCGATATCGTCATGATTGTGTCGCCTGTTTGATTGCGGGAAGCAGGTGTATGCTAGTGTGGCCTTTCAGAGCATATTTAGCCATCTGCTCACTTCCCCTCTGGACCCCAGGTTCCCTCTGCATTTCCCAGCAGCGCTATAACCCCCCTCCCCCTCCACCTGCCTGCATACATAGAGCACAGAGCTGCTTGCACAGAGCAATAACCTCTATATTCTCTAGATTTGGTGCATTTTCTTACTTTTAAATACGTGTTTGCTCTGCTCTACATCTCCTGTTGCCCTCCTCCTCTGTCTCCACAGCTCAGCTCTCTCCTTCCAGACCCTGAGCTCTCTTCCTTCCTGCCCCTCTCACAGCTTCCTGCTCCGGCTCTTATCACTCCAGAAAACGTGACACGGTCTCGGCCCAGTCAGACCAACACTAGCCTATGTGGTCCCTCTTTCTCCCTGGCCTTAAATGGAAGTATCCTGGCCCCGCTGGGATCTAGGTGCCTGCTTGGGGGGGGGCCGAGAGGATATCAAAGAGGGCCCCTGTCACCCACCTGGGCCAAATCTGTTAATGGACTTATTTATTATAAACAATATAACAACTACTTCACAGCCTGCAGAGGAACAATCAATCTGAAGTGGCCAGGCGTGTTTTTATTTATGTATTTATTTATCTGGGAGGAAGTGGTGGGCACACTGGGACAATATCTTTCTCCTCTGAGGGGTTTTCCTCCGAGCTCAGGAAATCGTCTGCTTTGATTTACTCTGTAAATCGGAGCTTTGTAACGCGACCGGAGATCGGGTGAGGTTCAAGCTGAGGCGTCAAACTGATGTGACCTTTGACTTATATTCATCTTTAGCTTCTCAACACCTTTATATGGAGGATTATTATTATTATTTTCATTATTATTTTATTATTTTCAGAATGAAATGGAATTGTCGGGAAAAGAAGTTGAACTAAATCAGAGGATTTTGTATTTTCGCAAATTTGGTCCAAATGTCGAGAAAAAAGATTAAAAAATTGGGAATAAAGTTGGAATGCCAAATAAAAAGGATAAATAATGAGAATTAAGTATTTGATATTCTAAATGTTGAGAAAAATAAGTTTAAATATCAAGAATAAAGTAAAATTAAATCAGGGGAGGATTTTTTGGTACTTCAGAAATGAAGTTGAAAAGTCAGGAAAGATTTGTTTTGTATTTAAACATTTCATTTTTATTCTCAAATTGCAAATTGGAAAATCTCCCTCTCCTTATTCTCTTATTCCCGGATCCAGACTCTTCTGCTCTTTAACCTCATGAATCTTCCTTTGGTTAGATTTTTTTTTGTGCAGATTTCCATCGTAGCTTAACGGTGCATCTTGAGTGACTTCATGTGCGGGCTGTATTTATTGTTGTTCTATGACACTGCTGCCAGATACAGGTCTGCTGAGGCATGATAGAGCCCATGTTATTGTAAGGCCATAAGGCCATCTGATAAGGCCCCAGCTCAACAGCCTGCAGCGATAACACATGTTTTGGATGGTGTGGAGCCAAAAGAGCCCAACCTGCCGCTGCAGCAGGTTACTGCAGAGTTCAGCCTCTGCACCACGGCCACTGATCAGAATTTGTGGATGCCATTTTTCAGCTGCACATAGCGTCCTCCCGGGTCTCCATTGTTTCCCACACTGCAACATGTCAGCGTAGGTAGCAGGCTTTTGTGTGGATGCAGTTAGTGATGATATCAGGAGGGGGGGACTTTCCCCTGAGTTTCCTGATATGAGCTTTTCCCATGTTATCATATAGGAATAATCATGGGAGGGATGCTGGTCATGTGACTCTGTTTGCTGAAATGGGATTGAGAGCTGGGAATCTAATCGAGAGGATCAAAACCACTATTGTTCTGATATAATGATATCTACTATGCAAAGTTTTTAAAGCAACTGCAATTTAATATTTGGGATATATATGCTTTCTTTAGCTATTTTGCTTTCTTGCCATTATTAGACAATAAGTTAATACCTCTCTCATGTCTGTGCTCTGCTAACTATGGTGCGAGAGCAGATGATTATCTTAGCTTAGCTTAGCTGAAAGACTGGAAACAAAGGGAAACAGTTAGCCTGGCTTAGTTCAGGGTGAAACATACTTATCGGTAGTTCACTAGTATTGATTTGTACACAAACTGAATATGTAGTAAGGAGAATGGAACATGCAAGTATCAATATTCTTATCTAACTCTCTGAAAGAAAGGGAATAACCACTTTTCCCGAACTATCCCTTTAAAGCGATGCTGCAGTGAATGAAAGCCTCGGTGCGTTGCAATCCTCAGGTAAAGCAAAGATATTGATGGTCCAGACCATTGTGTGTAAATGAACCGGGGAGATAATCTCCATCAGGAGGTTCAGTCAAACACAGGAACTCCTTGAAGTGGAAGATAGGCCGGATCCGTGAGATAATGTATTGATAAAAGAATCTCCTGGAGCACGTTTCACTCCGAGTCACAGGAGCCAGAAGGTTTGGTCTTATTTTTGGAACATGTTAATATCATTGCTCACTTTTAATTGTCACAGAGAAAATTTCAAAAAAAAAGGTGAAAGCAACGATTTCACACCTGAGATTGATGTTCCTTTCACCTGACACCACTGCTCACGTGACACTGGTGGGTTTAATTTACTGGGGCCGTGATGGGGATGAGCCTCAAGCTTGTTCTGCCTCTTTATCCCGAAGAAAAAAAAAACATTCGACAGAGAAAATGTGAATACGGGTGAAGCTGGGCTGTTTTTTTCTATCAAGTGCTACTTGTTTCTGAACTGCGTTGGTGTAAAGGGAACAACGTACGGAGGAAGCACTCACACACTCAGTGCATTTCCTCCATAAAACCACAGCCGTGTGAAAACAACACAACGTGCATTCCTCAGTCCTGTCCTTCACTTGAGCACAACAGTGTCTGCCGAGCGTTGACGTCCGCACATTTCTGCTCTTTGGATATTTGACCATTGATACGACAGCGACATCACATAAAGTTGTGTTACGCAGCGTAAAGACCAAAGTTGATGAGGCAAAACAGCATTAAGGAGTTTTTAACCCGCAGGCCGTCAAAGCAGAAGTTGCAGCACCTAGAGGAAGTTCCAGAAAATGAGTTTGGAGTATTTGTTCTGCAAGAATAAAAATAAAGATCCCCAAAGATCCCGAATGTTAATTGTGTGCACCACAGCTCAGGATGGGTTTCCCTGATCTTTCCCTCTTATCTCTGCGGCTGCCTCGCTCACCTCTATTGATCCAGATTCTTGCTCGGTGCACTGATCACACACGCTGGTATTGATCAGCGCCGCTCGTCCCGGGCCGACATGGCGTCCCGTTGGCACCCTCGGGGGTATCTGCGTTTTGTTCTGCCGTGACACTTTAGCGCCTCGACAAGGCAAAGGCCACACATGAAAGGATTGGACGTGTTTGAGCAAGCGAAGGATCAATTCACACCCTGACTGTCATTCACAAAGGCCTCACTGTCTCGCCCCTTGTTTCTAAAATTCTAGTCTGGACCGTTTGATTAGTAATTAACTCCGTTTTCGTCCCGAAGGCATCAGATACGGATTTCAAAGTCTAGCTATTCGGATTTCCATTTACTCGGGAGGGAAAGAGTGTTTAATCTCTTCAACCTGCATCATCATCGCGTTGCAAAACAGATTGGATGAACTGAGGGACTTCTTTGAGTGGAGGGTTCATATGTGGGTCAAGTTGTGGAGAGTGGTATTTATGCTGCTGTCAGGAAAACAATAATGCAGCTTGGACATAATCGTTCAGTTGTGTTTTCAGTACAGTTCCTTATTTTACCAAACAAAGCCGTAAGTAAGTAGGTTAGTATGACGTAGTGTTTAGTATGTGGACTGGTTATTGTCAAAAATATGGTTGATTCTATTGCTACAGTTCATTTTATGATTTGTTCTCTTAAAAAAATAGTAAAAAGATATTTCAGGCTCACACTCATATGTCAAGGACAAGAAAAGAAAAAAAAAGACAGACCAAAAATAGACAATTCTTATCAGTTTGGGAATGGTCATTGCACCACTGGAAACAATGCCACGGCGAGATGGGAGCTGAGCTTGACCCCAATAACGCGACTGGTCTGTCAGGGAACCTGGAGAACAGGAAGTGGCCCGTACCTCTGTCTTCATGGATAAAGTCATAAAAATGATAAACACGGGTCTCAATTAGCCTCGGTCAGGACAATGCACCGCTCGGATTAGGGTCGGGCGAAGTAGAAGTGAAGAGATGAAAGTCTGCTCCCCGTTGTGTCTGACCTCCCTGTTGGTTTCACTGAGGAAACCCGGGTTTCCCCTCCCCCCCGCTCACTAATGGTGATTCATCAGTTAATCAAGATGTTGTATTTATAGGGATTTTACTTTAATGATTTGTGGAACTAAATTAAGAGGAGTATTCTAACTTACACATTAATAAACAATGCTATGGCCAATTTTTTACCTAAATTGGAAATGGTTGACTTTGAATAATCTTTATGTTTAAATTCTTTTTCATTGTTAAGAAATGTATTATTATAATAGTGTTCTATACTTTGAAACCAATATTCCTGACATACACATTTTTTATTGCAGTATCCAAGTCGCCCCATTGAAACTCCAGCACCCTGGATGTTCTCAGGAAAGAGACTTTGATTATTTTACTTGATGCTTCCGTTTTATTGTTGGCTGACCCGTGGCGGCGTGCGAACCCAGAGGTCACCGCAGCTCGTGGTGAAATGTTTCCAAACATCCTCAAGCTAGCATGACTAAAGGCATATTTAAGATTTGTCTTGGACTTCAGTTTAGTAAAACAGACAGAGAATGAGGGCGAGCCGAGGAGATAAGGAGGATGCGCTCTTCTCCAAACTGAGCAGCAGATACAAACAAGAAGCGGTTTTATCACCGGGGGGCATCTTCACGAAGCAGGGGGGCAGGATGATGAGGGCGAAGATATCAACTCAAACAGCCAATAAATACCACTGGGTCGAGCAGATTCCCACCTGATTCCCAGCAGATCTCCTACAGATTAATGCCTCCAGAACAATGAGACCAGACAGTTTCCTCTGCTGCTTCACTTGGCTGAAGCAGACGACATCTCGGGGCTGTACCTTCTCCACAGAGCGGGGCTTTCTCACAAATTACACATACATTTCATTTCTGCACTATCAGTTTCTAATTTGTGTCACCGGCCAGAATTTCAAGTCCCCAATTATGCGCGACCAAAAGAGTCAAGCACGTTGACTCGGGGGAAAAAACACGACCGAGCGTAGACTCTCACATCCTTTTTGTGAATGATTTAACCGACTTAACCTGTGGATGATCTCTCATATCTGCAATCCCCCGCATGGGGAGATTTTCAGGATACGGAAGCTCAACGACCAAAACCACATCTTTAAGTGTGACACATTATTATTGATATGTCCTGGAGAATGGTCCTCTGGTTTGACTGTGGTTGTTTGACTGACAGCCGACGGCGGATCAGAGATTCCCTGAGTGACAGTATTAGCGCTGAACCTTCTCATCTTAAGGAAAAGGTGTGATTTCTATTTACAGAAGATGTTTCTTTCTCCTCTCTCCTCTTCTGCACACCTGTTATGTTCTCCCCTCTTGAACCTCCTCGTTCTCCTCACGAGCCCCCCCCCCCCTTCCTGAAACACCTCTCCAGAGCAGGTGTTAGAGGAAGTCATAGTCTAATCAGACAGTCTAAACAATCACTATCTCACCGCTGATAACTACAGATGTCTATACACAAACTGAGAGGCATCCCATTTATACTCCAGCTCTAACAAAGCTACAATAGCCCACAGTGCAGACGACAAAAGATATATTGTGTGGATTTGATGTAGGGTGGCATCGGTGCGGGGGGGGGGGGGGGGGGGGGGGGGTCATTTATTAGGTGGACAAACCTCACTTGATGCTGTTTTCCCTGAGACAAGATAGTTTTAGCATCTGGTTTACACGCCCTCAACTTGACCTTTTTGATGGATACTGATTTCTCTCATGATGAATGATGTTGCAGACGCTTGTTTTCAACCAACAAAGTGTCTGATAATCGAAAACATGCAACCAAGCATCAGTCAGACAAAGGTAGAAGATATCGATGAAGATTCTGCATTTTGAAGAGCCAGATATTTTCTTCAAGCACATTGTACATTAATCAGCTGACCAGAAATATGGTTTCATATTTATTCTGCTGCACCAAAGTTGCCAAAAAGTCAATTAATGCAGTTTAAAAGTTTGAGGTATACATATGTACCATCAAAGCTTAACACTCAAGCAGAGTCAAGCAGGAACAGTCGGTCAAGGTTTGATTAGATCACAACGTTGCCCATAAAGCGTCAGAGAGCCAATCACGATCTCCCAAAGCCCAAAGTTACGTCATTAAGTTTCTTGCTTTAGGTGATCAAAAGTCCAAAACCAATAGAAATTCTATTTTCAAAGAGATTTCAAAGAGCAGTGAGTATCTGGTATTTTTCCTTTCCTCCCAGTTGCTTAATCTGGTAGAGAGAGAGAGAGAGATCTGGAGAAAAGGGCAGAATACCAAAAAAACATGTACTGCTAATTAGCTGGGTATTGTTCAAACTCACAACTCTGCCTTTCTGTGGCTTTGTCCACTTTGGGCCATGTGCAGCTTGAGCGGCTCGGGGGATCAGCGCAGAGTGCTAACATATATATACCTTCCGTCCCTGTGATTTAAACCAACACCGCTGCCTGGCTGCTCGGCACAAAGGAGCCAGCAAACACATTGTGCAATTCCCAAGAAAGCCACCCACAGACAAGACTGGCGACCAGCAGCTCCACTGCGTTTCAGAACTGGCCTGGAAGGCGGACAGTTTGTGCTGCTGCGCCAAGGACAGGAAGTGCTTGCAGAGGGACAGGAAGTGCTCACCGCGGCAGTAGCTGAAGCTGGAACTGAGATAATGCCATTGTGTAAGCAAGCCAAGTGACCTCTCCCTGAGCGTAGAGTCCAGAGGCTGGCGTCGGGAGCCCTGGCCCCCACCCAGCCCCAGACTCCCCAGGCACGGGGCGGGGGACTTGGTGGAGGGACATGGGGGGGGAGGAATGGAAGGCGGCGGTGGAGGGGAGGGGGGTGTACGAGGCGTGTCACCTCCCTTCTCCTCTCCTTTTGGCTGACTCTGAACCTCACCTTGTAGAGGAAATGTGGCTACGACTCCAGACTTTATGACTTCTCCCATCAAAAGACAGGATTTTTCACTCCCACGCAGCGAGAGAGAGCGAGGGAGAGAGGCGTCCAGGGCACACTCACACCCACGCCCATGTCAACACACGCAGTCACACAGACACACAACACGCACAGCCTCCCTCTCTCTCTCTCTCTCTCTCTCTCGATGCAGGGTCGAAGGGGGGAAAACCCTATCAGGTCATCGGCGGTAAAATAGACGATGACAGTGTTATGGCCCAGATCCTGTCCCATGTCGAGTTTGGCTGGACCTCAATCCAAAACACCCTCCCTCCAAGCCCCAGGGGGTCACCTAGTGTGCCCTGGAGTCCGTGCCGGTGTCTGCACGGGGGCACGAAAAGGTTGCGTAAGCATCTCTCATATTTCTGTCAGCCCCTTTTGACGAGTCCGAGGGCCCGCCGACCACAACGAGATGGGAACGCTCCGAGAAAAGATGGAGCTGACAGGTCGAGGCCTGCTGGCTCTGATAAGGACGCCTGCAGGCCGGTAAGGGCCATGTTTGGATTTCTGGCCACAAACAGGGGCTTCACTTCTCTGCTACATAAACACATTGAGTGTGTGTTCGAGGTGCCACAGGTTGCTTTAACCTTTTACCTCGTGTCACCGTGCCGCTCTGAAGCAGCTGCTCCGATAACAAGGAAACACATTCTCACTCACTTCTGTTGGTCACACGTGTGCGACACAAGAGCTGATGCGGTTTGCAGCTGACGACTGGCTCATGTCATCTGCGCATATTCAACAAAGTATGAATCTGAAATTCAAAAGTTTCTCCTTAAGCTCTGTGTGAAACTGCAAATCCTCAAGTCTTAGGGAGGAATATCTTTGCGGAAAATTTCTTCTTTGCGCAGAGAATTAGATTTATTCTGTTTTATCTTTTTCAACTAACACAAAATATGATTCATTGTGTTTTAGGTCTAATTCATTTAGTTTTATCTCTGTTGTGTTTGCATGTGAACTTGTTTACACTGAGGCTCTGGGAGAAACTGCATTTCTATGTTCTTATAGAGATAAGATCAAATTGACTTTGATTTAGACTTTAATCTTGAAAAAGTAGACAATGAACTGAATAGCATCAAATATTTAAATGATTTAATAAACTGGGAAGTAAATCCTTAAACACTTAGTTTAAATATGTAGTTTTTGATTATTCCCATTGAATGAAAACGAGAATAGACAATTATATTTGGGGTTTCTTTGTATCAGTTAATGTGATAAGAAAAATGGCATTAAGAGTATTTAACGCCCTTCGTTTAATCAATCAGCTGTTTATTTGGTTCATTAACATCCCAGACCGACGTCTACGAGGGTGGAAACAGTGTATCAGCATCGGGAGAAACCACGATGACATTTGGACGTCACGGCCTGAGACAACAGTATCACAACATCCATTAAACAACTATGGGATGGTTGTTTATTTAAGCTTTCTCCCTTCTTGTTGATTTCCCCCTTTTAGAAGATTAAAATCTGCCCAATTGACGCCTTTTGTGCAGCTCGTTAAGCTCCAGTCAAAGAACGTCTCAATACGGCCGTGCGTAAAAGTTGCACGCGTGAACCTGATATTCAAGATCCGAACACAGTCGTCCGCCCCAATACACACGCGCATGATGGAGTGTATTGATGTCTGAGCATCGTTAACAGTCTAATGCAGGAGTGAGAATTAAAACTGGACGGGAAGCGGCGGTCTAAATAAACGTTATTGTGGATTACAGAGGGAATCGGTTTCTCCTCTTTACGCACGAAAAGCACAGAACACACGGTGCCATTTTCTAAAAATTAAAGCATTAAAGCCTCCTCATATCGAGTCTTCATTTACTTGCTGTTTAACTAATTCGTGCACATGTTTTAAAGACTCATCGTGGAGAGTTTTGCCTTATTTCTCGGTGTCCTGTCCTCCAGGGGCTCTTCTGTCTCCAAACAAGGGTCGCAGCTCGGAGGCGGGGAACTCTCAACTTTTTTACACCTTTGTAGTAGCGGGCACACCCCCCCACGCGGTGATTGGCTGCCTGTGAGTTTATAGCACACCAACCTCCATGCTCTGCTCTATGTAGTCGCTATCCTTCGGTTCCTAGGCAGCTCTTGGAAGTGGCCCGTGGATGCGACGAGTTGTTTTTCACCCGCAGCTTGAGAGACAGAAAACACTTGTATCCCTAAGTTTTTTTTCTCCTCTTCCTCCTCCTCTTCATCAGCGTGTTCTCGGTGAAGACTGCCGGTGCCTCTGTGCTGCGCGCTGCCCGGTGGCTCCTCGAACCCTCCCAGCTGGACAGAGATGAGCAGTCCCGATGCGGGTTACGCCAGCGACGATCAGACCCAGGCAAGGTGTGCGATGTCAGTCATGATGCCGGGAATGGGACACTGTCAGTGGGCCGACCCCCTCAGTCCTCTCGGGGACGCCAAGGTGAAGAGCGAGCCGTGCGCGTCCGGCTCCGGCAGCCAGAACCGCGGCAAGACCGAGCCGCGGATCCGACGGCCCATGAACGCGTTCATGGTCTGGGCGAAGGATGAGCGCAAGAGGCTGGCGCAGCAGAACCCGGACCTGCACAACGCGGAGCTGAGCAAAATGTTGGGTGAGTCATTTCATATTGTTTTCAGTCCTCGGTGTGTTGCTTCCCTGCATCATAGATCTACACAGGTTATTGTATGGTCACGTGTTTTTCTGTCCAAAGCTGCTTCTGAATTTCAGAGGCTTGTTTTTAAGTTTTTAAATTGCATGGAGCTTTAATCTCGTTCTACGTAAACAACAGTGCGTTTCCAATCACTGGAAGCAGGTGAAAAGTTACAGTGCCCGAGTTGAGCTTAACCTCAAAAAAACTGTCACTGTCCCCTCAAATGGCAACAAGCTATTTTAGTGTACATCACCAGGCTGTGCACTCTCTCTGCTGACATATCACTGATGTGCACTCTCCTCTTGACCTGCAGGGAAATCATGGAAAGCCCTTCCTGTCACAGAAAAGCAGCCCTTTGTGGAGGAGGCCGAGCGGCTGCGGGTTCAGCACATGCAGGATCACCCCAACTACAAGTACAGGCCCCGGCGGCGGAAGCAGGTGAAGAGGATTAAGAGGCTGGACCCCGGCTTTCTGGTCCATGGCGTGGTCGACCACCAGGCCGGGGGGATGCCCGGCGACGGCAGGGTGTGTGTGGACAGCCTGGGCCTGGGCTACCACGAGCACGGCTTCCAGCTTCCTCCACAGCAGCTCAGTCACTACCGGGAGGCCCTCGGGGGCCCCTCTTATGACAACTACAGCCTCCCCACACCTGACACCTCTCCTCTGGACGCCGTGGAGTCAGACTCCATGTTCTTCCCTCAACACTCACAAGAGGACTGCCACATGATACCTGCCTACGCTTACCACTCCCAGGCGGCAGAGTACCAGCACCAGGAGGCCCACTCCAACCACCACGGCAACTCCGTCCTGCACCGACACTCTGCCTCGGCTCCAGAGCAGCCGGCCTCTCTCCCCCCTTCCTACATGGGATGCCCCAACCCTCTGGCCATGTATTACACCCAGCACTGCAGTCCCAGCCACGCGAAACGGCATCCTGGGGGGGCAGGACAGCTCTCCCCTCCTCCTGACTCTCACCCCCACTCGGCAGACAGCGTGGAGCAGATGCACCACTCGGAGCTGCTGGCTGAGGTGGACCGCAGCGAGTTCGAGCAGTATTTGAGTTCCTCCTCAGCGCGTGCGGACATGACAGGCCTGGCCTATGTGCCGCACGAGGCTGGCATGCAGGGGCCTGAGAGCCTCATATCATCGGTGCTGTCAGACGCCAGCACAGCTGTGTATTACTGTAGCTACAACAACTCCTAACCTCCCGGCCGGCCTGTTCCCTGCTGCACGGACACATGATCTGACCTCAAATCTCTGCAGCTAAATTTGAACAAACTTGTTTTTTTATTTTTTTTTAAATTCTTTTTTTTCCACTGCGGACAGAGATGCCCATGAGATTATGAAATGCCGTTTTGTAGAAGACTTTGTACTGTATCTGTGTAAAGACAGTTAATAAAGCCATAAACTATTTTAACACTGGTTTCAATTTCCTCTCCTGAAGGGACATGAACTCACTTTGCGATGACAACTATTGTACAGTCGCTATTTGAAACTTTGTGTATATACTGAAGGTGTTTTTATACTTTTTTGCACTTTTGAGTAAATAAATGTTTTGAAAAGAAACTCTCTCTCTCTTGTATTTATTGTTGTGTATGAACTTTGATGAAACTTTCTACTTCCTCACGCGGAGACATCCAGGGCAACACAATCACTTTATTTTAAGGTCAATTTACGTACGTTTTATTCTCTTTATCAAAGGTTCTGTCATCCAGACGACACACATTGATTTAACAATGAACAAAATGAAAATGCTTCAACACAATTTCACTTTCCAAAGGGTTTTTCCCCGTGGCACGACACTGCTGCTCCTCCCGCGCTGGTTCTGTGTAACACGGCTCTGCCTCTGTTTGTTTTTCCCACTTCCACATGGAGTTGGATGGGCCCCCCCCCCCCCGGCAGCACCGGTTGCTCACCTGGAAGCAGGGCAGCGCAGGGCCGTGACCCGAGCTTCCTGACTCAGACAGAATGGAGGTAATCTCCCTCGTCGGCGTTACACACTCCGCGCCTTGTTTTCGCAGCATGGGAGCCCAGTTTATGCTCTGGACATCCTGTCTGTTAATGGGTTGGTCTCTTCTGATTAATGACAGGGGGCCGTTGGAACTCATTAGGGTTACTACACCTCCATTAAACAATGATGACACTTGATTTTTGTGTCTTTTCACAGCTGACCGTGCAGCTTATACGCACAATAACACAACAATGACCTCCGGTTTATTCACTTCTGCGGCTCTGGTATATTTAACCCGTGATACCGGACGGCCTCTCGCTCGGACATTAATCAAAGTTATCAGATGAAAATCTTTAAGAGACCAAACCTTGAGGATAACTCCCGGTATTTATAGCTGGAAAAGAGTCCCATTTTATAAATAGAGGTTTTTCCCCTGTTTTAGAAGGAAGAGGTTCTTCTCCGAGGGGTCAATCACCGTGACCCCCACAATCCATTTTTAGCTCTTCAGAGGAAACATGTTACAGAGATGTATATATTTATGCGCTTTGTTCACGCTGGATGTTTTTGAAATATTCTCTTATGCTCGAGAAGCAGAGGTCGGACCTCAAGGCAAATATTTCTGGTTCTTCCCACGGTTTTTATAGCGACGTCAGCTCGTTCTGCAATAAAAAGAAAATCACTGCATTGTCTCATGGAAGCCCCACAGCTGTTGTTTTTTTCACCTCACCTCACATTTCTCTGCGTTTTTTACTCCAAACAAACACGTCTGATTCGTGTTTGACTTATTTCCTCCTCGCTCCGGCTCATTCCCCTTCGGGCCGTGCAGCAGAATCCACTGTAATTGGTGTGAATGTGTTTAAATTCAGTCTGCACCTGAGTGGCAGGTTTATCCTCCCAGTTGTTGAGGCTAATGGATGCATAACAACAGGCTCAGGCCCCCCGATCCCCCGAGGCATCAGCCGAGTGGGATCGGGGGTCAGCCTGTGCAGACTGGGCAGAGGCAGACCCCCCATGTCAGCCGTGATATTATCTCCGCGCACTAATTGATCAGGGATTATTGACGAGGAAGAGCTCACTCGAGTGGGTTTGGCATTTTAAAGTTTGTGTCAGAGACAAAGGAAGGTGTTAAAAAATCTAAATGAATTATGCTGTAGATATTAACATGAGAATCTTCCTGATGAGGGAGGGAAATGATTACGGTCGTGTTCCGCTGCTGCTGAATTCAATTAATTAAAATTATGCCTCAAATAGAAGCAGAATATCTAGAGACTAAATTTACCCCCGGTTTTTAGTATGAACGCATCTCGGCTTCATGTCTGGCAATTTAGAATTACAAATAATAAACATTAAAATAAAAAAGGACAGTTTCAAAGAACCATGTATAAAATTCTTGTGTTTGATGTGTTAGAATTTATATAATTTACCATTTCTGAACTCACACATTATATGTAAATATAAACATAAAGTGTTTTTCTTTCAGCGTTATTGCTAATCTCATATTTCATATACATGTATACCCAGTACAGTACTATATGTTCTGTATATGGTAGTTTGGTCATATGTCGTTTGTGATGTGTTCAACAAATGTTTTAATTGTACATATTCATGCCAGATTCTAAACCTAGCGTTAACATCTACAAAGTACATATTGTATATTGTAATATTCAACAAAGTAGGTTATAATCATTTCATAAGCAAACAAACAAATAAAATATAAAGTACAATGACCACATTAAAAAAAATATGACTTACATATTTTCCCTGTATACTGTTTCAGCTCTACCGGGGAAACGAACATCTCTGTAATTAATAAAGCGTGATTTACATATTTCAATGTATTCATAACACATTCCGGAGGTTTCAGGCATTAAGCAGCAGCTCAAAGATGTTTCCAGGTAAAAGCAAGAAATTGAGTCAGAGCAGAGAGTTCACAGCTCAGAGCTCAGGAAGTCAGGGCTTTCAGGGTGTGTGTGTGTGTGTGTGTGTGTCTGTGTGTGTGTGTGTGTGTGTCCCGGGGCCTCGCTGGCAGCAGTCTGCAGAGAGCCACTCAGAGATTACAGCAGGGCCGCCGGCTACATTAACACAGCAGCACTTAATCGTGGCACTGCCCTAATCTCATCTCAGGTAGCTGCTGCCTTTCACAAACACACGGGCGGAGTCACATCATCCATCGATAAATAAATACACCAGAGGAGCTGAATGTGACCAAGATGCAAACGCAGCTCAGTTCAAGGTTTATCTGTCGTCATGATGTCGAGTTATCTTTGGTTTAAATGTCCTTTACAGCCTGAACACACAGTGAACATGCAGATAACACACTTCTTACACATCTTTATTCATTTTTCTTATTTCTTATTTCTAAAGCAACAAGGAGAGCAAATAAAAAGACGTTTATTATGCAGGTAGGTTATGGAAATTGCGGTGAATACTTTTTCTCAAAAGGAAAAATAAACCAAACATTCACCAGCTTCAGCTTCACTTGCTTGTGTTTGTTTTGAAAAACAAGCAAATGGACATTCTTCTGTCGGTCGGTCAAACAAGATTAATTGATCAACTGCAGAAAAACACATCAATAATGATAATAGTGGTTAATTGCAGGTAAAAGCCTGTTATCAGAAACCTTTCAGCTGTTAGAACAGAAAGCACAAACAACGATTATTATTCATGCATCCTTTGAAATAATGTCAACAACAAACAAAACTGACGGGCACATGAGCCGACCTCAAGTCAATCAAAACAACACACACATGCACATAGAACAACCTTCGGAATCTGCATCACACACACACACACACAGACACACACACACACAAGTAACATGAGTGAGTCGAGGTAAAGATTCCCTCGTCCAGTTTCAGAGGGACAGAGACAGAGAGGCTGCGAGGGCCCAAACTGATTAAGTCATTGATAGTAGATTGCAAATACAGCATGTGAGACAGCTGCAGGAGAGGGTGTGTTCCCTGACTAAAGCAGGGCTGGTTGCTCATAATCCCAGGCATATGCTGTCCCTCTCTGGCCTGATCGCTTTTATGGTCTCTGCCTGTCACACCAAGCGTCCAGTTGTGCTCCCACTATATATAGTTCCACGGTTCCAGTCCATCGCCAGTCGGTGCTGTGACTCAAAAATCTATTTTTCTTCCGATTCTGGTGTCGCTGCAGTCACACACGTCACGGTTATAAATAGGGATAGTTGATAAATCGAACAGGTAGAGACCCACGCTTTGTGCCAGGGAATCAGGTGCTGTGTCAAAATTCACAGGATTATTCACATATGGCTTTTATCTGCCAACGTGCAACATCGTCAGAAGGTGCAACACGGCTTTACAGCTTTGCCCTGGTACGCCTATACTTCCACTTATATTCTTTCTTTGAAGACTCTATCATGTGGTGCAGGAGAACATTTGGTTTTATTAAACATTCTGGTCAAGATGTTCAGTTTTAAAATAAACATCCGCATGTTGCTTTGCTTTATAACGTCACCAGGCAAGAAAACAACTTCTCTCTGATGGTTTCCAAATAAAAAGGTTTCTTTCCATAACACAAATTAAAGAATGAATCAGAAACGAGGGACAAAGACACATGAGCTTCATAAAAAGAGCAATGACACATAAAATCCTCATTAGTCTCATTTCAAACAATCAACAAGACAATTTAAACTGTCCTGTATCTAAAGCTAATGGTATAAGAAAGAAAGTAATATTATAAATACATATAATTTAAATTTGAAGCTATTTAAGTGGAAATGTAAAGTTTACAAATGTGGAATAGTTGAATTCATGTTCAAAACAGGATTAAAAAGCGACTTTATGTTGAATAAAAGTGTAAAATTAGACGCTCGTGTGATAAAGCAGCTGCAGCAAAAGTGAGCACAATACACCAGGACCAAAATGGTAATTTGGTGCCAGATGACATTTTTCAAGCTGGCCGGCACATTTGTTTCGCAGTCAGGAATTGACTCAGGGAGCTGAATCAACTCCCGGCCGCTCCTGATCAGCTCAGCTCTCTCCCCGTTCTTTTGTTTGAATCCCCTCGTGGCATTCAGGACAATTTTTAGCTCGTGTCCAGGCGGGCAGTGAGTATAAGATGACTACATCAGCAGTCAGTTTCCTCCCCGCTCTCTGTTTTTCTTTGTGAGGCGAAAAGGTGTTGGCAGAGAACAGCCCCACTTTGCACTCTGTAGGTCCCGTGTCCTCTGGTTACATGATTCCCCCCCGTCGGGTCAACTGGACGCTCTTAGGAAACATGTAGAGGAAGGTGAGCAATGCTGCTCAATCAGGACAACGTGTGACTAACCTCACTCCACTGATGAGGAAAGTGGGTTTATGGGCATTAGCAGAGAAAAAAGGAAAGTAGGAGAGATCTCTCCAATTTGAAGGAAAAAGCAGCTTGTGTCCCAGATGTACAACTTTATTTTCAGTTTATTTATTTCTGCTCGTGTTGGGAAAGACGGTGGAATAGCTCAACACATAAGAAACAATATAAATAATAATGTAAGGGCTAAAACAAAGTTGTAACAACTGGAGGCCACCGAGAAATACATGAAAACTATTAGTGAGAGCAAAGAATGGCTATAAGTGATGTGGGTGAATTAAATGTGTAAGGAAAATTACTTGGGAAAATATATTGTTAACTAATCTAATGGATTATTAGCTATCAACAGAAATCACTTGAGATTGTAAGCTTGCATGACAGACGGCTGAAATAGTTCAGATACAGCAGCTAAAGTGGAAAATCTATTGAAATATTGAATAAATACTTGAAATAGATAAACTGCTGAACTCAGCTAAACATTGTAAAATAGGTGTCGACAGAAATATCTCCAAAGAGTGAATAAATAGCTTAAAGCCATAACAATGCCAGTGATGAGTTACAGGACTCGACATTTTGATGAAAAGGATCAAACTCTTCGATGTTGAACCAAGTAGCAGCTCACGAGATAAATGCGGACCATTGTCTGTGCGTGTTTTTTTCCTTGTGTGGATCTTTGAATCTTCCACAGAGCACCTGTCCTCACTTCCTGGTTCCGATGACTCCTGTTTGCTCCATCCATGAAAGATTGGCTGGGAACATCCTCTGTCCGAGAGGAAGCCCATGCTCTGTGAAATTCACACCACGGCCACCGCTTTGGGAATCACCGGTGAGGACTTCCTAAAAAATAGGAATACATAAAAATATGGTCTAAATAAAGGGGAGAGGGGTCAGGGTGTCGTGACCCGGGTCGGCCTCCTTTGTTGTGTCATTGTGTTTGTGTGAACGAGGGTTTGTGTTTGTGTGCGAGCAGCCGACACATTCTGATGTAATTTACACTCACAACGTACTTCATGTTTATGGGTTTTTCCAAATGAGTAGTTTCACCACATTCGTGTAAAGTGAATTAAATTCAAAATAAGTCATAATTTGGTGGATGCACGTGTGTGTGGGAGATTTGTAAGACTGACTTATTGGTGTTTATTCAATAAAGCCAACTGTATGTGTTTCAACACAATAATAAGTCGAATATAAGTAACTCAAGTAGCCTCAGTAAATTATTATATCTGTGGCATCTTCATCTCTTTGAATATATCTAAAAACTAAAAGAGACATCCTCCAATAATGATGCCGTGAAAAGTTGAATTTCCGCACTGTGTCTAGACATTGTTTGTTATTTTTCTTTTTCATTATCACAATCCGTCTGAGGGCTGTCTCTCACACAGGAAGTGTATTTGTGTTCATGTTATTGGATTATGAACTTCAGACAACTATCAAACACGTTGCCACTGAAACAGCAAACAGTTGACTTCCAGTTCCCCAAAAGCTGCCGGCGTGTTCCTCCCTCTGCGGGCTGTGTCTCCTCCGGGCCGGGCCTCGTCTGACCTGTCAGCTCAGTCAGCCACATGTCACCCAGAGAAATGTAAAGTATATAAAAAGGGTGAGATCATGATGTGATGATTTGAGTGGTGTTGAGAAAAATCGCTTGTACTGCCAGTTGTTGCCACCAGGGGTCAGCTGTGCACAGGACTCCATGGAGCTCCCTGTCAAATTAAGAGATAATCCCACATAATTTAAGAACAGAGAAAGTTTTAATAGCAGGAAATGAATAACTTTTATTTTATTAGTCCCATTAATCAATAATAATAATACTGCACACGTATGGACTTAAAAAAATTGTAAAATAGTAACTAACAAGTTTATTTAGATTTACAGACTATTTAAGGATGTGTCCTTCATTTTATGACTATGACAGAATCAGTAATTATATAATATTGTGTAGATTTCCTGTAATTCTATATTAAACCTATAATAGCAATAATTCCTAAACAAGAACCTGCTTACTCTTGGTTAAATTTAGCTTTAATTAAACCATTAATAGTTAAGAAAACAGGTTTTAGTGTATTTTTAAAACAAATGTCTCTTAATCGAGGAACATTAATACTTAATTCTGCTCTAAATCCATGATTGCAGCCACAAGCATTTGAAATTAAGATAAAGAATCAACCACGGTGCCTTCATGTCGTGGAAGAGGCAGAAGTCTCTAATCAGTAGCTGTGGATTAGCAGTGTGAGGTCACTGCAGAGGCCTAAGACAGCGAGAGGAGCAGGGAGCACGTGATCCTCCTCCAGGTGAGGAGCTGTGGCCCATTTATCCCTCAGAGTCCTGCTGTGGTCACGCACTGCCCAAGTATTTTAAGCTCCAGCTCTGCCTGTCATTATGTGTGACATCACTTCAGGTGGATCAGTGGGTACAGTGGGATGTCCACCGCTCGACCAACTGGTGGGTCAACGCTGGGCTCAAGCAAGTTCACATGTCAAAGATCCAAGGTGGTACGTAGTGGAAGGAGGCTTTGAGTCGTGGAGGCTTTGAAAGTGCAGCGTGTTCACGGTTCTGTGGTTTCTCTGGGAGCAGCAGCAGCACATTGTTTTCACGGCTGTATCATAAAAATGTCAAACTGTCCGTTTAAGAATCGTTGAACAGAAAAGAAGAAATAAGAAATGTTATGACAAACTGTAAAAATAAAAAAATGCCTGAGGGACCATAAATGTTATATTATACTTACTCGCTCTTATATAGTTAAGTCAAGTAATTAATTTCCTCAATAAATCCTCTAGTTTTTAGTTTTATTTTCTTGTTTTGTTATGTACAATGTTTTTTGTGTTCTGGAAAGTATTTTCATTTTGAAATAATTTTATTATTATAACAATATAATATTATAATGGGCCTGTATACAGTTTAAATACATACGATCTCAGACTACATAGGTGCAATAAACAATAATAATTATCTGAAATGAATTGCTTCTCGTTTCTTCCTCCAGTGCCTCTGCTTTATAAATGTAATATTGGACATATGCAGAGTTATTATTGTCTGATGACACGTCTCAATCAGACATCGAGTATAACTCCAGGTTTTGTCCTGTTTCCTTAACAGCTGCAGAGGCCGTGGTCATAAAAAGAGACTGTTGAATTGTGTATTGTTTGATTTTCTATCCACACTGATTAACATTTATGATTTCTCCTGATGGCTGAGCTACGACTTTTTCTGTGATATGATCACGAGTCGATCGCCCAGACCCAGGGATTTTAAATATGTTCCTGCAATAAGAATAACATTTGATTGGAGATTTGCTGCAAGTTACTGTAAACCCAGAGCATCACAGTTATATCACAAGCGTAGTTACTTCAATACGAAACTACAGACCCTTTGGTTTAGATGAGAAGAAAGAAAAACACCAAACTGAACCACAACAAAGGAAACTAGAGAGAAAGACTCAAGATGAGACAAACTGAAATGAATGTATCAATATAAGGAATCCAAGAAATATGAGTCAGATGAGGGTTCGGACAAACAGTGTTTCATAAGGGTTTTAAAAAAATATATATATATATATATAAATGTATATGGCTAAGGTTGGGGTTAGTCAATGTGGGCTGAATAAAGTGTTAGAAACATCTTGTTTACAAACTTATCCTTTTGAGTCTTTTCAGCTTTTGCATCGATTGTCTTACGATGGAGGAAAGTAGAAAAACATTCGAGAGGTGAATCTGTAGCAGCTTGTTTACTCAAAACATTGAGAGTAGGTAAAGAGGCCGAATCCGTGTGCAGCACATGTACAGAGTACAGGGTCTCAGTCTGAATTGATGGAGGTGGTAACCTGCTCGTGAACCCTGAACATCAGGAACACTGATCTTTAACAGTCCTCAGAGAGAAGTCAAACAGTGGGCCACGTAGATTCACCACATCCTTTTGTTGTCGGGTTCAGAGAAAGTCAAGGCCAACTCAATAAGTCTTTATCTCGGCTCTGGTGTGTGTGTGTGTGTGTGTGTGAGTGTGTATGAATACAAGAGAGAGAGGGTAGAAATAATGGCTACGTGCACATTCCCCAGTATATACCCACTGGTGAACGTGTGTGTGTGTGTTTATGTGTGTGTGTGTGTGTGTGTGTGTGTGTGTGTGTGTGTGTGTGTCCACAGTACATGTGCTGCGTGCAGCGTCTGGAAAGTCCATTTGTATGGTGGTCAGGATGCCAGTGTCTCACACTGGGAGGCCGCCTGTCTCGCCCCCTCTCCCCTGCACTCAGCTCTGTCGCTCACTGGCTGATCTTTAATCAGAGGAAGGTTGTCTGATGCGAGCACAGACGGATAAATCACTCCTCACCCGGCCTGCTATCTGGGTCGTGCGTAGCCAGGTTGTCCCGTCAGCAGACTGGCCCTCCGCCCGGACCCTCTGAAAGCTAACAGCCATGTGGGATTCCGCCCTTTGGTGAGGAGGACCCAGGCTGCCACGGCCCTCTGGAGGAAAATAGTCCACATTCTGCACATATCAGTATTTATATTGCCGCTGAGAGGCTCGCTTGTTGATGTACTGTATCCTCACAGTCTGCAGATTCATAAGTGAGCGGCTTGCCACATTATTTTTAATCTGCTGTGAGCTGTTTATGTTCGGCTGTAAATACTTTGCTAAAGTAAAACTAATCTAAAAATACTCAAGGAACAGAGTCAAATCAGGACTGAAGTAAAAGTACTTGCAGAAAATTTACCTTCAAGAAATAAAGTTGTCATTATGTGAAAATGGAGTGATGTAATACGTATCTGCTACATTACAGCTGTTGGATTTAAACTTAAGTCAATATTACGTTAAAGTTATTTATAGACCTTTTCACTGATTATTGTCACTTTGTTATTTACTCTAAATTTATTCAGAGACCTCATTTAGCTTTTTTCAATATCGTATCCTTATTACCAGTATACGTAGTGTGTGTGTTTTTTATTGTTGTTATTGTTGTTGTTGTTGTTGTTGTTGTATTTTGGGATTAATAAAGTTGCGGGAAATTTAAACTACAATACGTCGTGTACTTAATATTTTATGCCTTGTCTTTTATTTTTACTTAATTGCTTTTCAGTTTGGTAAGAAATGTATTATTATTATTATTCTTATGAAACTACCTCAACTATAATATTATATACTAATACTACAATAATAGTTGAGTTGGAGCAAAGAGGAGCCAACAATATCATATAGACAATTAACATGGAAAAGATAAACATAAAGTCCTCACGATCACAATCCAAAGGACATTTAGACAGAGAAATGTTCACAGTTAGTTTGTGTGTTGTTGTTTCACGTCGCTGTTTGACGTCTGTGACGGAGGAGCCACTGCACTTTAATCCAATTTTGTCCTCCCCAGGCTCCGGTAAGACTGTAAAGCTGTAAACAAAGTGGACACGTGAAACGCTTCTCAAAGTTACATAAACCAGGTGCTTTCAAACATAAACACCTCGGACCTGGAGACACGGTCTGATGTTGACAAACTAGTTTAATGCATTTTGCTCAGTTTATCGAACGCGAGTGAGGTCAGGTTGTGAAGCCAAAGAGTTTAACAGTCATGGAGTATGGACAACAGTGAATCAGGGCATCGATAGAATAAAATAAAACCTATGCTGGAGAAAAATGCAGTAAAGACGACAAGATAAACCTACGAGAGGAGATATGAATAAGACGGAATCAGGCTGAATTAAAAGCCAGATTAAAAAGTATAGTACGATTTTGAGTGCAGCACCTGTATGTTGTTGTTTTTCATATTCTGGAAGAACTTTACTTTATTTTAGGTACTATGACGCACAAAGAGTCGACGATTTCAAAATGAGTTAACATCACACCATTGGTTATAATACCAAACATGTTTTGCGTGTTTGTCATTGAAAAAAGAAAACACAATAATGTGGGAACAATCCCCGGCCTCTGATAGTATAATCATCACAGAATCATGCTGGAGGTTCTAACGCAGTCTAATTGAATAACGGTCATATCAGTGAACGAGTGGGAGTGTGGAGTGATTTACCGCACAGGGGAGCGTGCTTATCTCTCCCTCTGTCCCATGCAGGAAACACTGGGATGTCACCAGGCAGATTAAAAGCTTGGCACAGCTGATACGCAGCACTCAAAATGGACGGGGTGGGGACCTCTGACTGCTGCGCGAGGGGTTTTGGAGGAGCAGCGACGGGCGGCGGCGGCGCTGGTCGTGACCTTATGAGTCCTGTTTGGCAGGGATTCATTCAAAACCTGGGAATTCCACTGGAAGTCAAAGAGAGGGAGGGGGGGGGGGGGGACGTAGCATCACGTAACTCTAATGGAATTCAGAGTAGTAAGCACATTTCTGTCTCAAACTCTGCCAGGCCCACGTTTGCAAGTTGCTCCCGGAGGAAAAATGGAATGAAACCGGGATTCTTTAGTGTTTCTGAGAGAACAAAGACAAAAACTGTGGGTTGAAAGGAAAAGTTTCAAAGGGATCATGTTTGCAGGAGCGACAGCCCGACTCGTAATTGTGGTGAATGTCTAAAGTGGCCGTTGGACACAGTGCAGCTGTATCACTTATAATTGAATTCCTGACAGCTGCAGCTCGAGGAATGTTAACCAGTTAGCACGAGGGCCACGACGCGAGCTGCACATTGTGTTACCGAGCGGCAACACCGACACTAAACGCGGCTCCACACCGGCGCACACTGCTGTTGTATTTCCACGTAGCCGCTCGGTGTATTTCAGCTGACTCCTCTCGAAATGAGGCAATATGCTGGAGAGAGGTGTTTGTGGGGGACAGAGGCAGACGGATCTGGAGGAGCAGCTGCACAGAGGACGCGGGGCCAAATATAGAAAGGGGACAAGGGCCAAAACATATCACACATTTTTTCCCATTAACAGCATAGGTTTGAATCTAACTTGGCGCCAATTAGTTGACGTATAGGCACCGGGACTTAAAAATAGAGCACAGGCCGGGTGGCGATGTACCCGGCACGCAGAGACAGATATCTCTGTCGTGGCGGCGTGTGATTTCACATGTAATCATGTGAAGGGAAAATAACAGTATTCATATCAACAGCTGGTTTGTTATAACCCGTGACGTGGGGGGTTATGTGACAGATGGAGCCTCCAGCATTTGTTGCTATTACCTGTCATGCTGCTTTGAGCGCCGAGCCGCGGCTCGGGCCTATTTTCAGTCCGATTCGCCGAGGGCTTGCCAGGATCCTCGCCGCTCTATCGCTCCCCGCTCAGATTCAACATTTGCTCTGTCTCTTATCTCCTGCGGCCGAGGCCTGGAATGAGGGGCATGCAGGCTTCGGGGGGGCCTACCTGTTTACACTGAGGGCTTCCTCCATTGTCCAACCACCCCCCACCCTCCCACCTCCCTCAACTTCCTTTGACGGATTTTTCACATTTTTGAGCTCGCCCCTGTTTTGGGGAAGAGGTCACCGGGCTCGGCACACGGGAGCCGGCCACGGGCCCTTGTGTGAATCACTCCGGTCTCGGCAGGAATTCTTTCCAACGGGGGAAACATATCGTCTCTTATCGTACACACCTGAGATATTTTTACCGCAGCAAACCAAACACAGTGCGAGTGCCACGGCTTTATCCTTTGATACCGAGCAGAAACCCGATCGCTCCGGTGTGATTCCTTCGGCGCGGGCCCCAGGTTTACTGAGGAACGAAGTCATCGCTTGTCAACTAATCCCCCCCCCCGCTACAGAAATAGACTCTTCCAGTTTTGGTGACTGTTATGCAACTGTTGATGGTTCATGGTTAAGCATGTATACATGACCAGCTAATACCCTCAGTATTACGGTCCAACCTAATCAACTGTACTACCCAAGTTAAGTTAATTGTATTTCTAGAACTCTTCTATTACCAGTGTATTTCTGTATGGGCACATTAAAACTCTCTACTTGCTATTATAGTAATTGTACATGTTTATTTTTTATTTATTACCTCACTCTGTCATATGCTGGATGTGCTCGGATCACTCAGGGTGAATCTTGAAATCAAACCTAATTTATAACACAGCTTATGAATTTATAATAAATGTGCTTCCTCTGTATTGAGATGCAGGTGAATGAATTTCCCTGAAAACAAGTTCTCTTCTTGAAGGGTCCCAGCGTGGAGAGAGCCCCTTAATCCCTATTATCCAAAGAGGTGCTCAATGAGATTACAACCCGGCACGAATAATACAGCTGGGCACCTAGTTACCATCTGCTGCCACTGCTGGAGAAAACACTGTCCTTATTTCACATCACATAACCTGAACTGAAGGTACAATATTGTTCTCTCATTCAAAAGTGAAATAAAGATGCCAAACACAGTAAATTGTTTAAAAGTTTTGAATTTTGTGGGATTTATTTTGCCTTTAATTTAGTTTTGATTGAGTGAAATAAAGGCTGCTGCCTTCGTTATATGTTTCCAGATAGAACTCTCCTTCTAAATGTTTTTGTGAAGGTTCATCACTGGAGTTCTTCCGCCCACTGTCTCAGCTCCACAGCTACGCACCTTTGTGAGCAGGATTTCAAAGCACCGCACTTGTAGTGGAGATTAACTTTGAGCAAAGATTAAGCAAATTAACCAGGACGGTGTCGCCCGAAATAAACAGTTGCTGCGCAGTTAGCTCCACGGCAGTCATGATGTAGAGCACGGAATAACGCTTTCATGGATTCTTTCAAAACAGTTGGGAACTTCACGATGCCGACATAGGTAGGTTTGTTTTAAAAGACTGTAATTTAAAATCTGAATATCTGTGTTTGTTTAAATAGTTTCCAGCCTCCAGGTTTAATGGAAAGTTGTGTTTGCTTCTGATGCAGCTTCAGAAATATAATAGAAATGTCTCTTTAAAAGTGTTCTGTTCATTACTATAAATTTTTCCTGAATGTGAAAAAAACAATTGTTAGTTTACTGACAAAATGGTAATATAGTTATATTCATATTATATATGATGAATAAATAGCAGCAGTAGCTGATCATGATATAAATAACTGAAATGGATGTAACACCTATTAGAAATATCAAATTTAAATATCATATATTAATAAATATGATATTTTTAGTAAAATTAGATTTAACAAAAACTGTAATTTAGCACTTGTTTTTAAAAAGCAGTTTCAAGTTTTTTCAAGAGACTTAAGTTATATGATAGGGCAAATAATTAATTTGATTCTATGCGGTTTTGAAGAGCTGCTTAATTTTTGATGAATTTAATATTTCAAAAATAATAATACTTGAATGTGCTATGGAATCATTCATCCTTAAAGAAATACCAGGTAGAAGCTGGTAAAACAGAATGTAACCGATGAACACTGGCTGTACCACTTGTTATGTGCGCTTCAGTGTTGTTAAAACCCAGGTAATCAAATAATTGAAGATTCTATTCACGTGGCAGCTTTTCCAGAAGTCAGGTCACGATGCCTGATGGCCGGAGCCGAACCAAGTAAACAACGTGTGCTAACGAGATGTTTAATCTGTTTACACATCATAAATTATATAAGTTTCCATGATACTGATGTTGTTTACGTGTTGAGATCTTTGCATAACGTGCAGATTATTTGTCCCTGAGAGCTGTTGGGCTATTTAAACATAGGAAACCTTCATATTTCTACGATTTGTCAAATTCTTTACATTTCTTTCTTGCAGCAAAACTCAACGATGAACAAGACGGGACTCCGGAGGATCCCCCCTGACCAGTCGTCAGGGAGTGGCCACACCTCCGGCACCCCCCGCCACCCACGCATCAAAGACCCCATCCTTTCAAAGCGGGTTTGCTTCTACAAAAGTGGAGATCCTCAGTTCAGCGGTCTGCGCATGGTCATCAACAACCGAACCTTCAAAACCTTCGATGCACTCCTGGACAGTCTCTCTAAAAAGGTCCCCCTTCCGTTTGGGGTGAGAAACATCACCACCCCTCGGGGGATTCATGCCATCTACACCTTGGACGAACTGGAGGATGGGAAGTCCTACATCTGCTCTGACAGGCGGAAGGTAACGCCCATCAACCTGGCACTGGCCAGGAAGAAGCTGCCGCCATGGTACCACGCCAGGCCCGTTACGGCCCGCCGCCGGGTGGTGCAGCAGGCCAGGAGTTTCCCCGGCCGCAGCGCCCACAGGCAGGAGCCGGTGGTTGTGCGAACGCCAAAGAAGCTGCTGGTCTTTTGCAACGGAGACCCCACTTTGAAACGCAAGGTGGTGCTTCACAAGAGGACTTCGGCTAATTTTGAGTCCATCCTGGAATACATCTCCGAGCTGATGCAGTTCCACGTGGTGAAACTTCACACAACCGATGGCAGACGTGTGAGTGTTAAAAGCACCAAAGCCTGACATCTTATGAAGGGAGCTACATAAAGTTGAATCCACTGAAGCAATCAAAGAAACCGGACAGATTCACAAATAGAAACAAAGTTATCCTAGGTCTAATCTGTAGACATTCCCCTGAAGTGTGTACGTTCAAATACAACTCAAATGTTTATGTCTTAGATAACTGGTGGCCTCATTACTGGTCCACGAAGGCCTGAGTTAAACCTGGCTTGTAAATAACCATCACCTGAGGAGAGAAAGTGTTAATCTTCTTTAGCAACTCAACCTAATACCTGGAGAGGCAATCTGGGATACTGCAGTGTAAGGCTTCAGGTCAGGGAGTCTGCACTAATTTAATTTAGACTTTTCATACATACACTGCACAGTTAGAATCATAATTTAGAGCTGGTACTATTACATGATATAAAAAAAATATTTTCAGATTGTATTCTCTGTGTGTTGCAGGTTGACGGTCTTCCAGGCCTGATATTGTGCTCTGGGACGGTCGTGGCTGCCGGCAGGGAACCTTTCAAATCTGCAAACTACACCTCCCAGAAATCACCAGCTCCCACTCAGTTCTCCAACAACCGAAAGAGACAGAGAAGACCAAAGTCTTTAAACCGTAAGTTAATTAGAAGTATGAACTCTTTAATATATTGTTGTGCGGTTCTTTTAATGCCATACAGTAGTTGGAGTTAAGCGAGCGTTAGTCCAGTGGGCCTTCATACAGTGTGTGTGCAGTAATCTTCCTCCTCTCATGGGATGAAGATTGAGAAAGTGCTGAGGCGTCGATATTAAGCATAATACCATACATGACCCACATACACTGTCTGCATGGCTGCCGGCTATTGTTCTTTGTGAGCTATGGATAGCTCTTGTCTCTTTCTAACTTTTCTTTTTCTCTCTTTTTTCCTGTTTTGTGCTTCTTCCTGTGGATCCTCTCCAAACTAACCTCTTCCACCCTCGCCTCAAAACTCTGGACGTTTCTACTTCAACATTACCCCATATTTTATATCCTTGGTTCTTTTGAATGACTGAAAAGGTAAAAAGAAGTCCCGCTCATATCATAGTTCAAAGTCCAGGAATTTCTCCCTATCGTCTGAGAGGTACATCGTGAATCGGATCCATAACTCCATGGCAGGGAGTTCCTATGACGGCCGCCTTCCCACTAACCCCTCAAACTCCCTGGAGCTGGAGTCCGTAGCAGGAACAGATGGAGCGGAGGGGCAGGGCTGCTTGCCGCCCGCCGATGACGACATCGAGAAGTCTTTCCGGGTGAACCAGGACGGCAGCATGACAGTTGAGATGAAGGTACGCCTAACACTCAAGGAGGAGGAAACCATCCACTGGACGACAACTCTTTCACGCTCCAATGTCGCCAGTGAGCTTAATGGGAGCTGTTTACCGGAGCCTGAAGCAGACGAGGAGATCTGCTCGCATGCATCAGATCCAGTGGATTTACAAACTGCAGCTTCCTCCATCGACAGCATCAACAAGTACAAAACCAGAGACAACAACGATGAGGATCCGCCATCGTCGAGCAATGGAGCTTTCAATAGAAGCAGCAAAGAAGAGGATAACACCAAAGTACAGACGCGCATGGTGTCACCTACCAGAGCTGCTACACCAGGGTTCAAGGAAATTAGACAAAAGCAAGCCTCTGTGGAGAGCGTCAAATCCGTGACAGCTGACGGTATTCAGGAGGGCGTGGTTGGCTCCTACTCCTACAAGGAACAGACGCAGAATGGAGCCATGACAGAGCAGTACTGTGTGGTCAAACAGACCAACACAAGACCGGTACCCAAACCGAGAAGACTCGGCGATGTGGATAACGGCAACATAAAAAGCAGGAATATATCCTCATTCAAATCATCGGAGATCCTACAGATTGATTCCAGCGGCGAGGAGGTCACAGAATCTGTCTTGCACATATATGAACAGCAGATGTGTCAGGATAATTTCCTTGCAAACATCTGTGCACAGGATATTCCACCTTACGGGAGGCCAGCGACTTCAGAAACAGGACAGTTCTCCAATAACGGGTTTAATCCGGAGTTCTGGAGACCTTCGACAGCATCGGAGTCCATTAGCATCTGGAAGACGGAGGACATGTCTCTAACATCGAATTTTACTTTGTCATCACTTAAGACGGCTGCGACTCCAGCAACAAATAATCAACAACAGTTGTCAAAGTCAACAAGAGGCAAAGAGAAGCCCGAACAAAGGGAGCTCAACAAGGGGAAGAGGAAACCCAAGGCTGGTAAAAAACGAGCTCGGCGGCTGTTGACACCCGGGAAAAGGCAAAAACAGAATTCTTCAGGATTTACTGAGACGCGTGGGAAAGCGAAAACTTTCTCCAGCGCCGGTTTCCTCAAGAGAGTTTACGGGAATAAATCAAAATCACCAAAAAACAAGACAAAGGCTACAAAGAGAGCAACGCAAAATGGGGACGGGAGCGTTACAACAAAGAGCTCACAATCGTCAGATTCCACGATAAAATGGAAAATTCCAATTGTACCAACGCCCCCGAAAGAAAATCAGAGCGAGACAGTTTCTATAGAAGCAAGCCGGCTTGACATTTCTTCTACTGAAGTGAGCCCACCGAGGGGAACCCTAACGCGGCAGACATCGGTGCACCAGGAGAAAAAGAAGGAAAACAAGCCGTGTGATATCAGCAAAAGCAAAACACTGTCCAGCTCCGGGACAAATGAATATGTACAGAAGTGGCTGGAGAAAGCTCACATTAATTCACCTTCCTGCCCAGATGAGGACGGTAAAAAACCTGAAGAACATATCAGGAATCAGGAGTCAGGATACAATCATGGGTTGGTCGTTGAGAAATCTGAAATACAGCCGAGTCAAATCCTCCGATCTGAACCGTTGAGAACATCCGTCAAGCTGAGGGTCAAGTGTTTTGAAAACCAATTATCAAACCCGTCGGGGGAGAAAACAGCTACTCAGCTAGAGGAGATTGCTCCTCGTAATTCCACAACGACAAGTACAAAGAACTGCACCAGTGTAGCTCAAAGGAACACAGGAGATGTAAGCCCCCTCGTGAATGGTACCTGCAGTGAAAGGAATCCAAACCCAATAAAAATCTCTTCGCAGAAAGCAACACCTTACAGTACAATCTCAATGGAGCTACTGCCGCCACCACCCCCGCCCGATGAGTTAGAAGAGCTTAACGCTGAATGTTGCATGATGGATGCGTCGACAGCCGCCAGCAGCCCCTTGTACCGGCTCTCATCAGTGAGCAGTCAAATGTCAGATAATCATCCATTGTCCATAAGTCCCACATCTGACAAGGCCTCGTCACCCACAGACCGCACAATGGAAACAGTTCAGGGCGACGCTCCTTCCGTGCTGAGAGAATTAACAAGAGCTCCATCAGTGAAAAGAGCTCCTCTGGTCAGCAATCTGTCTCTTGAAAGGCAAATGTCTCTCAGGAAAGCATCTATGAGCCAATACACTTTGTGTGCTGAGGACACAACAGTATCCAACACCGCGGGGGATGATGACAACACCATGCTGCCGAATGGCCTCTGTTCAACAGGGACCCACCAGCCGCCGGTGAAGACCCAGAAATCAAACAGCAGCTTGGATCTGAAAAACAGCCCATCACCCTGTAGATCCACATCATCCAGTAGTTTGACATCCGGAGAGAGAATGTCTTCAGACAGCATGTCACTGAGTGAGACGCCGACACCGAGTGATTCTCAACTCACAGAAGCAAAACAGACAAAGACGGCTCAGAAAGAAGCAGCATCTCCTAAACTACTGGTGAAAAAAGTGACAATAATAACCAGCCCATCTCAAAACAGAAAATCCCAAAGCAAGAAATTACCTTTGGACTCTTCTCATGATTCTCCACAGTTATCATCATCATTACGTGAGCAGCATTCGAACAAAACTATGTCACCAAATATCAAAAAACGTGAATCTTCCCCCGCTCCTAGCCCGTCTCCTGAGAGAACGAAGATGCTTCCCAAAGCCAAGCTGCAAAAGAGGCCATCTCCATATTCTCAGTCTCTGGACCTGGTTTCCCCGCCCGTCACAAACAAGTCAAATAAAAAGAAGCTCTCCAGAAACCTTTCCACAGATAATACATCCGAGCCTGAAAACAACACAAAAAGGAAAACGTCGTCCAGACGAAGACGCCACCAAACATCGCAGGCAGCTGAGGAGGACGAAACACCGACCTCGCTGGAAACAAACCAGACTGAGAGAAAAAAGACAAATCAAGATAAATCTGTGACACAAACTCAGCTGCCACAGTTGAACATTACAAACCAACCAAACACCAAACATGTGCTGGAGCAGATTTGCCGCTCAATAAAATCAATCAGACAAATCACACAGAACCAACACTCCTCCGGTGTGGAGAAGTCCAACAGCCCGCCCGACTTCTCCTCTCACGTAGCCTCCACGTTTGGCTCCTCATCCAAAGCTCTCCTTGCTTTCCTGTCCATCATGTCCCTAAATCAAGGGATAAATAACTCTGACAGGGACCAGATGAATGCAAACGTCTGTGCCGAGGCATTCAAAATTATTGTCTCCCTCCGAGAGATTGCCAATATCGAGGATTCCCAAAAGACAAAGGCTAGTTTGTGCAATTTGCAAAGGTCGACTTCACAGCAGCTCCTGCAAAGCTGGAGGGGCTTTCAGGAACTCAGTGACAAATGCAAGAGTTGCAGCTTGACTCCAAACGATTCACAAGAGCTCAGAGTAAACGTGGCTAAAAATTACTATTGCCTAGAAGAGAAGGTCATAGATCAGATCATAGACAACCTTGACATACCCAAGAAGCTCAAAGAGGAACTAATGTCTCTCTCCGCGAGTGTTGATGAAGAAAATATGTCGACCAGGTTCATAGAAAAAGCTGAACTGTCACAAAAAGCAAACAGAGATTCTAAAATGTCTCACTACTCAGGAGAACTTAGGGAAGATGAGAAAACTAATGTCGACGTGAGGTCCATGATTAACAAATTCGCGAAAGTTAACCAGCCAAAACAATCTGAAATGCACGATATCCCTCTGAGAACAGAATCACTGAAACATAAACCAGCAGCTGAACTTAAAGATAAGCAGCTAACTGAGGAAACGCAGCTTCACAGTCACATTGAAGACAAAGTAGGTCAGGAAACGGCAAACGTGAGCATCAGCAGCACAAAAAGCCCTGAGGCAGCGCGTAGGAAGCTGCAGGAGCAAAGTGAGGGGGGCACTAGTATCCCAGAGAGTGGACACACTACTGATGAAGAGTCAGGTGCAGGTGAGGAAGGGCGGAACGTTTCCAGTGCTAGTAAAGATGGAGAGAGCTGTAAGCAAAGTTTGTGTAGCTCAGACGGAGGTGAAGAACATAGTTGCTTGGATGAAGAAGAGCAAACGCATCCAAGCTCTAATTATTATGTAGAGCAACGTGTTAAGGAGGAGAGAGTCTCCAGTCCAGATAATAGAAATGAAAGGTTGTCAGAGGAAGAACGACCAGAGGAACCAGAGATTCAAACCCCTCGTCAGGGACTGAAAGTCAGTGTTGAAGAAAGTGCAGGTTACTCAGATGCAGATGATCCAACGACCTCAGAGGAAGAGCAGCTGGAGTTTGAACGCAATGAATTAAAGGTTAGAAGTGAGGAAAGTTTGTCGGGTATTGAGGAAGAGAAGGAGAACATTGACGAGGAGGTTCAACATAATTATCGGCCAGATCCCGAGGTAGTTAAATGTCACAAGCTACAGGCTTTGGTAGGGGAAGTTGAGGAGATTAGCTCAGAGGATGAGGACCCCAAAAATGACCACAGCAGCTTGTTAAACTCTTACAGTTTAGCCGAGCGTGAGAGATTTAGTGAACATGAGCACGGCAGCGGCGAAGAGCAAATAGAGATGGAGCAAGCAAATACTGCACGTGAGCAAATCAGGAGCTTGAGTGAAGAGGAACTAAGCTTCTGTGAGAAAGAGTCCAGCTCAGAGAAGGAAGAACATCGGGAAACTCCTGTAGCAAAGGACAGAACGCTTGTGGGAAAAGTCAAACTTGAGTCTGAGGAAATCATTTCCCAGTCTATTGCAGAGAGGATCATCCTCCTGGAAAAGCAAGTTGCCGATGCCCAGAAGAGGAAAAGTGTGGCAGAGAGTCCCGCTCTCAAACGGGTTCCTCAAAGAAATGTCCAGCTGGAGTCGGACGTTGAAGAATCACCATCAGCATCTCCCTGCACCCGATCAGCCCCTCAGTCCTCTTTGTCTTTCAGCTACGATTCCAGCGGCGTCATCACCACGGAGCCTGAGGGCAACCGGGTCAGATCCATCAGGGAAATGTTCCTAGCAAAGAGCGCCACGGACAATCGGCAAGGACGCCCAAACGCATCGGATCTGTCCGAGCTAAGAGCGGACACATCGACAAGCGCCGGCTATCAGTCTCAGACTTCACTCGAGCTTTCAAGTGGGGAAGATGACTCGGCACGGAAATCTATCACGAAAGGCTTTGTGAGGAGAACAATCGAAAGGCTCTATGGCAAGAAAGATCCCGAGGAGAAGGCAAGTGAGAGACCCCCATCTGCCCCGAAACAGAAAAAGAAGGAACATTCGAGCATTTTCTCCCCCTTCCACTCAGCGCGCACCAAAGCCATGACTGAGGTGTCTTATTTCAATTCCACCAACGTCCTGGACTCCTTGACCGAAGCGGCGGGATGCATTGCTTTCAATGCACAAGTCGGGCCTGGAGACAGTGTTCCCGATGATAATGGACCATGGCTCTTCAGAGAGAACACGTCGATCAGAAAATCAGTTTCAGAGCCGGTGGCGATAAACAAAACACTCGCCAACACTCCACCGGGCGAGGAGATGTGTAAGGACACAGAACAGAATGCCCCACTCGACAGCACGACGTCCGAACTGGAGGACAAGATCAAGTCCCTGTCGAGGAAGTGCACCTACTTCTCTCTGCCGCACGCCAGCGACTCAGACGCGTGTCAGGACGACGTGAGGCCGGCGAGTAAGAGCAGCATGAGCGCTGACACCATCGCAGTGGTCATCTCAGAGAACGCCAAACCACGGGGGGAGAGGAACGGCATCCTCCCGGCTGGTGGCATTACAGACTTTAGAATGACGGACAACAAAGTTCACCCGCTGCCAGAGGCTCCATCTGACGGTGAGGTCGTGGTGGTGCAGCCTGGGAGAGGTCAGGGTGCCATGAACAGGAGGCTTCAGGAGCCTGATGTGTTGGACTTGCTGTATAATTTCTGTGGTGAGCACTGTCCCATCCTGTGAAGACACATCGCTCAACAGAAATCAGACACACGAGGACAGACGGCTTTTTTTCGGGGGGTCGAATTGAAGTGTCCAATGTTAGGCTACAGTATATGTATATATATTTTTGGTGCCTACCGTTTGATGTTGCCATAACCTTGGCGTAATACACGATCATATGTCAACTCAGCTAACTACACAATGCGTCATGCATACACGAGCCAATGGATTAAGGTTTATTCATACGTGACCGTTTGTGTTGAGGGCTTGTGACATGTCGGTTCATGCTCCGTGATCAGTGTAAAAATAGTCGGATGTTTAGTTCTTTTTGCGGTACCGCCATGATTGTGTATTTGCCATGCGCACTCCAGAGCAGCTCTTACCTTCTTATAGGTCGCCTGTCACCAGAACAAACACCAGGAGCATTACCGTAATCTCGTTGTAAAACTATTAAAACAGATCAAGTCCCCGCAGATGTCAGGCAACGAGGCCAATCCCCCCCCCGCACTATGGGCGCGGGTCAGTCAGTGGTCGCAGATCAGGTTCAGGGCAAAATGGCGACGTTTTTCCTTACGGTTTAAAAAAAGGAACTGAAATGGAAACAGCTTGTGTGACAGTTATAGAAAACTCTCAGTAAGTACTTTAAAAATCCTTTTGTATATCGGTCGGTGTAAAGTGTAAAGATATTTATTGATTTTCACTAAGTAGCCATAGTGTATCAAGAACTCACAATAAAATCACCTTTATAGGATAAAAGGTTTTATTGTTTACAATGTGGCAGCTGTGACAATTTTGTCCTTTTTAAATTAACGTGTAAGAATAAAAGTGTGTATTTACAAATGTTGGACTTTTCTTTTTCTTCGCGACGACCTTTTTCACTGAACTTAATTCAGTCCGAAGCCTCCGATCAGAGGATCCTGGTGTGAGCAGCAGTGGAAAGGCCAAGGTGAGCGTGGTGTTAAAGATACCTCAGGGAAGCTGGGCTCAGCGGCCGATCAGTATCAGGTCTTGGAGGACGAGCAGGGGGGGGGCTCTGTTTTCTCACTCTCTGCCTGAGGAAGTATCCATGTTGTTCTAGGGTTGTTTTGTTTCTCAGAAGTTGCCATCGAGCCGGCCCATGTTGTGACAGGAGTGTCGAGGAATGCGCTAAGAGGGGAGTGTTTACATGTGTAACTACAAAGAGCAAACATGACAATAACACAATTCCCAAGATTTACACTTGTCTCATCTCAAATATCAGCAGAGTGTTTTAAGGACTATAATTTACATTTTTTAAGAATTTGAAATTCTAAATATTATGATAAATTCAGCCAGCATCATATATGACAACAGGGATGCAATACATATTCGAATTGATGGAGATATTTGTCACTTTCTTTAACACTGGAAATAGGTTGTTTTTCATTGATTTCTCAGTAAATTGTGTGTGAATCTTGATGGAAAATTCTGATATATTTAAAGGGTTAGTATCGATTATTGAGGTCAGTTTTGTGCTGATTTAAATGTTGATTTAAATGTAAATGTAAAGGGGCTATATGCTTTTTTATTTGCTATGTTAACAAATAAGAGTAGGAACCTGTATCTACCACCAATGTGTAACTCAAAATTGTGAAGAGCCTTTGGCTATAACGTTTGTTGTAATTTAACTCTATATCTATATTCTATCATTCTGGTAATATACGTCACTGACACAAACATGTTCACTACAACAATGACCACTAGATGGCGCTAGTCAATGATGTTCTTATCCTTAATTAGAACAGTAGAGCACATCGAGGCCTAACAGTGTCCCCATGAAACCACATTTAGAATTCACTACCCACCAAGTTCGCAGCAATTCCTTCAGTAGAACGGTTGTTTTCTTCTAAGACAGAATAACTGAGTATCAACATTTTAAACAGTTTATTATTTAAATAAATATTTACATAACAGCTTCGTATAAATCAAATTTCTGTTTCTTTTACACGACACGTCTGTCTAAAAAGCAACTGCTTAAACAAGAAGAAAAAAAAAGAAGGGATGTATTACAATGATACTGTTAATCTGTGATAAGAGTCTGAACTTCATCTTAACCCATCGCGTCGGTCACTGAACAAACGTTCTCATTCATGAACCTGGGTGACATGTACCAGCACTAAAATACCATTTAAGCCTGATCTTTGCATCATCTTTCATTATACTTTTTATTAGAGTATGCATAAATCTACATGATAATTTGATATAAGTATTTATTTGTTTTTACTAAGGAATAGGAGGATGATATTCTACACTAACTCAATAAAACACCAAATGCTGTTTAGAGGAACATATGGCAAAAAAAAAAAAAAAAAATAGACAGAAATTAATAAATCATAATCGTTAGGTCACACGTTTTTTCATTCAGGCACAAACAAAGCGATAGACGGCCTCGATGAAATAAAAAAACGTCACTCGTACAGTACAGGCTACAATGCCCTGCTAAATGTGTGTGTACAGTATATGGCTCAGCTCAGAAACAGATCAGGCGAAGTGATCCAAGAAAATTGGAGCACAAGGTATATTTAATGCCCAAGCTACAGTTCTATCCCACAACTCTTCCATCAGATTGTTGAAATGAGCCCCGCCGATTAAAATCAACCAGTTTTAGACGATTAGTTTGAAATGTTACAAGAAAACATGAGTGTGCACGTGAAGAGACGCACGTGGAAGTGTTGCATCTGTGACCTTTAAAATGTATGGATGTTTATACTCGGGACTAAGGCAGCATCATTAAGTGTTGAACGTTAAAAACTAAATCCTCCGTGCACAGATTACTCCAGGTGTAAAAACACATGACATAACAGAATGAAGAAAAATTATCTAAAACAAACATTTCATTTTAATGCAGTCAAACGATGCGATTCTTCTTACGTCTCTCGGGGATGAAAGAAGAAGGAAGCAAACGGTGAAATGCTTTTTGTTTTCTATTGCTGTCAGATCATGCATGTAAACTCTTTTTAATAAAACCAATTGTTTGCTTAAAAATGTATAAAGAAAATACTCTTCTTTCAAAATACTATGCGGGGGGGGGGGGGGGGATTAAAGGGAGGATTTATAACATTTTTCAACAACACCGTGTTGTTTTCATCCTGAGATTTCAACCAATGTGTAGTTCTCCAAGGAGCAATTTACAGTTTTATTGTGTTTTTAAATCGTTATGCTAATAAAGATGGCGTCAGACACTGTGCCGCCTCTGTTAAATCCATTGTTACCTCTCCTGGAGACGGTCATACTGTGTCAGTTTTGGGTTTGGCCGAGTTTCGTCCACTCACAAAGTTATAAACCAAAAACTGAGAAGTGCCAAAATAATTTGTGGCAAAGAGTTTTCCATCAGGGGTGGGGTCGGAGAAGGCGATCTCATCTTTGCTCAGGTAGGAACCGAATATGAAGTTGTTCCTGCGCAGAAAAACAAAAAAAAGGAAGCATTCGTTTTGTTTAACTTGTTTTCAGGTGATTTCAGATTAAAGTCTTTGCGGCATGTGGGCTCACTGACCTCAGGCACTCCAGCAAACGTGAAGCGACGCCCAGGCGTCTCATCATGTTGACCACCCAGATGCGGCTGATGCCACAGATCGCCGGCTCTGGCGTGATGGAGCAGCACCAAGCTCTCTGGCGTTCGAACATCACCTTCTCTCCCTCGGAACCCTCCGGGACGGGCTCCTCGATCACCCGGAACCCCTGAAATCACAGACATGGATGATGCTCAGTTTTACATCTAAACTAATCAGAGCCTGAGTGATTTATCAGTTGATCTTTAATAGACAGTTTATTAATTATATTATTTACAATATAAGCTAAAAACCATCAGGATCTAGAGCTAACATCTAAGTCTGTCCATTGCAGATGATTCTATTAGTAAACATTAAAAGACCTCACAGCTTGGGCCGTGTCTCACCTCCTGTATGTGCTCTGCTATGAGGCATCCAGTCACCTTCTTGTCATTGGAAATAAAGAGGAAGGTTTTGGTCTGAGAGGGGCACTTGGTCTCCACCTGCTGGAAGCCGAGGTCATTGTCCACCATCTCCCTGATCTCCTCGACCTGAGGAACAAACCGCTGCTGGTTAATGAGGAAATCAAAGCAGTTTCTGTCCTATTTGTTTCACACACAAAATAATAAACTTTAGCTGGTGTAACATTAAAATTTATCTAAGGGAAATAACATCAGTTACATTTTTTTCTGTATTTACCAGACATTTTTCTGCGGAGCCACATATATCCACCCACAACATTGACAACCAGATAAAAGTCTCCATTTTGTGAACAAACCTTCTTCAAGGCATATTTGGGATCGTCTGGCAGGACGAGAATGATCTTGCCGTCAGGATACTCTCCCAGAATCCTCTCTTTTTTCCATCCCTGAAAAATCAGATAAGAGAAACCGTAAATGAAAATATCTTTGTTGATCCGCGGAGGCTTTCACATTCAGTTTTTGCATCAGACACTAACTACCTGAGTATGTTAAACGGTATTGCATATATACACCAACTACTTTAAATTTGTTTCATATGTTTCAATTTGTCTTCAGTTTGTACACTTATGTTTCACCGATTTATTGTAAATAGTCTATGGTACTTTGCTTTGCCTAAAAAACACCTAGTTTAGTTTTTGTTTTAATTGATGGACGACACAGGAGGAAATGCGTCTCTGCCTGTTGCTTGTTAGAAACAACCCTTCATCTGGTCTTTGCAAACAGTAACGATCTACATGCTCATATAAAGCAGCAAAGTGAAAGCTGATCACAAGTCGTTACTCGAGATGCATGTGGAGACACGTTTCAACTCCACATGTGAAATGATGTAGGTGAAGGTGTCAAAATGCAGAATGGTCTGTGTGGTCATACTGGTGTTTAGGCCTCGATGAGTCAACACTGAAGCCAGTAGACCAGACAGATAACAGACGTGTGATTTAGGGAAACTTGCTCTCACCACGTATTTGACAGCGCTGATGAACTGATTGTGGAAGAGTAAATGCTGAGATTCATCCTCAGGGTTGGAAGCCGAGTAGAGCATCCCACACACATTGCAGGCCACTGCTCCAAAATGCTTCTGTCCGGCATCCTGCCAGACAAGGAAACAACAGATCACTCATTGAATCTTATCACAATATATTCAAGAATACATCAAATGTGACCAGTGCAAAGGGTGATCACTAGTTGGGTCCTGAAGGGTTTACGCTGCACTTGATGACAGAGGAAATGAATAAACCCACTTACAATCACAGTCTGGGTGCCATCTTTATCTGCCTCTTTAAGTTTCTTGACTTCTCTTTGCAGACAGGCATCAGAGAGAGGAGTCCCACCATCTTGTTGCTTCGCTCCTCTGCTGAGATACAAACACAACTCACATTACTTCAAGTTTCTATTGCTACAAGTAAAGATCGAAATGATTTAAGAGAAACTTACTCTTGACAAGGTTCTTCCGAAGTCTTCACCGTCGTCCTGGATGTTTCTGCCTTATTCTCTGGAGAAGGAGCAGGTAAACAATTTTCACAGATGGGTAAAATGTAAGTACAAGCTTAACACATCAATCTTAATAATCCAGTGAGAACAGCTCAAATAATAAATACTAGGGAACAAATAAGAACGTTTCACTAGAAGATAATCCCCAAAGCATCAGTACTGCCTTTAGCAATGAGACAACAACATGACATAAGTTAAAATAAATCATGTGGCCTGCAAATAAATACATACCCTCAGGCTTCTGCTCACACTGCTGTGCTCCATCAGACACTTTCCGGCTCTCCTCAGAGGAGGAGGTGGGAGTTGATGAAAGTGAAGCAGCTGTATCCTTTGTAAAAAAGAAGAGAGAGCTGGTACCTGACATCTCTAATGTACAGTATATTAAAATGTGGTTATTGTGAAACACACTAGAGCAGAATTGATCACTTACTTTGCATTTGCCATCTCCCGATGATTGTGGATTTGAGGTTTTCTGAGACGTCGAAGCAGCATCGGTCTTAGAAACATCAGGTTTGGTTTCAGATTTGATCGGAACAGCAGGTTGAGAAGTCGTCGAGGTTGACGGCTTTAACTGGGCTGCACTTCCACCAGCAGTGGACTTTAACTGGGTAGAGGCAGCTAATACTGCATTCGACTGTGGTGTCGTCGTGACAGGAGACTTTATCTGAGCTTTGGCGGAGGGAACAGCTTTTGATGAATCTGCTGTAGCTGCGGCCTTTGACAGGGGGGTTCTGGCAGCAGCAGGTTTTGATTGTGGATTGGTGGAAGCGGCAGGTTTTAACTGGGATGTAGCTGCAACACTGGGCTTTGACTGACCTGAGATCTGTGCAGCGGGCGTGGTTTGAGCTTTGAGTTTTACCTGGTTGGCAGGTTGTGATGAAACTGTGGGCCTCGACTGAACTGCATGTCTAGCTTGAGCTGTGGGGTTTGACTGAAGGCCGGGTCGTGTTTGTTGTAAGAGCCTCAGTGCTGGGTTGGTCCTGGTCTGAGCTACTGGTAACGGGTCATCATCTAATTCAAAGTCATCAAAAGAATACTTGGGCCGGGGTCTGTAGGGCTTGTACTCAATTTCAAGCTTGGATTTTTGGGAATTCAGTCCGTTGGGCATGGGAGGAGGTACGGCTGGGAGGCTCCTCTTCCCTGCAGATCTGGTCACTTTAGGGGCCGGCCCCGGAGCAGGAGTCGTATCAGAAGCTTTAGCCGTTCTTTGCCTTGTAACTCTACGGGTTTCAGTATTGGGAGGTTCAGCTTTAGAGGCCTCATGTTTTGTAGGTTCCGTTTTAATGGGAGCAGTTTTGGACATTTCTGCCTTAGCGGGTGTGGGGGTTTCTGTCTTTGTGGGTTCTGTTTTGATGGGTTCGGCTGTAGGAGTCTCCACCTTGGGAACTTCTGCCTTGGGTGTAGCAGGTTGGCTAGATGTGGCAGGACTTGTGGGAGCTGTTTTTGATGGAGTGGCTGCAGGTTGGGGGGTCGTGGCCACAGGACACGTTGAAAATGAGGAGGTGGCAGACCGGGGTGATTGCCAATCCATTTCTGAAAACATCTGGTTCGCTTGGTCAGACTTCAGTTTCTTGACTCGTGCCCAAGACATCTTTTCTCTCTGCAGTTCCACCTGTCTCAGTCTTTGATATCGCGTCAGCTTCTTTTTCTCGTGGGCTTTCAGGGGTACGGATATTTGCGTGATGAAGAAACGTCTCTTCTGAGGCTCTGCTGCAGGCTTGGCCCCAGCTGAGTCAGGTGTGGAGGGCTTAGCTTCAGGTGCCTGTGCAGCAGGGGTCGCTGAAGCTGAGCATCCTTCTGGTCCGGCCGGAGTTGCAACGTTGATTGCATTTGGGTCTTGTGTCTTAACTGGTGGAGTTTCCTTCTTGGCGGCTTCAGCCCTAACGGCTTCTGCCCTGACGGCTGCTGCCGCTGCTACTAGTTTTTCCTCTTCAATCCTCTTCAGTAGCATGCTGTCTGTGGCGATGTCCTCGGCTATCTCGTGACATAGAGCTAAGAGGTTGAGCTGGTGTCTGTTTGCCGCTCTCTTCGACGCTGCAGCCTTTTGCTCGGCCAAAGCCGCCAGGCGAGCTTTGGTTCTGGCTTGTGTATTCATTTCTTGCTTCTTGGGTTTTTCTGCCTCCTGTGCCTTTTTATCCTCTTCGCCCTTCTCACCAGCTGTGTTGTTTTGCTTTACGTATGACCCGCTGATGTCTTCTGTGTTTTTCTCATTAACCTTTACAAATGGTTGTTTAGGAGAGACAGCCTGAGGTGTTGCCTGGGGTATTTCTATTATTGTGATGTCACTGTCTTCCTCATTGTCTTCCTCCATTACTACGATCTCACGACCGATCTCTATATCCTCTAGAATCTGCACTTCTTGTAGAACCAAAGTACCATCAGCATTCTCTATTACCACAGCATCACCGCCTTCGTTAGTGCGTAGTAAGGCATGAGAGTTCGCCATATCCATCTCTGTGGTATTAACGTCCATCAGGACACATGATGGCTGCTGGGAAGGGTCAGAACTCTTGTCGTCGGTGTACTGGGAACCATTTAAAAGACTGTCCTCTTTACCAACTAATCCATCGTCTGGACTCACCTCCTCTGAAAACGAGGAGGTCAAACCTGATTCAGCCACCGCCTGGGTGACAATATCAAAGGGAATATGACTCCCTGCGACCGGCTCTGAGATCACATACTCCTCAGATGTGCTGTCCGGTACCTCAGCTTCAGTGGTGGCTGTTGTCGTTGTCACAGTGACGTCTTCAGCCTCCTCAAACCCGGCGTCCTCCTGCACCTGGTCTGAAAACTGGGAGGCACTGATGCACTCTGAAAAGCCAGTGTTTTGGGCTGCATCTTCTGCCTGGCCATCTGTCGTGCTGATATCGTCACTTGAGCTTATCACCGCAACTTGTCTCACATCCACATCACTCTGCTCCAACTGCGCAATTAGAGAAGTTTCTGACGTACTCACGCTTTCTAATTCCATCTCCACTGCTGCGGCTGCTTGGCTGCCAAACACGCAAATTTGTTCTGTAACATTTTCCTCAGCTTCCGCTTGTGGGTCACAGATTTTGTTTTCTTCACTAGTCGACGCCTCTTCTATGACCTGCTGGCTCTCTGGGTTCTGTATATCCAGTAGAGAAACACCATGATGCCTCTCTGGCTCTGTCGCGGTCTCTCTCTCGTCATTACTTTCTGGACTGCTGATGGGCTCGTACACGATCTGGTTTTCCTGAGCCTGAACCTCCGGCTGATTAAACGTCTTCATCTGCTCTTCTGATGCTTCAATTACAACATCAACGTCATGTGGCTGGTCACAAGCAAAAACGATTACTTCACTGCTTCCAGTTCCCTCGCCCTGTCCTTCAATGGGACAGACTGTTTTGTCAGCCTTATCACAAGGAATAACTGCAGCCTCGCCTTTGGCCTCATTAATCATTTGCTTCCCCATTTCCTCTTGTAAGGCAGAATCTGCACATTCCATTGATCCATTTATTACATCCATCTCTTTTTGGTCTACTATAGCACTAGACTCCTCTTTATTTTCCAAATGAGTCACAGGATGTGATTTCTGAATTGTGTTTGATTCATCTGCAGTGTGTTCAGTGGCTTCCTGCAGCCTAGAGTCTTGCCTCTGTGCTATAGGTGCTGGAACAGAAATATCTTCAGGCGCTGCAGTCGTTTCCATATTCGTCTGCATTTCTGGAGCATTGACAGACTTAGAAGTTAGCTTGTCTTCATTTTCTTTATTCCAACAACTTGCAGTCTCTTTCTGAACGACGGTGTCTGTGATTAATTCACTGACCTGCTGGTAGATAGATCCTGGATCAGAAACCTCCTCTGGTGTCGCAGTTGTTTCTGTATTCATTTCCATTTGATTCTCAGCAGCACTAACACACAGGTTGAAAGCCTCTCCCTTGTTTTCCTCATGCTCAGCCCAAGCAGCATCTTTTTGAAGCACAGCGTCTGTGGCGAGTTCACTGACCTCCTGACCTCTCTGGTATTGTGTCTGTGCTGCAGTTGTTGGATTAAATATCTCCTCTGGTGCTGCTGTTGTCTGCATTTCAGTTTCTTTCGGACCCTCAGTAGCACTTTCATACGCTTCAATAACGTTGTTTTGGTTTTCACTACACTTGCTTTTTAATAGCGTTAGACCTTGAATCCCTTCAGATGTGTCTCCTGCAGGTCCAGTCACTTCTTTGCTTATTGTATTTTCAGTTTCCACTTTAGGTGCTGTAATTAAAATCTCAGAGGTTGAGGATACCTGCTTTTTCATTTGGACTTGATTCTTCGGTTCAGTCGCACATTCTCCAGATATGTCAGTGTCATGGTCACTGGCATCCTGAATCTTCTGGTGTTGAATTTCTACTGCAGGTGATGTGTTACAAATCTCTGATCTTGCAGTCGTCTCCATATCCACTTCATTTTGGCTTTTTGGAATTTCTCTTACCACTAAAGAGGCTGGGTTTGAAATATCGGACGTTGATGTCGACTGTATTTCAGGTCTGATTTGATTCTCTGATGCAGCCACAGATTCAAAGTTGATGTCATCCTCTTTTGTGACATTTTGATGATTTTCATGAACCCCTGTAGATTCATCTGTAGCATGTCCACTGACTTCCTGGCTTTTAATTTCCACTGCAGGTGATGTGTCAGATTTCTCCTCTGATGTTGAAATAGTGTTTTGTATTTCCTCTGAAGGGGCCAAGACAGAAATCTCTGATGTCGTCTGCATTTCAATATCAATTTGACCCTCTGATGCAGCTGCGGGTTGAAAGTTTGCCTGGTTTTCATTTTCAAGAGACTTTTCAGCTTTTTGCTTCTCGTGAAATTCCTGATTCAATACTGTGGTGGGTTCACTGACCTCCTGACTTGGCTGGTTTTGTATTTGCAATGTAGATGCTGGGTTAGAAAGCTCCTCTGTCTGAATGTGCACTTCTGTTTGATTCTCTGTTGCAGCAACACATTCAGCATTAACCCTATTGTCATCCTCTGAGCTCTGACTATTTGAAACTGGATGTGAATGTACTTTATCAGACATGTCTGTGGTGCGTTCACTCACCCCTGGGCTCTCCTGCCTTTTCACCTGCAGTGACGACGCTGGGATAGAAATCTCTGATGTTCTTACAGATTGCATTTCCATTCTGTTTTGACTCTCAGGTGTACTAGCAGAGCACTTGTCGTCTTCACTTGCCAGTTTTTCAGTCATAATATCTCCACGAACCTCTGAAATTAAATCGTTGCTCTTTTGCTTTTCCTGATTTTGTATTTCCACTTGTTGGCTTTGTGCTTCCATTGTTTTCACTGGATTACACATTTCTTGCTCTGATGTCACCGAAGCCGATAAATCCATTTTGATTTGACACTGAGGTGCGGGGGCAAGCTCAACGTTCATCTCCTTTCCTTTTTCCATACTGGTAAGGTCCTTCACTTCAGCAGGTATTTCTGTAGCGTGGTCATTAACGTTGTGGTGCTCCTGGTTTTGTGTAGCCACTCTCAGAGCTGAGTCAGACGCCCCCTCTGATGTTATTTTAGTCTGCATGTCCGTGTCTGTCTGACCTTCTGGGACTGTGACAGCATCAGTGAACACTTCTCTTTGTTTTTGCTCATGCGCTGCCTCACAATCGGGTGTCAATATTTCCGTACAGCTGTCAATCATCCTGTCTGTCACGTCATGACTGAGCTCTTCCTCAACAAAAGACCCAGGACCATCAACAGACTGAGTCGACGGGAGTTCAATTACTTTCCTTTCACTTTCTTTAAGCTTGTCGTCCGACTTTCTCACAACTTTGTCAACACCATCACAAGAATTGGTCATTTTATCTGGCACTTGGTCCGGCAGGTGAACAGACTTCGATTCCTCCTTAAAAGTAACTTGAATTTTGACACTGAGATCTGTTTGACTCTCTGGATTATTATGTCCCACCAGGATCTCTTCTGGTGCAGAGTTTGAATTTTCTGAATCCACATCTCTGTGCTCTGCGGAGACGCTGGCTGCTTCAATCACTTCCTTCATGTCATGCTCCCCTTCCTCCATTTTAGATCTGATATTCAGTCCTTCAGAAACTATCTCGGTGGTCTTCTTTGTTTCAGTTTCACCGCACACATCTGTAAGACTTTCTGGTCTGCAAGCCGAGTCTGTCTTTTCATCGGCCTGGTCTTCACCTTCACAGCTTGGATTCATCTCTCCAGTAACAGAAAAAAGTGTTTCCGCTGACGGTGCTACTAGTTCATCATCTCCATCCTTTTTACTTTCAGTGGACTCAACAACAACCTTTATCTCATTCTCCTCTGCCACAGACGTAATGCAAGATGCAGCTGGAGTAACAGAGTCCAATGCTTCTCTAGATGATGGTAGTGTTTCCTTATCTGTGAGCTTTTGTATTTCCACACTTTTTAATTCCTCACGTTTACTTCCTTCAACTGCACAGTCATTGATACTAGCATTAGCATTACCTGATACAGAGACCAAAGTTTCCTTGGACTCTGCTTGTGCCGCATTATTCAACTGCACTTGTCTCTCGGGTTCAACAGCAGCCTCTGCAGGTTCTTTTGTCGCATTCTGATTATCCTCAGCCGTGCTTTGAGTATTTGGCAAATCTGAGTATCTACCGTAACTGTGGTCAATCTGTATAAGCACTGTAGGTACAGATTCTAACTCCTGGCATGTTTCCTGTGGGTCAGAAGACGTCTCCTCAGCCTTGCGCTTCGCTTTGACTCGGTTTGAGTATTGTCTGACGCAGCGGGCCTTGTCGTCCTCGTCCCTCTCTCTAAAGAGGTTGACCTTACTGCCATCGCTACTCAGCTCCTCCTCTGAGTCCGTGGAGGCTGTTCGCTTCAGGGAGGCTTTGGGGAACTGCGAGGGAGATTCTTCGCAGGAGGCACTTGTGGTGTTCAGGAGCTTGGCTTTTTTGACAGGCGGGTCAGAAATCGTTTTGCTGGGATCCTTTGGAGGGGAGCTCTGTTCCTGCTCTGAAGTAGACAGTTTTTTCCAAGACCGAGGGGCTGCTGACTTTTCTAGCGTATTTCCCGTTTTAAGAGCTCTATTAATGGTGACTGGTTCAGCTTTGGATGGGAGAGCCTCCCCAGCTTCATCCAACTTCCTCATCTTGGGCTGCGGTTCATGAGGATCTGGTCCTCTCTTTGGGGCCGGCATTCTGTCAGGAAATAAAAAACATTAGATAAAGTAAAGAAAACGCAATGAAAGCCAGAAAACAAAACAACATGCAGGGGTTATCTTCAATTTACTCTTCCTCACATTTCTGCAGTTTCTATTTCCTCTCGGGTGGAGAAATAACATGTGATGGCTCAAACCACAGCATTGTGCAAAAAGTACCCATGCATTTAAATACTATGAGCTGTGATGATTATCCAGATGCATCCCCAGCGCCCTGGTTTGCCCACAGAGCAACATGGCAGGCTAACACTGGACGTAAACAGTGATAAATCGTAGTTAAACTCGGAGGCCAGCGGGTCACACAATGTACGATCCACGTTTACTCACTCATCCACCCTGTGTGTGGAGGGTCCCGCTGCTCCTCCGGCTCGGCACACGGGGCTGGCGTCGGTAGCGGCTCCGCACACGGACACAAACTGGGGTTAGTTAAACTAGCCCGGGAGAAGCTAACGCGCTAGCCGAGCAGTGCACAGTGAAGGGGAAGCTAAAGCTAGCAGCAGCGAGCCAACTCGCAACAAATGAGCGAACCGAGACTCGCGGCTCAACTCCGCGAAAACAGCGGCCAGACCCACCGAGCGGGCGGCTTCACTCGAGCCCGGCTCCCGCACTGACCACGGGGAGGAGATGGAGACGCGAAGCCGTCCATGAAACTCACTTTAGGTGTTTTCTTCTCCAACAACAGCTGTTTTGTTTTTTTCTCCCTGTGAATAAAAATTAACTGTACTTCCGGAGGGAGACAGCGGATGTGACGTAGCAGCTCCAGCAACACACACTGGAAATCAACAATGTGGTGTTAGAAATAAACTCATCCTGTTTGTTTGTCTTGCTCTTTATCTCTCTTTCTTTCTTTCACTCTCTACATTAATTTCTATCTATCTTTCTTGTGATTCATTCACCCTTTCTTTTCTCTCATCCCTCTCTATATTTCTTTCTTTTGAATTGTCTCTTTCTGTTTATCTCTCTCTCTTTATCTCTATTGATTCATTTCTGTTTCTCTCTCTTTCTTTCTTTTCTCTCATCCCTCTCTATATTTCTTTCTTTTGATTTGTCCCTCTCTGTCTCTTTCTCTCTTTATCTCTATTGATTCCTTTCTGTCTCTCTCTCTTTCTCTCCTTCCCTTTTCTTAAATATATGGACTAAATGGCGTAGAAGTCTCAGCAAGCAAAAGTACTTTTTGCTTTCTACGATTTGTGAAAATACTATATTTTCATCACTTTCAAATTTTATGCTAATTTTGGTAAGAATTTGAGCATGTTAAAGCCCTCAAAAAGCCAATCAATTTGCCTGAAAAATAATAATAATCCTTACAATTTCAATAGGGCCTCACTGTCTGTCAGTGCCTGTCAGTGCTCGGGCCCTTAATATATCAACAATTAAATTATGTATTTTCATAGACTGAACAATAAATGTGTGTTAAATACAAAAACATTAATAAAAGAATCATAAAAATGTAATATGTATTCTATACAAACAGGCCCAGCTGTCCAAACTTCTGTTAATATGAAAGTAGCAAACCAATCACATATCTGTACACAGTATTTCCCATAATGTCCAGTCTCTCGCTGTTCCAGACTTTTTAATGAAATAATTCTTAATGTCATCAACTTATTGATAAACTAAAACACATTTTTCTAGGATAAATATTAGACTTTAGTATAAATTCTTTATGAGTCAGGACCGACTTTAACTGAGTTATGGGGAAACAAACATAATCACCAGACACAAACCAGACAGTTTTTATATGATTTTATTTTTCAGATGTTGCAGACTTTTCAATCACCAAATCACATTAGTGAAGCAGAACAAGTGCGGCACTTTACAGGTTTTAGTTTTAAATATACAGAGACAATCGGATATAACTGTTTAGCATTTTTGCAAGTGTACAGTTCAGTGGCTGAGGAAAGTGATATTTATTGATCAAGACAGAGAAGGGGAAAGCAACTTGGGGCAAGATTAAAGTGTCAATAATAACACTGGGAGTGCATAAATCCTCATTACTTTTTCATCTCAAGTATGCCACTTCCTGGCCCCCGCTTCTTCGCACTGCAGATGTTACAAAACTGGACGCCATGGATCTGAAACGGCAAGAGGAAGAAGATAGAGTACAACTACTTCGGAAAATTTAAAATGGAAAAATATCCAGAGTTCAGTGTGTATGTGGGAGTAGCTTCAGATAAAACAGCAATCAGTCCACTTACTGTTCCTGGTGTTGGTAAACATTCTTTGTGAAACATGTGTCTGCAGTGAAACACCACCACGTTGAAGGGTTTGGCCATGTCTGAAATATAATTGTGAAGCACGAATAAGCAACAAATAGCTTTAACTCCATTTAAATACTTAAGATACAGCAATGTAAACCACGTACCGGATGGTAATATAGTAGCGTGACACGATTCACAAATGTTCTCCTCTGAAAAAAGAAAAAACAGCAGCGTCAGATTTATGAGACGAGTTCAAAAGGATTTTAATCTCCATTACTTCTGATGAAACATCCACCCACCATCGACCCTGACTCCTCTCATCTGCGTTCTGTGCATCTTCTGCAGCAGCGAGAGCGAGTCGGCCACAAGGATCTTCTTACATCCTTCTCTCAGCATAATCTGGGAAACACAAACAAAGGCTCGTTAATTAACAAAACAACAGTGTTGACCAGTGGTTTTCTTTCTATTTTCAAAACATATTCTTGATATATTTCATTGGCACAGTTACTATTCTTTACTATACTTTATTTTCTTTTGTATTTTTATTCTTCACCTGAGCAGAAAATAAACAAAAAGGTAATTAATCTAATCTACGATGATTGTATTGCTCCTGTTTATATTTCATTGATAACACGTAATTAATTTGTTGTATGAATTAATATACTAATTCAAGCCTCCACTGCTTCTTCCAGTACCTGTGATTATAACTGGTTTAATTTTCTCCGGATAAGGATTAGAAGCGAAAACAAATGCAAGTCGATCTTTGAGAAACATGTCTCACCTGTAGATTGTAGTCCTGAAGGATTTTCACTAGTGAATCTCTGAGGTTCGGGATCTCCATGCCCTCCTTTATGCGGTGGATGAGTAGGATGGGATCCACATGAGTACCGATGTTATTAAGGAGGCCAGTGATGAAAGCTGGAGAGAAAATAGAAAACCGATATAGATGAAGAAAGACAGATCAAACAGAAAACTGTAAGAGGATAAGAATAAGTCAGTAAGAGACTGTATCGTACGTGGTTTGTCAATAGAGTAAGAGATGAGATCCTCCCACAGCTCGGCATCGTCCTGCTCTTTAGCGAAATCGATGGCTTTGTCCACGTCCTCCAGCTCCTCCATGATCATCTGCAGAGCGCGTCTGCAGTTCCCCATCCTGCCTGGGAGCGACATGCTCGATTAAATTCCTTTAAAACAAAACCTTTCAATTTAAGAAATGAAAAGAATACTAATTAAAACTTACTGAGCAGGAAGACGGTCTCTTCTACAAAGTTTCTCTCCTGACAAATCTCAAGAGCCTGAGAGAGAAAGACAGAAGAGAGGAGGAAACGTCATCCATGTGTCGCAGCTTGTAGGAACTTGGATGTGAAATAAGACGAGACAGAGAGTTGTACCTTTTCAAGTGGGCAGTGGGTGCTGTCTCTCAGGAAGGGTAAGAGATTTGGTCGGTCGTACTCTGCGTACAGGCCAATCTGCCTCTCGTGGTACCTTTGGCCTTTGTGGTGGTCGCGCTTGAATGATTTATGGAGATACTGTGGAGAAAAGATCAGTCAAAAGTTCTGTTGAATCGGTTTTGAATAGAGATGATGTGATGTATCTAAAGTTAAAACATATCTCAACTCACCACATGCAGAAGCTCGGGCCTGTCTGCAAGTTCTTCGACCACCCTGTCCGTCTGTTAGCAGAAAGAAAAAAAAATTCAGTGTACTGCTGAATTTTATCACAATGTTCCTGAAATGATCAATGGTTGCACTTACTGATATCTTGTCTTCATTGTCTAGGAGCATGTCAACGGCTTTCTGGCAAAAGAAATTCACAAAGAATATTTACACGACTGGAAACAGACCAGCACTCCATACGTCAGAGAGAAAGTCAGTAAAGACACATTTTTAAATGGCAATAAAACCTGAAACCGGACATGTTTCCTGTCTTTTACCTCTTTGTCAAAGTCCATGAGAAGAACGATCTTGTCTTCTATGGATGAGAACAGGTTGTGTTTGTGGATCAGCTGGTAAACGTCTTTGTGCCTCAGTCTCAGGTAGATTTCTAAGGCTCTGTCGTACCGCTGGTCATACGTGTACCTGCAAAAAACATTTAATCATTTAATCATAACAAAATCATAATCTTGAGTTTCACTCAGTAGATTCTGTTCAGTTGGTTGCAGGATGAACACGTTGATGTGACTCACAGTTCAGCCAGTGTGGTGAGCAAGGTGCTGTTGGTGGGATCCCTCTTCAGGTGATCTGTGACGGCCTGAACGACGGCCATGTTGTTGTAAAGCTCTCCGGGCCATTCCCGGATCAGTGTCGCAAAACCCTTCAGAGGAAAGACAAGAGAATGAGTTAGTGGACATTTATAAACCCATTCATTGATAAATACTGGATTTGTCACAGGATGACATGACCACCAAAAAGACAAAGTACCTCATAATCAGTTCGGAGGAATTCGTGCAGGATCATCTCATAGATGGCTGGTCTGAGACGCAGATCTCCTCTGGGTAGATACTGGCTGATGGCCTGAAGTGGGACAGAGGTACAATATTGAAACAAGACTGATAAAGGATAAAAAATATTTCTACTTAGAACTCATAACATTTCATAATCATTCTGATCATGGTTATATAAACTTTGCTGTATGAATAAAGGTTATCAGTATTAAGTGTAATAATCAATACGTTTAATGAACTTTGATGAAGTACTTAACCTACCTTCAGTTGACCGATGGTTTTGAACCTATAAACTTCATTTTCCCACAATTCCATGTTTTTCCCGAGAACCTTTTGACACTTCCTGGATTAAAAAAACAAATCTCTATTAGCAGAGGACATACATCTTACTGTAGTCACACAAACCTCATCAACATACAACTTATTTAGCATCAACAACATACAGTCAACCTGCAGAACATGGAACACAAACCTCGCAGCAGTGTCGTAGTCTCCTTTCTCCACTAAATGGTTTATGTAAGACATCCCGATTTTCTGAACGTCGTGTCTCTTAATGTTCTTGAAGCTGATCTCTGCAGCCATCAGTGCCTCCTGTCACAGTTCAACCAGTGATAGGACAGAAAATTAAACTCTGACATTACAGACCGTAACCTTTGTGCAACATTAATAAAATTGACCAGGGCAGACCTCATATTTCTTCTTTTCAAGCAGCCAATCGATATGGTCGTCCTGGTCTCGCTCTTTGGCCACAACGATATCTTTGGGACTAATGATGTAGAAGAGCGACTCTCCCTCTGAATGCTCTGTTAATGAAAATATATTAATGTCTCTGCGTGCTGCATGTTCTAGCTGACATTTGATAGTCGATGCATAATGAAATCAGAGCGCAGTAAAAGGCTGCGTGACATTTCTCTCAGGGCAGTTTTCATAGTCTCACCGAGGCGATAGTCTCTGCACTCGTTGTCTTGGAAGTTGCGCACTGTCAGCGCGTCTGAGGAGATCTCCTCACAGTTCTCAGGGAGAGGCTGGATGATGTCGAGACGAGGCCGGGCACGGAACTCCTCATCCTGCGCACACAAACACACTCTTACACACTCTTTTATGAGGTTCATCTGTGCAGTCTAATGTCAAGTAAAACAACTGTATTATACTGAAATAGCATGGACCGAGAGTAAGAAATGCCCTTTAATACAATGTAATCCAGCACAACACTTTGAATTGTGAATTTATAACTGAATTTACACATTGCCAACATTGTCCCAAATATTATGAGCCTAATAAAGATTGATTTTGAGGACAGGAACTTGTATTGGACTGAATTAGAATGTAGAGGTCTACCTAATAAAGTTATCCCTGAGTGTATGTATAAATAAAACGAGTATCATTACCATCTGATCCGAGTTCTCCTTCACAAAGAACAGGGTGACCAGCTGATCTGCCAGAGGTGCCAGGCCACTGATGAAAAACTCTGTCTCGAATGCAGACACTGAAAGAACGAGAGACAGACAGCGAAGAACAAGAAAGACAGAGAATCCAATTTATTATCATCTTATATGAAGTTGATTTAATCCATTAACACGACAGAAGAAGAACCAAAATTGAATCCCTCCAATAATAAGGATTTTCTTACTGGCTATGATATGATGACCTGCTTTTAAGCACCTTTTAACATCTGGAATAAAGTTTATCTAATAAGCGCTCCAGTGTACTTTTTACCTATTTCCACATAGCGGCTGGGCAGATCTCTCATCTCAGTGGGATTTCGCTCTTTCACGACACAAATCTGTAGAAAAATAAGAAAATCACACTGAAAAATCTGCTACAGTTATAGAGCCGGTAATAATGGTTCTGTAAATTAAAGCAGAAACAAAGCAAACCTTGATGGATGTCCCCCAGCCAACAATAAGAGTGGCGTTGTCCTTCCAACACAGGCTGCATGGGTACATGTCAGGCCTCAGACTCACGTTATCCCGCAGCACGTTGGTGATGCGCTGTTTCGTGCCGATGTCATAGATTTTAACTCCCTGGGAAAAAAACGACACATGAAACATTAACATTTCCAGATTCAGTGTCGTACTTATTAAAATCACGATCATGAGCAATTCACACTCACCACGTTGTTTGCCCAGGCAATGAGGTTGGCTCTCCACTGGATGTTAGTGATGGGGCCTTCGCCTTCATGCAGCAGCGACGTCTTCCAGCGATTCAACCAGTTTCTTTCATAGAGAAGAAGCTTCAGAGGAAGGAATCAGGAACATATTCAGCTTCACAGTTTTCATTTTAAGGTACCAGCCAGTTTGGTGTGCTGTTGTTGTGTACGGCCTACAGAGGGCAGTAGATGAACAGGGTTTCACTAAGGAGGAGGGCGTCAGTAACTGGAGCTTCCGTTTAGATTTAACTTTAACTGTGAGGAACTTTCTTGCATATAAAGAAGTAAGACCCTGATCTTAATCCTTATATTCAGATCTTAATTCCACTTCAGAGCATCTAGGCACATGGAAAATAAAGATAAATTGCTCATGAGCGAGAAGGTTTCACATTAGCTTCATATCCAGCGGTGGAGGAAGTCATTTTACAGATTCACATGGTCGACGTCATGAACGATTTCATACATCCTCCTCATTTGAATCCTAATGGTCACGGCTTCTTTAGGATACACACCATTTATTGTAGTCTCAGTGGGTGGTGTAAAATAGAGAAATAAGTATTTAAACACAATTTCATTAGGTTTTCACACCTCAGATCTACTTCATCAGCTGCAGTTTAACACTCAGGCCTTGTTGCGTGCATGATGTAGGAGGACAGAGACCAGCATTTACAATCCCTGCACTGTCCTCCTGATACAAAAAAGCCCTCTTTAAAAAAGTGCATAATATTACCGAGGAGGCCGAAGGAAGCTTGAAGAATCTCTTTAATTCAGCAGTTGGGCTATGTTAATAAACAGTTTGCTCTACAAAGAGATGATATGACAAAAGAACTGTGGAGACAAAATTGAATTTCCTTTGACAGGATGTGGCTCCCGTCGAGGCTTATTGATTTTCATCACAGGCACCTTGTGGAGGCCTTCACAACTTGGAACTGAGAGGAATCAGCGCCAATTGAAAGAAAATGGCAAAGTAACACTAACAATGGGGTTTCGTGAAAAAAGTTGTTTTTTCCTCACCCGTTGTATAAATGTCAGTATACTGTATTTATGGTCGGCTGTGCAAATGGTGCTGTATCAGTGCAGTTTATAGTCCAGTAATATCATGTGGTTGTAAGCAACTGATTTACTTCCAATGGGGAAAAAGTGACAAATCTAATGTCTAAAATTCGTTTCTCCTTTTTGGCTGTGACACACTTACCAGAGACAACTTTCAGGAGAGAGATCACTGTAGGCGCCCAGAAATCCTAAGACTATGTAGCCTCTTGATAATGACATCTATTTGCTGTGCTTGTGGAGCATTGCCTTTCAAACTCTGTTGAGCGAACAGCACTTTATGAAAATAGGCAGCTCTCCCGAGAGCACTCCAGCAAAGAGACAGAAAAGTAAGAGCCTTTCACACAACGGAGAAAGGCCTGCGTATTTCCTGCAGCCGAGCCAAAGTGAGAGAGCTTTGCAGGATTTGGTTTCACCCGGACACAATCACGATGAATTATTGTGGCAGGAATTGGCAAAAAAAAAAAAAACGTACGAGAAACTACACAGGTAGAAAATACTACTCAGACGTACCTTGTTGCCCCCAGTGACAAACTGTTTATAGTTCGATCTGGTGAACTGAGGGTGTACAGCTACCACCTAGGAAACAAAACACAAGGGACAGATTAGACCGTCAGGAGCATTTTGATTTTTCTTTATGGTATACTAGTGCAATGCCCGTTGTAAACCTGCCTGTTTGGAATTAGGCTGTTTGTTTGGTCTGTGGTAATGTAGGTTGCGTCTTTCTTTCTGAAATAGTAAAAGTGACCTGCAGTAATTGAGCTGGGGCAAATAAAGACCGGCTGCAGGAGTCACTCCACAGATTGGTGTGATCGAAAACGTCACTTACGTTGATGAGTCCCAGGGGTTGTTACTACAGTGCACTGGTCGCCAGTCTATTCAAAGTTTTTTCATATAGAACCTATCACTGTGTCCAAATCGCTCCAAATTTGACACTGCACTTCCTTGGGTCATTAACAATACACATTCCAACTGTAAAGCCGATAAAATTAACGTTTTTTTATATATGTATTCAGCAAAAATACAGAGATTTCTGGAATCATTAGTCAGCTAAAGGTAACACCAACAGTTACAGGCTAATACGTGTACGCTTTCGATACAACTTACTTTGATGGGACAGTCGAAGTTCTCGTGGAAGCCCTCTCTTGTATAGAGGCCGAACACTTGAACCTGAAAAGCAGAAAACAAAAACGGCAAGCTAAGGTGAATAACTCAAAATCTCTCCTTTAATTGCTGCCTCTGCAACTATCTGAGGCCAGCGGGGGAAACTGTTGTCAGAACAGACTTTGATTGGCTCCTTACTTCTCCGCTGGGTCACCAATTAGTGGACGAGCTGATACCTTGAACCCAGCAGGGTTTTAGAAACAGGGGTCCTAATCTTGGACTTGACCACAGCAAACTCTAATGCACCATTAGAGTATTTGACACCTCCTTTTTCTTTATCCGAGGCCCCAAAAATAAGATTTTCTTTGAGTATGGGAATAATAATATAAAACTCAAATCCTATCTGCAATGCACCGATGATTGAGGATTAAGTTAGATTTCAAAGGATTAACAGCCAGGTGAATTGGTTGAGGGCAAACAATTGCTGTAGCATTGATTTTAATTGTCTGCTCCACTTTTTGTGCGACAAGATCTTGTTCTTGCCACCAGCGCTGAAGTGTGCGTGTGCATATGTGTGTGTGTGAGTGTGTGTGTGTGTAGGGGGCTGATATCAGAGAGCATATCTTGACTGTGAAATCCATGAAGGATGGTGGTAATGATGAGAAGAGACAAGATAACAGCAAGGTGGATAACATGGAGAGGGTATCCATAGACAGCTGATGGCTGACTGACAGCTCAACGCATCTGAGTGCAATCCTTTCCCCTACTCTTCAAAATTGGTACAAGCTTTTTATAAATTCGTGCATCATGAAAAAAATATGGGTTCATGAGTAGATATGATGGAGATAAAACTCCAGGTTAATGCTGCGACTGCAAAGGAAGTGGCTTCGAAAAAAAATTCACTAGCAAACACCTCAAGTTCCACATCATTAGCATAAAGTTTGACGCTGATAAGGTGAGTTTTTATACGAATCTGGGGACGAATTATGGAAGATGAAAAACACTGATTGGTGATTCTTTGATTAGGGGCCCAAGGATCAGTAACCAGCACTGATGAGGGGAGAGATCTTACCTTCCCGTCCTCGGAGCAGATGCCCACATGCTCTCCACTTTCATCCAGACTGATCTGGTTGATCTTCACTGAACTCTGCAGAGACACAATATCATGGCATCAGTTTTTTTTTCTATTTGCACAGAGGAAGGCAAATAATCTCTGTGGCAGGCTGACATTTTACCCCACTAAATGAAATGCCAGTAAAAGTGAACGGCAAAAAAAAAGTTGTGCGTGTAATGGATGCACAGTCTCATACTTGTCAATGCACAGAGCATGGTATTAATACTAAGAAGGTTGTGAGTCCCTTTACTGCTGAGGCTTTTATATTTTAGACATGCATGAAACTACAGGGCTCTTTAGATAAAAGGATCAAATGGCATAAATTACAGTAAATGTTACTTAATAACCCTGAAACTCGGTGTAGACGAAAAGTGGAAAAGTTTTCTGAAGCATAGACTGTATATAAAGATGGACGGCATGACAGCTCCCCGAGAGTGAGGCCTGGTGGCAGTATAGGTCATAAGCACTGCCTCCTCCATGTTAATGGACATGAACAAGTTTAGATGTTTCTGTTGTCTGTAATTACAGGTTGTTCTTAACACAATGTAGATTGGTTTTTATGGTTATTTGATATTATAAAAACTGGATGAAAAGTCTTGATTGACTGCTCCATCTCTCGCTCGCTACCATCGCTGGATGGCAGCGCTCATTTCCAAAATATTTCGGTTTCCTTTCTGAAGTGGAAGGAAGTGGAGACGCGTCCTCCATCTTTATATACAGTCTATGGTTTGATTTCTTAGCTTTATTAATCCTTGTTTCCTTTTCTCTGAATGCTGACCAATTCATTGGGAAACTAAGCCACAAATCCATCAGCCAGGACTCAGTGGTGCCTCCTCTATTTGGTGAAATGGCTTCCTTGTTTCCTTCAGGATGATTGATAACTGGCAGTGGATTCCTTAGGTGAGTAGCACTTAAAATCAATGTGCTTAGCAGGAAAATTACAGTTAGAAGCATGAATGCAGGTACAGTAATGTAAAAGCCCTGCCTTGTTTTCAGCCAAGGCCGACTGAATTTAGATATGTATGTTAAAGTAAAAGAGTGGCACGAAATCAGATATGCAAAGTGATGACTGGTGAAAAATCTACCAAATGTATAACTTTTTATAAGTAGATGCTAAAGAATATCACCATACTCACAATTTCAAACTTCTGAGTGACATTTCCTTGGATGTCCAGCAGGAAGACTTTTCCAAAATGTGTACCGAGGGCAAGAAACTGGAAAGGGATAAATATAATGTAAATTAAAGCAGGAGACACTTAAAACCAATTCAAGATGTAGGAGAAATCTTGAGCTGATGAAGGCTGCGGAGGAGGATAAAAAATATTTGCTGGAGCTGGAGCGACATGAGCCGAGTGGGGATTGGGAGGGCTTGGAGGCAAAACTGTGAAATTGCAGGGGTGGAAAAGCCCTATTTATTAAAGCAGACAGTGTGAAATGGCATTTTTTCTTCAAATTAAAGTGCTTAAACATAATAAATGCACTGTACATCTGACTTCTTCCCATGCAATGCAATCACTCCTCTGCTCTGCACACTGCCATTATTTCTACTGAGCAGCAACTGGTTTCTGTGTTTTGTGCTTCAGCAGACGTGTGTGTGCGTACAAATGTGTGTGTACGTGTGTGTCCACTGGGACAAAAAAATTATAGAAACTGGGGGCTTTTGGCATTAGATTAAGTGTGTGTTCTTCCACCCCAGCCCCTGCCCCAATGCCCTCCTCCTAATCCCCCTCCCTTCTCGACCAGCATGTGGATGTGCAGCGAGCCCACCATGCTTCAGTGCAGTCTATAATGAAATGCTTATATTTACAGGCACAGCTGAGCATGTCAGACAGAGCCCCTGCAATCTCCCCAAATAAAATAACCAAAAATAAATAAATAAAGGGTTCAACCTTGTGAGGCGGAGCGACTTTTAAAGGGATTTATCAGAATGGAATTGTTCAAATGAAATTCTGATTCAGACACTGAAAATATGAGGCAACATAAGGCAATCTGCGCTGTCGGTGGCTTAAAGGATGTGCGGCGTTTGCGGGTGAGGGGGGGGGGGGGGCTGGCGGGGGCTGGTGTGACCACACAGGTAGCGGGACAACAGAGGGTACACAAGCGCAGCATTCCCAGGAAGAAAGACGGCCATATCACATTTAGACTCTCAGCAGAGTAATGTGGCACGGTTTCTGTTTTGAAGATATAAAACAGGAAAAAAATAACAGGGGGCGGGGACCAAATCCGCAAAGTAAAAATAAATGAATGAAAATCAATATTGGTTAATAAAACATCAGGTGAGGAGGAGACATAACTGTGTATGACTGTTGCACTGTTCAGACATGCATGTGTGCAGCCGGTGCCACCACGATTAACCATCTCGCTCAGAGTGGCCCTCTTAAAAAGATCAGCGTTCAACAGTGGGAATAAAAGAAGAAAAGACAATGGTGCCAGGTGTGTCTTGATGCACCTCCCTGAGAGGAAAAACAGGGGAAGGTGAGAAAAGAATGGGCTGCCTTCACAGCTCCAACAGAGGGGATGAAAATCAACTGTGAAGAGGACATCTCTCAAATGTGCACATAAACAACATATTTCCTCTTAAAGTGGATGGACTTGAAACTGAAATGACCTTGCGGGTGGTGAATTATAACCCGTACCTTGTCGTGGACGGTCATACAGCTGGCTGCATCCTTTTGGAGGATTTCGGTCACCCCATTGGAGAGCCTCTCATACTTCAGCTTGGGCTCCTCCTCACTGTCCTCCTCCTGTTTGAGAAAGCAGACTCCTCAGATGGGCTCTCACTGTATCATTTTCGTAAAGGTATTCATTACAACAACAACAGTGTCCTCTCACAAAGGTTACGGCTCACAATGCTTTTTGAAAGCCGCAGACAGAAACCCCCCTGAAAGAGACTGAATGTCCACTTCAACTTATTTAAGTATTGAGCTCTGTGACGGAGGTGACATGACTTCAGATGTTTTCTATAGAACTTTTACAGTTATCCTGAACTAGTGGTGCGACAGAGTGATGTGGGTCCATGTTTAGTTTCGTTTGAATGAGAACGCACAAAGTATGATATTATTTTTTCTAATACGTTTTTTTTCATATCTGCAAAAACACTAAATCAACCAGGTTCAAAATATAACTTTTGTTTTTCTACAAGAAAACTTCACGAGCAACTTAAACTCCATCATCAAAACAAACATGTTTAAATGCTGAAGCAAAACAGTCAAGTAAAGTAAGAATACAATTATTATTATTATATGCAAAATCACACCAAATTTCCTAAAATTACTTGATGTTCAATGCAATTGATTGTGTTCCTCTGCACACAATAAAAAGACGAGCATCAAATCTTAATACAAAATATTTCATAATTATTCAAATAAATGCTAAATAAATTTTAAATAATCACTGATTTTAGCTCTATATCCCTTTTCAGACACATACACACATTTTGCTTATACATCCATAATGTCCACGACCACTGCTGCAGCCACCGTGAAACAAAGATTCTTCACCCAAAGAGATCAAACCTACATGTATGCTGACCATATCGAATGTGCGTTTATGCACAGAGACAAATTTCCATCACCTTGTGTGGAATGCAGCACAAAGTAATTTTCATATTTTCCATGAAACAATTCATCTCCAGTGAAATTCAAGAATCTGGTCCTTTCATAAAACAAACTTAAGCTTTTCTCCACTGTTACACTGTTTTCAGCGTGAACCAACATTTGCGGCCAGTCACAGCCCGAATATTACCCATAATTCAGTTTATAACCAATGCTGCACAGTCTGTGGCTGCCCAGAGGGTGCATCAACTCAAAACATTGTCTGCCATTATGTGCTACTGGGTGAGAGGTGGGGGGGGGGACAAAAGCGTGGAAAAAATGTTATTTTCAAAAACAATCCTTTCCCACTCAACAACGCCATATCTAGGCTATTTCCTGTGTATTCTGCTTGTGAGATTTCTGATGCGAGGGCATTGTCACGGTTTTCAAAGGCGTATCAAACAACAAAGACAAACTTCATCCCCTGAGAGAAACTACCAATTTTTCCAACTTTTGCCATCTCTCTTGTAGCTGTCTTTTGTTTTGTCAACTACTGAGCTGGACTTTGTGTTGTTACCATATTTGCCATATTCTTTGCCTATTGGCATTTATGATACGAAAGGCTGAACCAAGCCATCCATCAACATCAAGGATAACATTCTGCTTTCAAATACACACAAATACACAGAGCCTACTAGTCAGAGACTTACATGCAGGATGAGAAAGAGGCTTATTCGCTTCATTATTAAGAAAATAATGTATCATGCTGTCATACACTGGTGACAAGGTGGTTGATAAATTAAAGGACAACCTGAATAAATGAGTGGACGAATAAAACCGATGCAAGTATGAGATTCAAGGGTCACTGGCCGATTTGATTTGATGTCAATCACATGTTTTTTCGCAGTTGATTTCAACCCTAATAGGAGATTTTAGAGAAATGTCTTATAGGTCGGTCAAATTTACTGACCAATGTTGTCCATCAGTAACATATCGGTATGGCTTTTAAGAGGGACTAATAAAAGATTATCATGTATAATTTCTGGAACATAATGTCGAAAAGTAATTAATAAATTTTGAAAAGATATAAATACATTCATCTCAACCAAAGGAAGAAGCTGCATGATAACAGATGTATAAGGTATTAAAATGTATTTATTTCCTGACCAAGTATTTCCCTAACTCTATTAGTTCCTTTTGTAAATCAGATTATTTTGTTTCAGGGTTGCAGTGAGGAAAATGGGCCATATGTCTGTTACTTGGTTTAATGTAATTTGACCCTGTATGGTTCAGTGGTTCTAAGATTAGGCATCGAAATACAGCAAAGCGAAAACCCTCAATTTTATAACGGACAGTCTGGATAATAAGCTAAGTTAGGGAAGAGCATCCCTCTGACTCTCAAGAGCCAAAAATGACACAAATCATAATCCTGCTCATTTCTTCTGTGAGCAGCAGAGTGTAGTGACAGAGGTCGTCATTGTTTTCATCTAGTAAGACAGAACAGGTAACAGCAGCACCAGTTAGAAGAACACTACAGTATACTGCAGTATTTCTGAGTATATATTCCTCTGTTTGCAGCCACTCAGAGGACAAACACAATCCCCAAATCCCTGGTGCTTGTTTCTCTGTGAGTGTTTGTGTCCTTCAGAACCGATCACATTGTGCACAGACTGAAAACAGGATGTAGAAAATATATTTTTTTTATTTACAGGCCTGGATTTTTTTTTATTTTTTACTTTTTGCTCACCCTTAACTGTTTTGTGTGGTGCGGTGCAAGCGTCCGCTGCATCCTGTCCCTGATATTCCATTCTACTCTCTGCTTCCTATAAAAAGACAAACTCCCCTTCCTGCCAGGCTGATGTGTAAAGCTATATTTTATTTAGCCTACTTGTGGATCTCAGAAGCACCAGCGTACTGAAGCATTTCCAAAGCTCAGTCATAATATTGATGGATCTGGGGGGCTATCTGTAATTTATGAGTGTTTGACACCTCTCAAAAACTGACAAAGATCCTTGCGGGATCCAGCCGGGTTGATAAAAGCTGGCTATGTATTACAGACCTTTCAGCAGGCAGTGGGCTTTATTTGAGTTCAAACATCATCCAAGCTTGACAGAATTATTCACACCCCTTGACATCGAGAATATGTTGCCGTTGATGCATTTATACATCGACATACTGGTGCAACTGCATGACATTTAAGGGTGCAATATTTCATGACTCCAAAAGAACTTCTTCTTTTTGCAGGACACAGACAGGGAAGCACAAAATGATAATTTCTTACCTCAGACTCATCTGTGAACTCCTCACTTTGTTTTCTGCCCTGAATTAAGACACATATTAGAATTAACTTTAAACAATTGAACACCTGACGTTATTAATCAAGTTTTTAACAGACGTCACAGTTGTGTTACACTTGTAAGTCGGTACATTTGAATTCAACCTAACAAATGGAGTGAAGATGAGGCAGTGCTACTTATCTTAATGGAGAATACAGACATCACCTTGAATTAAAGCCCTAATAACAAGCGAGTCTCTGCTTCACATGCAATATAAACGACTGAACTGGTAGAAAAGAGTCTGAATAAAACAACAACGCAGCTGACACATCTCACAACTTGTCATTCTCATTCATTTTTGCAGCAATAGGGCTAGAAATCATCAACATCTAACATGCTATCGCTAGCATGCTGCTCTTACCTCCTCCACTTCCGCCATTGTTTTCTATCAAGAAGCGTCTTATCCGAAGGGAAAGCGTTAAATATCTCCGTGCGCGTGTGTGAAGTGCATGTTGAGGGTCCGTTATAACGTGTTTAGCTTCACTTCACGTTAAAAACATCCAATAAACAACAAAGCGACGTTTGTTGTCGCAGCCTGCTCCCTGTCACAGGTTCGATCACGTGACTACATCAACGCCGCGAGGCATTGTGGGTGTTGGAGTCTTTCCCGATGGAGAGACGACGCCAACCCATTGATTGGAGTGATGGCGCTAACTAAGAACAGGTGAGGACCTTACACGCGTTTTCTAGCTTTATATTTTAATTTTAAAGTCTTCTTCCTCTTGAATAAGTTTTTGTTCGGTTTGACATTTTCCACAGTTTGTTTTTTTCACAGCTGTTCGTGTTTTAGACAAACGAGTCAAAACTTTGATTTGAAAGGTTAGCTTGATTTTTTACTCTAAGCCACAACCTACGTCTACACATCTCTTCTTCACACCAACTATATACTACTACTAATAATAATAACTTTATTTGTAAAGCCCCTTTTATATAACAAATGTAAGTTCACTACAGTACATCTATCAGCTACAGTTACTTGTGTACTTAACTTTTTCTTTAGTTTACACAAGTTGATATTACTGACTCATAAGCATCCATAATAATACGGATTTTAATAAATAATATAATAAAACACTCACAGGGGTATATGTGCTGCATAATGAGCAGTTTTACCCGTAATGCTTTAAATACAGTGCCTTTTTACTGGTAACATCATAATTAAAATTATTTAGGGGGAAAAATTGCTAATTATTCTCATACATTTCCGACAATTATGTATAATTAAGGCATGTGACAGTTTAACTATAAACTTTATTATAAATATAAACAATAAGAAATCACAAAAACATCTAAATATATAGAACCTGAATAAGTTTTTTTTTAAACGTAAAATATAATGTGATTTTTCTGTAAAATCTAAATTTCATATCTGTGAATATCACTAAATATAACCACAATATGTCTGTAAAATGCTCATACTGGCTGACATTATTGTCCACCAGAGTATTTATATATTGTTATTAGATCATATGCAGAATTGCCTCTTAAAGGGTGTTAAATGTTATATTTATTTTATATTGCTGGCTTATACGGATGCATGAACAACCGTGCAGCACTTTAATGTGGCAGTAGGTGGAATCATTTTTGACAGGGCGTCATATTAGTTGAAACTGATCATATTATGTCTGCAAAATCTACAAAGTTACTTGTGGAGCTGTCAGATAAATATTCACCTCTATTATGTAAAATGGTAGACGTGAAAATGCAACTGCTATCTTTAAATGATACAGTGCAGTATTTGATTTTTTTTTTTAAATTTCTGTCACAGCACCTGAGCAAACAAAACACCATTGTATTTGGCTGATGAAAAAATATTACATTGGTTAGAATGTCAGGGGTAAAGATCAAACCCTTAAAATCCTTTTGGTCTATTTTTTTTATTTCCAGACATTCCCAAACATGGAGGCCAATGAATCCCTGTGATACTGGTGAACTCTCCCTGTCCCTCCTCACTCTGCTGACAGCTGCTTGCCAGCGTCCAGATGAATGCCAAAGGTAAGATTCGCCTCTTCTTTATTGAGATTGTCTCACACCCCCATCTTGCCTCATCCATCCTCAGGAGAATCCTAATGCACTGATACCAAGGGGGAATAATTTTTTTTTTCTTTACAATCTACTTAGCAATGATTTATTGATTGTGGCTTCCACCCTCACAGAGAATTACGGATCCTTTTTGGGAAATCAGATTTTCACACCTTTCATGAATGTGTATGTGGCGCAGGTCTCCAGAGACGGCGTGAGGGGGAAACTGACTTTGAGGAGCAGTGGTGTGTGAATCTCTGCGGTGTCACTCCTCTGCCAATGGTATGCCCAATGAATGGCACCGTGATTCTCCAATTCTCTCCCCGTTCCTCTCTATAGTTGTGCATTATTTATCTGTTGATAAATACATTGTGTGAGCTCGATGTTAATATGTTTTCATTCCCTTTCGAACCCTTAAAACGCAGTTCGCTCACTCTCCTTTCATAAGCATGCAGGAGACCCTCTGCGTTATGAGCATTTCATAGGAAAATAATAAAAACAACTTGCCCTCATAGGAGGAGTCAGATTAGTGCACTGAAAGCTTTGATGCTCCAGAATGTCAGCTCTGTGGATCGATCTAGCAGAAAACACACACACACACACACACCTGACCAATCAGAGGCGTCTATCTGTTGTGGACCTGCTGGGCACCGTGGTTTACAAGCTTCAAAGAGCTCCTTTTAATACACTGCTTTGATAGCACCCAGCCTTCACTGACCCACCGACCGTCCATTGGGGAGCATTTTGGCTTCAGTGGAGTAGAGAGGGATAACTGTTGATCATATTAATGAGTGTGGAGAAAAAAATATCACTTAGAGTCTTTATACCACTGGCCTGCTACTCCTACAGAGGGTATGCAGAGAGTTATGTTGTCTGATGATTTTACATATACAATCACACAAACCCACTAAAATTCATGTGTAAAATGCAAAAGGTTTGTGTTATTGTATTTGCCAGAAATATTTAATAGGAGTACACATTTCACACTTAACTTTGCATTAGTGAAATAGTCACTGAAATGCATAGAAATCCTAAAATGATTTGAAGGAGGAACAGTTTGGTTAATAACCCTAAGGGGGAGACAAATCATCATCTACTGTACTACGTTACCCACAATGGTCTAGGGATATTTTATTTCTTCTCACTCTAGCAATGGAAAACAAATTTCATCTGATATCAGACTGTTCCATTTGTCAGTATCGCCATCCTTGCATAACTCAGGTCATTACAATTGCATTACAAGGATACTAACCAATGAGGTACCAGCAGAAAAACATGAGCTAAAGACAGTGTTAATTTATGAGTTTGAGGCTCCAGGTCACTTAGATCACTGATAATGGATTTAAAACAAGTAGGTTGATTGCAGAAGACAGATGATTTATGTCTAGAAATACTTTGGAATACTTGGAATGCTTGTTAGCTCATGAAGTCATGATAGCAGAAGCAAACATGTTTGGCCAGTAATACATGACATTAATGACATTACGTCTTAAGATTGTAACCTGATGTATATAAGATAGTCAGGACTATAATAACTCTGTATCTGAATCTGTCTTATTGTGGTTTAGGGGTACAGATGTGCTGTGGAGGTCGCAGCATGCAATTGGGACAGAGCAGGGAACATCCAGGACAAATGATCAGTAGCCCATCGGCTATTGTCTTAAGACGAATAAGCCTCAGTGTAGACAGCGGATATCCGGACCAAGACTCTATCTTCCATTCTCAGTACAGTGTTTACAGTCCGAGTCGAACCTTTCTCCATACAAACCACAAGCTGCCATTCTTCTTGTAGGTTTTTAAAGCTACAGATTTGATTTCTACTATATACAGATATCTACATATGAATGCAGATTGCATTGCATTTTAGTCAATGTTACCCACCTCTCCACATGATTTGTTCACATGCATGCAACCAACCGACGCCTGCTCAAACGTGTTATTCACATGAAGCCTCTGTTTAAAGAGATCTATTTTGAATAAGTGTATTTTTCACAATTAGCTTTTAAGTGTCCTTCAATAGTACACAGACTTCCAAACATCTTAGTATTTTGCATCGATTTAGAGCAAAGCTACAGCATAGTAAATTCTCTGCAATCCATGTTGAATTCTGCTTAAAATATCAGAGACTATTGTGAATAATGTAAAACTATTCCAACAATTATGATGAGTACTGATCATATTTTTCTTTGTAGAAGGGTCTTGAGTGTTGGAGTGGAGCGTGCCGGTTACAGGCTTGAAACCCCTCACCGTCGCAGTGGGACGGCTTTGGTAAGACCACTGGCTATTAGCATGGATATCTGATGACACTCGGGACTCTCTGCTAACCACTGATTCTCCTCCTGCCACCGGTGGTGTTTGGTGAACGGAGGGTGGATGGGGGGTGAGATCAAGTGCTTTTTCTTGTTTCTGCAACCTGTTCTCTGGAGCTGTGGCCAGACTGAGTGAACAGAGAAGGAACAAGACAAATCTTCTTCCCTCATGTCTGCCCCCCACACACCCGTCATATTCCCCAACTCACATTAGCGCTTTAATCAGGGGTCCGAGGCCGACTTTAAAAAGTGAAGATAATCCGTTTAACAGCCACTGCTTGGATCCAGTAATCCAATATCTTATGGTAATTCTTAAAATACCCCCTTTTTATTGCCGATTTTTACAATAACATTATAGTTATCCCATTAGGTGTAATTATATTACTGCATGAGTTTAAATTAATAAACACACACAATTTAGTGGCGTGATTGCAAATGGGCAGAGCCAGCTGTTTTGAAATGAAGTAATTAACAGCTGCGTGAGATGGTGAGAGATCTGTTGCCCCCTTATCCTCGAGCCTCAGAGGCCAGGGGAAGATTAGAGCTCTGATCTCATTCCCAGCACTTGTTTGGAGTCTGTCAGGAAGAGAAATGCCAGCATTAGAGAGGTACCGCCACACTCCTGATATGATGAAATAAGGAGAAAAGGGGAAAGCAAAAAAAAGATGGAGGGATGGACAGAAAGGACGGTGCCCTCCTCTGAAGTGTCAGGAGCTTGTTTATTCTATTTTTCATTGTAGCTGCTGGAGCAAAGATTCCCATTTTTCCTTTATTTTTCTCCCCCCACCTCCAAACAAAAAAACCACCACTCTCATTTTTTATAGGTCTTGCAAACTCTCATGCCCCAGTGAAAATTACATTGTGAAACGGCAGGAATTTCAGGGTTGCCTGTGCTCTCCGCTGTCCCTCTGAGCTTTCAAACAGTCAACAGACTGTGAAGAATAAATAATAAAAAACTATTGATTATTTTGATGACTGCAAGATTCAATTAGGTATTAATTTTGCCCTCCAGTGGACCTATCAAGCAACTCAAAGGAGAGGAGGCAGGCGGTGGGGGTGGACCCAAATGCATGCAGAGTGTGGCCAGGCTCAGACAGAGGGGAAAATGTGTTTACCTCGGCGGGCAGAGAGGTGCATTGATGCGCAGTGTCCCACATTTAAGTGCTCCACAAATGAAGCCCTGATGACTAGTGACATTGTTACCGGGGATATGAGTATTGACCAGCCGGCTCCCGTTTTTAACGACAGCTTAAACTATTTCTATTGATTAACATTTTCATAGATTATCATGTGTCATATCAAAGAAGGCTGATTCCTGTGATGAGCACATTAAAAAGGCCCCTCTGGGCAGGAACTCATCGACCACCCTGATAGAATCGCGTGTGTGGGTTTGTGTAAATGTGGGGTATTGATGGTTGCAGGGGTAAGACACCCCCTTTTCCTCTCTGGGCCCATATGTGCTGGTCACCCGTCCTTTGCCGAGACATATTTAGGTTGGACTTGATTCATAAATAAGGAAGAGGGCCATGGTCCCTGCTGCTGCTGTGTGTCTGTGTCTCGGAGCCCGAGGTGGGGTGAACACTGTCTGAGGAGCTCTCCAGTCACAAGACACAAGGGGGAAGAGACAGAGGGAGGGAAAGAGAGATTGAACGTGTGTGAGACGGAGAGAGAGCGGGAGGGAGGAGGTGACATTTCCTGTACTTGTCCTAGGAAGCAACCTCAGGCTTGAACCTGTGGTGGCCATTCAGATACATGCAGGGTGAGGAGGCTGCTTCTGGTTCAGTATAAAGCATGATGTACTAGCAGGTCTCTGCACTGTGGTGGTATGTTTTAGCTGCTGTTTGACTGACTTCAACATTTGGACTTTCTGAAATCTATTTTTTTCTTCTCTTTTCTTCAGGAGCTTTCTTTAGGTAAGAGCAGATTTTCATGTGGCTTTTGAGAAACTTTCCGTTTAGTGTTGAAAGAAAAAGAGCTTATATACTGTATTTTATTCATTGTGTTCAAGTTGTGGCTCTTAGAGAGATACAACAATTCAATTTAAACCAATAGTGTCATTTATAAAAAACATGTTAATTTTTGTATTTCAAATGTACACATTTTCTGAACTTTTCTGAATTTACTTTCTCACAAGATGCTCAGACAGACGATTCTCTTATCCCCTTATGTAGTTACTGTTTTATTCTTGTTTCTAAGTGCGGGAAAAAAGAAAATAATTGGGAACAAAATTTGGGAACATCAATGACTTCATCTCTGGTTTAAATCAGGCCTTAAGTTCACGTTGCATCACGCGTTGATGCAAGATGTCACCGTTAATCACACTTTGTGTCCCCAGCTATGTGAAAATTGATATAATCGCTGGTGTATATTCTTTGCTCATATCTCCCTCTTTAGATGTAGAATTAGATAGATTTGGTTTATTTAATCGACACGCAGCCCAGGACCTCTTTGTAGACCGCTGTCAGCTTAGTGTTTGCTGGAGATGAGGCACATGTCAGGTAGTAATGAGCCCTTGGAGATGGATGTATCACCGTTTTAGGACTACAGGGTATAATGGTGAAGCCACGCGATCTGTAACAGTTCTTCACCAGGCAGCAGCCAGCAGTATCAGCGGGGTAGCACCAGCCTCAGATAAAAGAGAGAGCAGGAGAGGGAGGGAGCAGGAGAGAGAGGGAGAGTGATGAGTGAGCGATAGAGAGGAGAAGCTGGGTGTAGAGAGGGAGAGAGAGAGAGTGAGTGGAGACACAGAGAAGGAGCCGGTGAGGGTGAGACGCCGAAGCAGATCTAACCAGCGGTGTTTTCTCTTTTTTTTTACCTCCTCCCTTGTTTCCCACCTGGGCTCCCAGCTCCCTCCAGGATCCGATGATTACAGGGCAGCTGAGCAAGCCGCTGCTCTCCCTGCGCAGCAACATGAGCGCGGCAGAACTCCGGGCGGATGACAAAGCGGCCACCCCAGACAGCGAGCTGAACGACGAGCCCCTGCTCCTGCCCTCCGAGGCCACGGACAGAGAGGGCACTCCCAACAAGCTTTACGGTAAGTCGGCTTCCACCTTCCGTCTGCTCCTGCTCCTTTGCAAAAGCTGCTTGATGAGGTCTGGCTCAGGCAGAAGCGAGGTGAAAGCTGAAGGCTTCCAGTGCTGGGACAGGTGTTAGAAGCATCTGACAACAAACTAAGTTTAAGTTCAGTGAGCAAGTTAGTGTCGGGCTCTTGCAGTTAGTGAAGAAATTGTAATATAAGTCGTTTTTGTATCTTAAGATGTTTTGTGCATCATCTAGAGAACTGTCTCTGTCAGATAAAAGTGGGTTGACTTTACAAGAAATTACCAAACTGCAGAAATCTTCTTTAATGAAATTCTGTACATATTTATTACACTGATTTAAATACCACTTTTAATAAGTATCAGTGCATGAAGTTGGTTTGTCTTACTATGACTTTCCTTAAGATAAAACCTTTAAAAAAAGTTTAAATGACCTGTAAAGATACAATTTTACGTGTCAGGATATTTTATCCTGACACGTAAACCCACCACCATTGCCCTGCAGATTTTTTGGGAAATATGCACTAAAATAGAAATGGATAAATTTGTTATATCTGCTATTTAAACATTGATAAAATTGAAAGTAAGCTATTTTGATAAATAACAACTTAATTCTCTGTGAAATTAAAACCTCAAATTGACAGCAAGTTAATGTATCATCGGCACATCACATGTAATGTGACTGTTTCTAGATTAATGTTGAGTTTTCTGTTTTTAAATATTCACTTCATTCAATTATTTTGAATCTTTTGGTTTCATCCCTCTCAAATGATCTTCAAAATTACCCAATTTCCACATCAGCATGCCTCATTATTTTTGCACTTTATCTCATTAACTGAATGTTCACACTCTATTTTGGTTGTGTCTATAGAGGAGTGTGTTTACTTTTTCTTATCATGAGCTGCTTCAGTCATGGACTAATTGAATCACTGTGCCTCCTTATGAATCGATGAGCATAATGATATAAATTACCATTTAGCACATTTTCAAATTATTCACTGTAATGAGAAAGCTAATGTAGCCCCAAAGCTCCTGTAGTCCCAGCTTGATTTCATTAGAGAGACTTTAAAATAATTTAATTAAGAAATAATTACAAACCGAATATAAATGTAGTTGTATTATTAAATTGTAATGTCCAGTTACAGCAGATTTTAGGGATCAGTTATTTTAGAAAGATGGAAGATTTAAAATGTAATATATATATATTTTATTTCAAGGAAATTACATGCTCCCATCTTTCATTCCCTTAGCAAATTATTTTAGTTTGGTTAATTTCAGTCTAAGGATTGTGAGAGGACTGTCCAGGACTGTATAAAGAAATTATGCACTTTACATATTTTCCTAATTTCAACTTTTTGTCAATTTTATTTATTATTATATAATTTTTATATGGATGCAAAATGCAAAGTGAAATCAATCCTTCTTCCAGGGCTTTAGATGTTGGTTTTGAATAATTTTACAAACTATTGTTACCTCTTGTGTCTGTTTTTCCATTTCTGAAATTTAAACAGTGTGCGTGTGTGTATGTATGTGTGTGTGTTTGTGTGTACATGCATGCTTCAGTGCATTTGTGTGTGAGAGATTTTGGCATGTAATTGATTTATTGCTGGCTATGGATTTCTACTGCTAACAGTGCATATTTATATTTTTTAAAATTATTTTAATAAGAGATGCTGTTGGAATATCAGCATGTATGAATTTCTATCTGACCCTTTCAGTGCGTTTGTGTGTGTGTGCTTGTATATATGTGTGTATTTCCTGGGAAGTGGCAGAGAGTATAGTATAATAGTGCCAATGAAAGAAAAAAGTGCCAATGGACTCAGCTTGCCAAGCATTTGCGAACAAAATAAAAAAAAGAATTTGGAGGAGGGACAGCCAAACATTACTCTCAAACCTAATCAGCGAGAGTTCAGCTGTCTGTTAAATCCTTATTTAAAGAATAACCTGAAGCTAGAGGCTTCTAAACAAGGACTGGCTACTGCAGGATCTGTCTCAAAAGCATTGCAATTTGGTTTAATAAGCATCAAAACTCTCCCTCTTTCTTCCTCTCTGATCAGTCTCTGACGACTCCCCTGCTTCTCTATTGATTGCATCTTGCTTCTTTTTCCCCTGTGCACGTTCAGTTATATACGCTTTGACTATTTATTTATATCTGAAGACATTTTACACCTTTTGATGATGATTAATAAGCAAGTAATTTATAATTTCTAAAACATATTTGTGTAACCATAAGGTAAAGTATTTTTTCTGACCATTTTCCACCTGCTCATGGCTCTTGTCATTCTGTATGTGACTAGACAGAGCTGCTCCAGTAAAAGTTGTCAATTCTTTAGGGGATGGTTTCTCTTTGCCCGGTGGCACAGCCCACAGCGGTAGGTTTGGTTTGGGGAACCGTTGCCAAATGACCTGTCAGAAGAGAGAGAGGCAGGGACCCGTGAGGAGACATGGCACGGTCGTGTCTTCTGCTGGGAGAGATAGGGAGGACCAGTGAGTGGGAGAATGTTGTTTGAAGAAGAGGCTCTTAGCATCTTTTAGTACTTTTACCTGAAATTCTGAAAGAATAGCCAAAAAGTTATGGTGATGGTGACACCAAGTTTAGGGCGATCGAAGTTTGAGTCAAAGTTTAGGAGATTTTTGCGCTTCTTAGTGGTGTTGATGGATTGTATCACCCTTTGAGTCAGGTGTATGAATCCCATCCAAAACCAATTGAGTGTGAAAGATGTGGCCTGAAGGTAAAAGCTACAGTTTCCTGAAAGCTGACATTTTGAAAACAATAAGAACTAATGCATATGAGGGTATTTAACCCCTTCAATAGCTAAATCGTTTAGAAAACAAACAATTAAGTAATGATTTCATCTTTTGATTATTTCAGTTAATTTTGCTTATATTTGTGTTTTGCAATCATACTAGTCGTTGCAAGAGAGATTGTTAGTTTTGCGATTGGTTTTATGAACGTGAACGACCCTGAACTGAGCCTTTAAACTAGACCTTCGATTATTCATTGGCTTTCTTCATGTGGTTCTGTACAAAGCTGAAGCCACAATATTAAGATTGTTCCTCTGTACATGCACTGTAGTGAAAAGCAAGACCTGAAGGTTTGCTTTTGATTCCTCAGATACCGTCTGCGTCGCCTTTTGCAAAACTTCTCAGACAGAATGCTCCAATGTCATGATTGACAGACGTGCTTATCACAGAGTAACAGTTAAAAGGAATGCAAATCATGTTCAGACTTAATTTGCTCCTGTAGAATTCAAGTATTACTAAGTCATTATAAAAAAACGTGTGCATGTGGTTGTGAATTGACTCACAAGACGCATGAATACAGTGTGTTCATAACACAGCTGCTGGAAAGTCTTCTACTGACGTCAACCTCCAGCTGAGGAGTTATAGACGTTATACAGCTCTATGGTGTCTTTATTCAGGGGGGTGGGGGATTCTTTGACAACAGGTGTGATAAATCTAACCTAGTGTATTATCTGGCAGTTGAAATCTATGTCTGACAATAAATGGTACCATTAGATGTGTCGTATATATACCGTCTGTGTTTTCATATTCAATGAACCCACAACAACTTTTTTTGCAGGACTGAAGTATAATTTGAGCTTTAGTGCCTGAACACCGTCTACGAGTTGGTGCAAGTACGAGAAGAAAGTCGGGAGACAATGACAGTAGCGGTCATGTTTGTCTACAGTAAACTGTCCACCTTCTACACCCATCACATGCTTACTGCAGTGGTGAAAGGGTCGTTCTCCTCCTAAAAGCTTGCCTGTGCAAATAGTCTTCCACTTCACCTAACAGGGGCTACAAGGCACCACAAACATCCTGCCGCCTTGTATTTATTCCAAGTAGAAGTGGACATTAGGTGGGAAAGCTGTGGTTAGTAGGGCAAGCAATTTTTTTTTCCAGGGGACGAGATGGTGTTGGAAGCGTACAGTTTCTGTCTTCTCTTCTCAAGCAAATCTCCCCCTTTCAGACATCAACAGACAAGATAATAAGACACTCAGAGCACAATTCCGTATTATATTCAGCAACCAAAGGCTCATCTCTTGTCAGTTTGCATTTACTCTTCCAAGGATGTGACGCTTCTATCATCATGCTGTCAAAGAGAGCCCGGCTGGAACGACAGGAGCACTCATTTCTTACACTTACTGTCTACATGAAATGGTCTGCACTTATACGGATCCTGCCAAAATGGTGGAACATTTTCAGAAAGGTCACCTAGAGACCCCCCCTCCCCAAAAGACCAAAATGAATCTTTAATTGATTCCTGGTGGTCATTCACAACTAGAAGTCCAACCTGAATGCACATGTGTTGCACGGCTGGAACTCACTTTCAGTTTTTTACAGGCTTATTAGGCTTCACTTAGAATGAGATCATCCATTGGATTAGTAAAATGAATTAAAGTCAACATTTCACCGACATAGGACAGTGTTTACCATGACGAGTACTTAGACTTGTATCATTAGAGCAGTTGCACTACATGTACTTAAATGTATAAGTTTGAACAATTTTACAAGACAGTTGTTTCATCAACATCCTTATGTTTAGTATTTATCTTATAAGTGATCACTCAATGATTTTTCACAATGTATAGCACTTGAGTAAAAGATTTAGCTCAAAAATTAAAACTACTATTCAACAGTGGTTTCAGGAATGACTGGAAAACCCACAAAAACTTATTTTTACCTCTTTGTTAGGCTTCAAAGTTAAAGGGGAATTCAGGTATTTTTCTAGCTGGTACCGATGTTTAAAATGTGGGTGTATGCATGAATGGTACTTAAAAAATGTTTGGAATTGCCGGGAGCCGGGAAACGGGAAACGGGTGTCAATTATGTTAACTAATAAAAGGCTCAAACTATTATCCAGCAGCTTGGTTTACATTTAACATTTACATAATCCAGTTTGACTTTGATTGACCTGGTTGGATGCTTTTCATGAAAATTAAATAGTGATAATTACAAGTATTGCTTAGCCTTAATTTATCATATATTAACTACTTAATGTATACTCAATGTTATTAATATATAATGTGGGGAGGGAACAAAGCTGATGCGTTTCGTGCAGAATTCTCTTTGCACTTATTTCCACGACACACTTATGCACAGGACACACAATGAGAAACGCACACACATGGCTGGAGGCACGAGTTCTTATTATTTTTGTGTAATCAGCTTAGTGAGCTGGATACATGGTGGGACCGGCTGCTTGCTGATGCAAAGAGCCTCGTAATGTTGTGCGCTGAGGTTAAGTAATAAAGTGGCGCAAACCCAGTGCTGAATTGGCCTTGCTGAGTAAATAAGTAGGGGATAAAGGAGAGTGAGGGGAAACAGGTCTGTCCGCAGGAGGTGGATCTCATTATGGGGATTTCTGCTGGCTGAAAAAACTTGAAAACCAGCTTAATGCATGCCTGTAAAGCAGGTGTAATACACGGGCTAATGTGCCCACTGTGGCCCTGGTGACAGCAACACAAACCGAATCACCACTTGGCATGAAGGACAGGGAGGGAACATGAGGCAGACTTCTTATTTTCACCAGCAGCTTAAGGTCGTCAGGTTTCACAAAAGCTTTGTTATGCAGAAATGACTTTGAGCAACAAGTTCAACTTCTGTGTAGCTGACAATGTCATTCCCCTCGGTTGTTTTTATATGTAGAGTTAAAAAGATTATATTTGCCTTGGCTAGGACGTATTCCAAAGAAAAGCACATTACAAGTTGTGTAGGTAGACAGCTGTGGAGAAAATAAATTGAATTTCGCTATGCATTTACCTAAGTTATACACTTTCTTTAAGTTGGGAAATCATTTTCAGAAAAAAATGTGCATGTTGTGTAGTGTGCGCTCCATAACCAATATCAATAAGCCTTTCATGTAGAGCTAACAAAGAGGCATCACATCTCCTGGCACAGACACGGTTGGTGTTGTTGAGATGTAATTGAAGCTGCTGGGGTCACATTTTCAGAATCGAAATTACATTCTTGTCTTTGACTTGTGTGGCGTGAACCAGAGATGCATCCCACAGCCCTTGTGTCCTTCACAAGCCTTTATTATTTATAACACTCGCTCTTTGAGCAATGACCAGTACTAATGCATAACCTTCTGTCCTTCTGGCTGATTCGCTTCCTTTGAAACCAAAGATTGAGGCAGGAGAAGTGGGTGTATGGTGGATGAGGCAGGGGTGTGGGCGGGCGAAAGGGGGGGGGGTGCTAGTATAGGGCAGTGGAGATCCAGGCTATCGAGAAGTTATTATGTTTTTTTCCCTTTATATCTGAGGATGTGGAATAACACTGTGATGCTTCTTTTCTCAAGAACAGAGTTATGGGCTTCAAAGCAATACTATTTCCTGACGTCCCTCCTTCCACTATTTGTCTGCTCCACCAGAATAATGTGCTGGGAGGGGAGGAGAGGGGGAGGACAGGGTGGTGTGTCTTTTAGCTACATGATGATTTGCTTGTTTCTGCCTGTACCCACTCAGTTCTGTAAATATCAGCGCTACAGTGGCATACAGTAACTACTACAGGACTTTCTCCAGATAAGCTCATTTCTAGGTAAAGTCCGTTTAGCTCAGGTTCAGTGGGGGTGAGATATACTCTTGCACAGGCCGTATCACCTGATGTTATCCTATAGTGATTGAGCCTGTGCTGCGGCGCTGCTGTGATCCATTGTTATTATACCTCCATGACAGAAGGAGCGGGTGAGGAGGAGGGAGGGACGAGGAGGTTTCGAGGGGCAAGGGGTAGAAAGTGGGACATAGACAGCATTAGTGCCGGATAGCCTGGGGGGCCCAGGCTGATGTGTCAGGCATGACATGTGGGTGTCTAGCCCCCCACGCATACACACTCACACATATACCGGAACATACACACTGTGTTCTGTGCTGCCCTCACACCCCACTGGCTCCTTCTAAATGTCCTGCAGTTGACCAGATGCAAAGTAAGATGGACAGATATTTAAAAAGGATGCTGTTTTAGTTTGAAGAAGAAGATAATAAAAATGACAGTAAATATTGAAACACGCCCGTCACAACTTCCTGGAGCCTAAAGTGACATTTTTTTCAATTTACCAAATTTGTTGAACAGTTTTCAACTAGAAATAAAAATATTAAATTCACTTTCTTTTTTAAACATGAAAAGCAGCAGATACTAACATTTAAGAGGCTTTATTATTATTGCTGGACAGATGACATAGTTGTCAAATTTGAGGATATTGTAGAATTTGAACTTCTGTAACAATAGGTCTGCAAGAATTTTAATTTTCTACTAATCTGCAGAGGATTTCTTCAATTAATACTTTCATCTTTTGCTTTACAAATTAAATATATAAACTCACATTCTTCTTCTGTGCTGAGTAACGGTCCAAAATAAAACATAGAAAGCTGCAAATCTTTAAACATAAGTAGTTTTCAATATTTATATTTTCTTCATTTTCAATTGTTTTCAGCTCTTATCGTAACAGCTTTATGTTTAAGTAGAGGCAAAGTAGAGAGGTGTGCTAGAGGGAGGGAAAGGCCCTTCTTTAGCTCAGGGTTGCAGGGTGCAGACAGCAGAATCCTATTTACAGCAAATAGCATTTAAGAGCAGGAACAATAGTGAACCAAGCTCCTCCTAAAAGGCTTACAGCGCTCTAAAAGTAGTCTTCATCCCAGCGTCCCCCTTCTCCGATGGCCATAAAAGGATGAAGAATAATTTGGATTATTATTTACCTCTTTTCCACCCTGAGCTAATCAGGTTGACATTGCTTTGGGAATGAGGAGGATGCTCCGTAACAGATGTGCTTGTGTGCAAAGTGTCCCAAGTCCCCCGTGAGGATGCAACACAAAGCCCTTTTCTCTCCTTCTTTCCCTCCCTCCTCCTCCTCTTCTCTTCTCCACCGTCCTCTCTCCATCACACCCTCTCTCCTTCTTGACCTTTGAAATGAGCATTGCCTCTTCTCACCAATTTACCTCCCTCTGGTCCCTCTTGTGCTTCTGCCGCTGCGCTTCCATCTCCACTCCAGCATCAAGGGAGCGACAGGTAAGAGCTGGAGCGGAGCACTCTCATGTCAGAGAGCCTTTTGGTGAAGACCCGTGGCCACGAGTGAGAGCATAAGTGTTGGAGCACAGGGCCCTTTACTGCTTTAAGCATTTTTTTTTGCATGCAGATTATCCATCCACCCATTCACCAGAACCTGTTGGGACTTACTTGTGCGGTGTGCTATTTTATGTTGTTTACATTTAAAGCCTTTCTGTGGAGACATCTATTACTCCATGGCATCCATTTCCTCTCGGCTTGTCCTTCTTCTGTCCTTCTCTTCCTCTGCCCCTCTTAGCAATCACCTCAGAAACAGTCTGAGAAAGAACTGCTGAGGTGTAAAATCCTTTCTCTTCGGCACACTCCATGGCACCACCTTCTCTGTAATTCCTTAACTCTACAATTCCACTTTGTGCCAGAATAATGAATGACAGAGATCTTTTTCCCCTCCCTTCCCTCTGAGGTCTACACCCACGAGCAATGAGGAATCAGGCTTAATGTCGGAGGCCCAGAGAGATGATGGTGCCCTCTTCTCCCTCTTGCCCCAGTGCTGAGCTCTTAATTAAGGAAATGACAGCTCTCCGAGCAGCAGCAGTGGCCATAATGTAGCTAATAGTGTTACAGGCGGCCACTCAAAAATCGGTCTCTGGCGATTTTCTATCCCCACAAACACTATTGACCTATTCCTAGCAGCTTCTCCACCCTAGCCTCTAAACAGAGTATTACTTCCCTGTGGGTCCAGAGGGAGCCATCTAACTAAGAGCACCTGGAGTTATTGGCAGCAGATTATGCCCTGTGTTATTGTTGAGGGCTTTGGTGGGAGTAATGAAACACTGAGCTAAATCACTGGTGATTTTGACTCCCTTGCATTCTACAAGGAGTTAAGTAAATCACTATAAACCCCACCCTGTATATGATAGGCTGCACACTCTGTGGACTTTATTCCAGGCTTCTTTAGATGGAGAAATGAAAGTTAGATCATCTGTCGCACTCCGGGTTTGCCTCTCGCAGCTCTTTCTGCAATGCCACATAAACTTTACAAGTGGTATCAACAAAATCAATGGTCAAACAATCTGGGACAGTTGGTTGTGTATTGATGGAATCAAAGCGTCTGTATGATGTGGATTTTTGTTTATCTGGGTCTATTCTGTTTTGCTCCACAGCGTACACAACCCCGTCCAGTCTCAACACTCTTTATCAGCCACACAACACAACGCAGAAACTGTGATGAAAATAATATTGTTTAGCATGGTTTTGCACTGCAATTACCACAACCGTGATAAATCCACTCAGAATGAAGAATAAGAATATAGTGAACTCATACTCTTCAAGTTAGTTAAACATGAAATTATTTTACAATGGATTACATTTCAGCAGCAAAATGATTGACAACATCTCAATAGCAAACACATGCACTCAGCCAGACATTTTCAAAAGGACCATTATGAAATGGGAGGGGGGGGGGGGGGGGGGGGGGTTGGCTGTTCATTCTGAAACGGCTGAATCGTTGCCAGGCCTCTCTCGCACATCTGACAACTTACATAATGCATTTCCACTAAAATAGCTTAAGTGTTAAAGCTTCTTTTATGGGCAAAAATTGATTCATAAATGCATTGAGGCGAAAGCTAACACGAACACAAAGCTTTCAATAACACCCATTTTGTTCAGACTGTCAATGTAAGAAGCGGTTGCATTAGACAAGGTGGCATGCTGATTGCTTTATGAAATCCAGGCTAATTGTTTTTTGGTGCAGTCCTTGGGGCACCCTGCATTAAGACAGGCCGAATGAAGTCAAATAAATATAGCTCTTTGGCCCCCCCCTGCCTCGATAAACACACACACACACCCACACAAAGCGCAGAGAGGCCCTCTCAGCCTTGTGTGGCATTGAAAGTCGCTCTCCAGTGGCCACTTTGTTGATCAATGAAAGAGAATTTATATAGTGGTGGATATTGGCAATATTTCCGTGACATAAGTCACTTTGAATTGCACCCTGTGCCCTGTGATACATATGATTACTTCACTTACATTGACAATTATTTCCACTGTCAGTATTCATGTCACCGTCAGCAGGAGTTGGACTCGAGACGTGATTCATTTAATTAAACTGATCATCTTCCTTTAAGTCAGGGTCGTGGAAAACGTACTAAATGTGAGTGCATTTTAAGGCTAAAGAGTGGTTTTGTTATTCCGAGTGGATATGTGATTTCAGGACACTGGTGTTGTTAGAAAAGCAATTCAATTGCTCAGAAATTCAAAAAAATGAGATAAAGCCCGAATGTCCTTGATAAATGTAAAGCTATGTTGAATGTGCGTCGCCTGTTCTTTCATCCATTTGGCCCGTGCTTTCATCTCTCCTCACATCAATGCGTCCATTCATTCCATTTTATTCATCGTGTGACCTGCGTATAATCACGGCATCAAAGGGGTTTCTTCTTACTAAAGGTCCGATCGAGATATTTTATTTAACCCCCCCCCCCTCCCTGTGTACAGTGCTAATATTCATCTTTATATCCACTTAAGAGTCATTCACATTAGATAGGAAGATTTTCAAAGAAAGGGAAAGCAAAACATGTACAAAGACTCAAGTAATAAAAAAAGAATTGAAGATTCACTCCCTGGGCATTTCCCCTGTCAGCCATTTAATTTAGTTAAAGAAATTACACAAATCCTTTGGGTGAAGATGTGCATGTGTATTTATTTATTATTGATTTTTCCCCCTGCGATAAACGTGTTAACGTTACAGATATTTGCAAGGGGGATGAAGCTTTCTAAGTTATTGTGAAATGCTGCAATAAAAAGCATCAAGGAATCGTTATTCAGTAAGTCTCCCCACAGTGTTGATCAGATAAAATACATTATTCACGACCAATATCTTAACTACAGTCATGAGCCACACTGTTTGAAGCTGTGGAGTCTTCCACTGTAGTTCAGAATCTTAAATTAGCTAATTGGCTTTGTTATGATGATAATTGGATAATCCACTGTCATAAAAGTCGCTCAGTAGCACTTCTGCCTTTATTAATATTATCAGAGTGCTGCAGCTGCATTCATTTGAGATGGTTGAAAAGTTTTTGGATGCTACAACTGAATATCTGGAGGAGACATAATAATTTGATCAAGATTAAAGTGAGAATTATCTGATTAGAGACAATGCCTCTAATGAAATCCAGTAAAATAATATGTGGCCTTATAAATAAATGTGAAATTATACAGTAGATTATAATGCTATTGTACTTTAGCTGTAGCTTTATATATCGACTCAGCCGCTGTGTCTTCCCTGTATGTTCAGCTTGATCTTAATCCCACAAACTGAGTGCACAGGGTGGGGCGGTGCACTGCGTGATCCATAATGGGTGAAATAATTGGTGAAAAGAGACTGGCTTGTCAAAATATTCATTGCATTGCGCGGCTGATAAGCGAGAGGATGTGGACCTTCATTGAGAAGCAGGGCCAGCCAGCCAGAGGTAGAAACCAGCTAGAAAAGCAGGCTCCCCCTTGGGCTTTCACATCAACCATCAAATGCTTGAGGTTCATTTGTTAGGTCATGCCATTCACCAATTATTTGGATTTTATGTAAAGATGAAATGATTTTACTTGGCGGAGGCGAGTTTAAAATGTAATGCATAAATATAGTTGACAGGCAATGAGATCTTGCTGGCGAGCGCTACTCAATAGTGCGTTTTGTATGAAGCTTTTATAAAAGGGCTAGAAAAACCACTGCCTGCCTTGTATGTTTAACACAGAGGAAGGGGAAGAAAAACTATTCATCTGTGAATAACATTTCTATTCCTAATTTAAAAGCTGTGATATTCCATTTAAGAAAATTGATCTCCTAGTTGAAAAGTGATTACATCTTTTAAATTTATTGCCAACATTGTGCGTTTATTGAGGTTGTGTGGCCTTTAAACACATTTCCACGTGGGTTGGCTTTACCTCCTCTTCATAATTCTCTTTATTCAAGGTAAAAGCTGTTTCATGAAGGATACAGTACTTTTAAAAGATGTTTATTTAGCTTTTTGTGAGAGGTTTGTATCACACATAAAAAGCAGCCTTGTGCTCATTCCATTAGAGATCTGGCACCTCACCTTTTTGTAAAATGATCACAGTGATGTTTTTGAAATAAGTAGATTTTACTGTGTATTGCCTGTTAATTGGCTGAGTGACTAAAATTGACTTTGAGTCATCTCAAGTTGAAAAAGGCGTTTAAAGCCCAAAGAAGAAATAGAAGCACTGAAGAAGTGTTTTTGAAGGAAACAGGAAAAAAGCTTGATTCACCACATTTTCTGCAGTTCCTCAGTTCTATGATAAATCTGTATGTAAACTCAAAATGACTGTGATTCAGCAACATATTAATATTAATGAAAGTAATTAAGCTTCTCAAGTTTCTGAAAACTTGGTTTCAAATCTGTTGATATATTTGTGAATTGTAAAAAACAAACGCAATGATCCAGTTCACTTCAATATGACTTTGTGGATGTTGTTTGTCCAGATATAATTCCAATGGCTTTGAAACACAAGCGATCCACCCACTGATCTGATTGGTTCATGGAGGTGCATTGCATGTCATTTGCGCTTGTAGCCAGTCCGGGCGCGGGTGCATGTTAGTGCACGTGAGTCATCTTTTCATCACAGTGCAGTTAAACCAGAAACACGTGCTAGCCATGCTAACTAGCAGACAGGCTTCAAGGTTGTTAGAGTGATCGAAGCCACGAAATATGATTAACAGGAACACAAACTGTGAATGAGTTTGCGTCAAATCCATTCGACATATTTTGAAACATGCAACATTGATTCAACTCTTTTATTTGAAGTAGAAATAGATGCAACTTTGCTATGTGTCAATTTGTTATTTAGAGAACAGGGTAAATAATTCCAATAAAAATTTAAGCCATGAAAATCAACTTCAGCTTTTTAAGATGGATAGATGTGTCTATTTTCACAAGACTATTGTTCAGGTTCAAGCTTTCATGAATTTTTGATTTACTAAGATTAATGTGTTCTACCTACAAATAAGTAGAAAAGAATAGTCCTTCTTTTAAGAAATCCTTAGTCTATTTTAGTGGTTAATTTTTTTCTTTTGCAAAGTGATTTGGGTAGAGGACACCCTCAACTAATTTCCTTATATGACTTTTCTTGCTATAAGATTGACTAGGCTTTGCACTGCACAAGTCTTTGTGTCAACATTGAGACACCATGCGATCCTGCTATCATCAGGGTCAAAGGGTGAGGGTCAAAACAGGCTCTCAGACCTTTTAGAGCAGCCCGGACTCGGTGCACTGCCGAGAGATTTGGTTCGATGATATCCAAGCGTTGGTGTCCTTTATTTTCCCTGCAGCCATCAGCAAGCTTATTATCATGTCCCTGTCTGCTTTGCTCCACTCTGCCCTCATAGCAAACAGGTCTAATTGTGTCTCGTAGCTGCGGGCTCAGAACAGAGGGAGGGTAGGAGTGGGTTTAGATGAGTGATACTCAGTGATGTAAATGGCTGAATAATATGGCCCCAGCGATTGTGGTGGAGCTCTGTCTCTCAGCAGTAATCTAAGCCATCGGGGACACGCCAGTATGCATCATCTCCCATCAATGAGCCTCTCCACTGGTTGGTAATTTGTTCAGTTCTGCAGCAGTTATTGATAAAACACTTAAATACAAATTCCCCTCCTTTCCCAACTGCCCCTCTCAACCGCGTACAGCACTTTATTGTAATATCACAGCTCGGACGGTGTTGTGTGTTTATTTACTTATCCTGGCTGTGTTGATATAAGGTCTAATCTTTTTCTTTTCCTTCTCTCTCTGCTTTTCTACGTGGATCTCTGTCGCTCTCTCAGGAGCTCGTGACGGCTCGGTCCATTCTGATGCCAGCAGCAGTCCGTCAGAGCAGAGTCAGCTGGGCCAGTCTCATCTAGGATACCCAATGGGTCCACAGGTGAGAGAGATTAGAGCTGAACCCGAACTTTACACACTATACTGTATGACCAATGCTAATGTTATATTAAGAAGAATACACGGTTGACAATTGCTCAGCTCATCCAGTATTCGACGTTTGCACGAATAGTGATACTTTTACTCAAGTATTTACTCAAGTACTCTCGTAAAAGTTGAGTTACCCACCATTGCAGATGAAAATTGGCTGAAAAGATAAGTGGCATTATAAGATGATGTATCATTCTAAAGGCTTTTTTAAGAAGAAGCATCAGGGATGTACTGTCAAATTAAAAAAGCCCTGCAAACAATTACTCTTCAATAACCTGAAATGCTATTTATTATGACCATTATTCGACTAAACAAATCCCTAATTCAGGTATTTGCTCTAAAAAAATGAGACTGCACCAATTGATTTTTTATTTTTCTTTACGAAATTTACATTAAGGAAGGAGAGATGTAATATGTGTTAGGCAACTGGTTCTGGGTTTTGTTCTCTAAGGTTAAAATTATACTCTCTCTCTCTTTCTCTCTGGAACCTAACTGACGTAAATCTGTTGTAGCAACAGAGAACTTAAGCCATTGAAATCCTGTCTCAACCTTTTTTAATTGATTTCTTACCCCTGACAATGGAAATGAATGTCTTCACTTGTCATACAACTCTTTTTTCTCACATGATGATCATTGCTGCACTTTATACTCAAAAACAAAAAAGCTCATGTGCAGTCGGAGTAATTCAAAAGATTGATGGCCAACTCAGATCTCTTAATCGTGGTACGTTTAGTCTGAAAGACAGATTTTGGTGTTTGCATGAATTTAAATAATAAACTCCCTGTGTCACTCTGCTTCAAATCAAATTACTTCTGTATATTGAACCACAGTGAGTGAAACATAACATGTGACACCTTCACTAAAGGCTACAGCCACAATCCTTTGCAGCTAAAAAGTGAAATTCATTCAACATCACACATCATCTTCAGATGTAATTGAGTTGTGGCGCTAATGAGATGACAATGCAGGCCTTGTCATAACAAGCAGAGGAGCAAAGAGCCCGAGCCTGCAGCTCTGTTAATAGCTCAATCAGGCATTGTCCTCTCTGATTGGATTTATTGGCCTGGTGGCTCGCCGATGTTTAATGAACATCTATCTCATTAGTGCTGCTCAATGTCAGCTCTCAACACACACGCACTCACATACACGCACGCACACACATGCACGCACACACACACGGTGTCAGGTTCCCTCCAACCTCTTTAATAAGGCCATTCTCCCTGCACATAGTGTTACTCAACGACAGTCAATCCTCATCTGGATAAACGAAAGAGGAAACATGAGAGGGAAGCTCTTCACTTCTATTGGGTCGGTTTGCAGCGTGAGAAATCCCCGGTGAAAGAGTCAATCTGCTGCAAGTGGAGATAAGGAATGAGCTTAATTAAAAGCACTTCTCTGATTACATACACCCTGGCTTGTCAAAGCCACTGTTTTGGTAACAGATAAGAAATAAAAACAGAGGGGAAAGCATCGCGCGCAGGCAACAGTCAGAGTCTGAGCCTCAGCAGGCAGCTCTCAACAGTCACCATCTAATATATTAATGCTGTCAGTACAGTCTCTGTGAAGCTAACACTTTTCAGAAACAAAGGCGCTCCGCATGCCATACCCAATTCTCTTGTTCCAGGATCAATATGTTTTGATAGATTCTCGCTCCTGCGCCGGATATTGTTCGAACAACCATTATCCAATGGTAGTTTACCCAACATGAATCCACCTTCCTTCTGTTTCCCACTTGCAGTTAGGATGACAAAAGTCTGCTATCTGGGTGATTATGGGCAATTTCTCAGTGCCAGAGCTGCCAAGCAGATAGAATATCCTATTCTCCCCTGATGGGCAGAGAGGCTGGGTACCACATCCCGTCCTGAATGGGGCCGTTTCCCATCCAGAGCCCAACACACACCCAGTGTTTTGTGTCTGTGTGGCCCCTAGGAGACCACTTCTCAACACTCAGCTGTCAGGCCTGCCAAGCACTGTACAGCAGCTTTCCAACAGCACCTATGGAGAGGAGGAGTGAGAGCATCAGGCAAAAAGGCAGAAGGGGAACAGCTTGTAAAATCTAGATGAGTGATGCTGGCGATTCTTGGAGTGAACGCTGGGTTGTGTGGCTGGAGAGTATAGTTAATTATGTTCACGCTAAATTTATTCTAATCTCTGATTCTGATATCTGCTTGTAGAGTGTTTTCTCCTCAGATAGAGATTATAATCACTCTAAAACTGGCACAACAAAAAGCCTAAAAAACAAGAGCTTGGGCGTGCTTTTAAAAAAAAATCTCCAAAGGGCTTTCTCTTGGCAGCAGCTGCCTGCTTCTCCAAAGCTGCCTGTAATGATAAATAAATCAGGGCTACATCTGATAATTGTGGAATTGTCTTCTTAATGTTATTCCCTTCTATGTGAGACAGTCTTTGCTGTCAAGCTTGGCAATCTCATTTTGTTTGGCTCAGAGATGAAATGTTCAAAGAGTGTCTTTGATTATACGCTGTTTCGATTCAAGATCAAATTTAGTTTAAAACACAAGATTAAACATATGACACTTGTAGCCAACAAACGCGTCGCTTTTGTTATTGTCCTTTGAGGATTCTTTGAGCCCCCAAATTATTAATTCATTTTTTCAAAAATTAATGCCAAATGTCCTTTTGAATGCTCTCAGAAGCTTCAGATATTGTCATTGGTTATGCACTGTTGTCGTGTATCAAAGCAAATGTTGAGAGTGACGAATTGTATACAATGTGTGTGATTGCTCCTGCCACCAACAGTCAACTCTCTGTGCTTCCTTTATTCCTTTAACAGCTGAGAAGCACAAACAGGTATTCAGTCGTGTTTCAGTGCAGATCTTTCTCCCTGAGATTTCTCCGTGCTTCGTGGCTCTAAACCCATGTGACCTCGTACCTCTTAAACTGTGATCGCATGTGTGTCGGAGTGGGTGCAGGCGTTCTGCACCATGCAGGGTTATCACAGTGACACGCCTGTCACCTAGGAGCACCAGGCTCGGGAATATGGTGGGCTCTTCGCACCAGTCAGCCTGCTCTGCACCCTGTGCAGAACTGCAGACACACCATGCAAAACAGAAGCAGATAGCTGACAATTGGAGTTAAAGGCTTGTGAACTTAAGTCACTGTGGAGGAGTCAAAACAGCACTTGCCTTGCACCGTCTCAAGGCTGCTTTACTGTGGACACAACACACACTGACAATGTACTTTTATTGGTTTTATTCCAAACAATTCAATTCAACATTTAAAGAGTAATTTTGTCAGATTTCGCAGCATCTTCTCTCGTGTAGCACCTGTGTAAATTCCCTTTGACATGCTCCAATACAGACATAATTTGAGAAAGGTTTCATGTGAATAAATTAAATTTAAGATGTCGCTCCTTGTGTATTCATGGTGATTTCAGCCATGGTACAAACACACTCCTGGCTCAAAGCTCTCAATAAAATGTGTATTTGTGTACTTCCATACTCACGTCCTTAGAAAATGCCTTTGAGAGATCTACTGTGAAAATATCTCAGAGCGATACTTCTGATAACATATCTTTTCCTCCATGGGTGTGACTGCACCGATTCCACTTTACCTAATATGAACGAATGGGTACATGAAGAGATGAGAGTGATGTGTTATATCCCTCATCAAACGAGTAAAGTACTGGCACTTTTTTAATGCTACTGTGTATTTCAGGCACATTTCTGCGGGAAATGTTCAGCGAGATGAAACATGAATCGCTCTGCATGTCTGTGAAAGTAAAGTTCTCCCCTCTTTCACAAAGATTGGATTTGATCTCCGTCAGTGTGTTTTCACTCTCAGACTGTGACACAGCACGGAATTCAGCTGCAAACCACATTCAAACACTTATCAGACATATATTCAAGCTGCTGACTTGTTTGCTCGACTGGTGTAAAATAACATGTCTGCTGATATTTTGATGATAGTGTATTTAAAAAAGAAAAACTCCTGTGATACTAAGGATGTGTCTCTGCATGTGTGTTTGTCCCATAGTCTCTCCTGGTGGCACAGCAGCTGGCGAACGCAGTAGGGGGCGTGATGTCTGGGGCAGCGCAGGGCATGAACCAGCCCATCCTCATCCCCTTCAACGCAGGTGGACACCTGGGCGGGCAGCAGGGCCTGGTCCTCTCCCTGCCCACCGCCAACATCCAGAGCCTGGTGGCTGCTGCTGCTGCAGGGGGCATCATGACGCTCCCGCTCCAGAACCTGCAAGGTAAGCATGAGACATCCAGCAACAGAAACAAACGCTAAAATAAGTATTGTGGGTCACTTTGCATACACACTGGCCCTATATGATGTATTCAAAACAGTGGAGGGAGCAAGGGGAGCAAGCCCTTCATGTTGATGACAAGCTGATGCTAATAGTTGCATGACACACACATGAAAGTAAAACATTCATTCTTAAGTAAAGTGAGCACAGCAGCAGATATTTTGTAAATCACTGTCACATGTTGCAACCATTTCTGGTTATTGCATGACTGTCATGTTTGATTTGGGCCCAAACGATAGAATCCACACACACTACGCCAATGAGTCTACTTTGTACGCTACTTGTGAGTGCACAGACTCAAGTATCCAATTTGATATGTAGCGTTAACATATCACAGGGAGAAAATGGAAGATAACAGATTCATTAAATTCATGTAAAACTGATGTTTTCTTGTCATTTTCTTAACATTATAATCCATGGAACCAGCACTATTATCAATAAATATAACAAATATTGAGATATTGTTCCACTTCCACTGTGTGACATGGAACAGATTTTAGTTTTCTCTGTAGTAAAAATGATTTACAAAGCTTCTCTGCAGGTCAGAATCCTTTAGGGGTTTGTATCCCAAAAAGCTGCTGTCCTCAACTTGCCCAGAGGAACAACCATATTAATTACAGGTCAATGTTTTGCAGTGCAGCGCAAAAGCACTTTATGCCTCTTTTCTGTGCTTAAGAGTGCACTGTACTTTACTTTTTTATCTCTTTTCCACCTCATCTGTCCATTCACATGGCTGTGCTTATCCCTGCCTTTTAAACTTTAATGCCCAAGTGTTCTCTTTTGATCATAGTTGTAAATGGTTTTCATTTTAATGTTTAAAACATTGTCTCTTTTATACCATTAGATTGAGGGACGGATGGGGAAACAGTCAGTCATAAATCTTGGATGAGAGCTCCACACTAATGTAAAAAGATGCCAGGCTACATGTAAAGCAGTGTGTTTTTAGGATAGAGATTACAATAATGACAGTGCAGCACAAAGTGCAGGGAAGGCTCCCTTCATGTGCGGAAATGGATAGACAGATGCCCTAAGTGATGAAATGTGGAGGTAGAAGCCTAATGGACACAAACATGCATAAATAACAGCAGCCATCGCTGTGGGCAGAGCTTTTAATAAACCGGCATCTATCTAGCGAGCCCTTCAATGTATCCGTCAGTCGTGGACGATAATGGGCCCAGCAGGCCCGTCTCACTCACACTTCAACAGATCTTCCTCCTGGTGCATGAGGGACAACCCAGAGGCTTCAGTGATCTGATGAACTGATCGACAAACACATTGTCAGGGTGTCAGAATGCCAAAACAAACACCTCTCAGTCATTCTTATTGTCCAGTGCCAAACAAACCAACAGACAGTCCGGAATCCAATGTCCTGATAAAAATCCCCATCCATGAGAGATGTTGAAAAAAAAACTGTTGTGGAGAAATGCCTCTGTGGCAGATCTTTTTTTAAGAGTGTGGACTGACAGACTGCCTGTTCGCACGTCCTCTTATCTGAAGGGGATGCATTGAAGGGACCTCCATGGAGAGAAAGTGACACAAGTCACGAGTGAAGCTAAATGTCTTGACTGTGTCCGGGCCCCTCTGGCCACACAGCGCTCCTCCACTCCCCCCTGTCTGAGTTCATCACAGCTCCTCTGAATGAGGCCTGCTGGCACAGCACCTCTGTCAGACAACTGCAACTCTGGCCTCTGCCCCCGCGTCCCCCCTCACCCCCCCTCCCAGCTCCTGCGGGTCCCCGGGCCTGATTAATCACACATATAATCCAGTGCCGCTGTCGCCGGGGAGCAGTCGGCTCATTTCACGACCTCAGGAACAAGTGTGTTTTACAGCACTCACGCTGCTAGCTTATTAGCGTCAGATCAGACACAAGACAACTGTGCGGCTCAGTAATGAGACTCCAGGAGGAGCCCAGGCGATGGCTGTATTTAAATGTAATGAGGCGGCTAACGACCAACTAATAAGGCTGTTTGTCTTGGGGAATGGATGGTGCAGGGAGGAACTGTGTACTTTTCATGCTGGTCGTCACATATTCCTTAGACTTTTAGCCTTTGCTAGATTTTGTATATTAGTTAGTTACGTTAGGAGAATGAAATAACCACAGCATCTTTGATCACATGTTCTGAGTTCTGTAACAGTGCATTTTGAGAGAGGGGAACCGGCTGCACTGTTGCGAGTTTGAAGAAGGCAGCTCTCTCAGACTGTGATGAATAACTATCACTGTAATGGGGCTGTGCTATACAGTTGGGGCGGTTGCTTAAATAAAACTGAGCAGCATCTTGTGGCAGACTCAGTAAACACAGGCACCAGTGTAACTGGCTATTTGTCAGAATGATTTATGCCCGAAAACATGCAGTAAAAACAAATTCCCAATGAAACTAAACAAGGGAGAAAGTTATCTTTTGTGACAGAGTGCACACAATTCTAGCTGACTTCACAGAGGCAAAACTAGGTTGGGTCATGCCAGAGGTCTATTTGTGTGACAGCTCATATGAATAAAAAAATCACATATGATTTTCACAGTAACACTAGTATGTGTGACTGATTAGGACAAAACAACTACAGATATATTGTAACTTGCGGCTGCATTTTTAATAGGTTTTCATTTCACATGATTGTATAAGCAGCGTAGCATGATTACCATACTTGTAAAAGTAGCTGTAACAAAGCACTGTACATGTAATGCTCAATGGGAGGAAGCAGAACAAAGTCTTGTCTGTCTACTCCTCTTCTCTGCGACTCACTCAAAGGTAATGCAAGAAGCTAGTTTACTGCATCTCTTTCATATTAATAAGCATATCCCTTCTTATTTGCTCTCAGCAGAAGCCCTTGCAGCGCATCACATCAGAGAGTTGAGCTCTAATGGTGAGGTGAGAGCATTGTTCCTCTGTACTCGTCCGCGGAAAACACAAAACAGCACTCAGGCTCCCCGATAAAGGTCGGCATCCCACTCACCTGCAGTAATGAGACCCGGTGTCAGTGCCAATCAAAGGCATGTCTGTCGTTCTGATGAAAATACTCAGCAGTGTCGTTTCGCAGGTTTGCACTTGTTGGTGTGATACAAATTAGGGAAATCACTCTGCTCATTACCCCACCAAAGGGCGGGCTCCTGGGGGAAGAGCCAAATGTTTCCACACTAGTTAAACACATCAGGTTGCATCTCCTCTGCCTCGGCTGACTGCTGCTCCTTTAAGAGGTTAGATCACCGGGGCCGAGCCACTGACTTAACCTCTGTCTGCTGTGGGAGAGCTCCTCCGTCCCTTTACCCTTTATATTATTGAGGCTTGTTGGAGCCGCACTATTCGCTCATTGTGTGTATTTGTTGAATCGTTTTGGGATACACCCCGAGATGGACTATTGTTTGTGAGTGCATTAAAAGAACCCAGTGTAAGAAAATGTCCTCACATCAACATCTGCCGTCTTGACACAATAGAGGCCGGCCCCATCCCTTCTCCCTCATCGCTGTTTAATTTGAAGTGCTGGCGAGCCGTACGTATTCCACGTCGCCCTTTAATGATTTAACTTTGCCGTGGTTGTACGATGACTCGCAGGGGAGAGAGCCGCATTAAATAAATAACAGTGATAAAATGTAGACCTCATACATTTCAAAGCTAATGCAACTAGCGGTGCAATAGGAGCAGCTGCACACAGTCCTGGAGCGGTAATTTGATTGATTTGTTGTGACAGCAGCCAAATAATTGAGAGTGAGAGGTGCTGCTGGAGATGAAGCGCAGGCTGAGGCAGGTTCGCCAAGGCAGTCCCAGCAGATATGGCACCCGGGTTCTCATCTCATGCCATTGATATCTGCCAGTGGTTTATTGTTTGTCTTCAATAAGCAGCTTGGAAACGTGGGGGGTGGAGGGGTGGGGGGCGTTAGTGCCTTTGTGACAGTTTGGCGACGGAAATAAGAGAAAAATCACCAATCAAAATGTACAGAGAGCGACGAGAGGGTTACAATCAAACACACATATTTAAAGTCAGGCTGACGCGCAGGTTTACTGTACATGCAGGTAGGAGCGCACAGACACACTCCCATGAGACCCATGATTTACACTCTGATGTCTTTTTTGAAGCTGGGATGTGAGTAAATTTTACCCCCTGGTGCTTCTCACTTGTTGCAGACATGCTAATGATTTGTTCTGAATTCAAGTTACATATATTTCATAATTGCACAAAAATAACTACAAGTGATGAACACAGTGCACTGGTTTATGTGTTTTTTTTTTAATACATGTATCCCAAGATATTTTATGTTGTCTGCCTGCTAGCGCTGTTTGTCGTAACCTGCTGGCTTTTGACTCATGTTTTGTTTCTGTTGATGGTGGCGGTGTCTTTCTGGCTCAGCCATACCACAGGACTGCACACAGCCGGAGCCTGAAATAGAACGACAGAAAAGAAAAGGAAAAAAGAAAGGAGGGTGGTGGGGGGGTCTTTATGCTGGTGTGGAGGAGGACAATAATATTGTTAATCAGATGTGGCTGTGTCTGCTCCTCCACAGCAAACCCTGACATCTGCCCTCTCTGGTAAACACTAAGGGGGGCTTTTGGCAAACCTGCCATAAATAAAAAGCCTACAACAAGATATTCTATCCACATTACACACTGTGTCTGTCTACAATGTGTATGAAGAGTGTAATGCATTTACTTAAATAGATATTGTTGAAGTTTAATAGGAGAGGCATCGTTTTCTGAATAAGTTTGCATTCCAACATGGCAGTTTCCATAATTAGCTTCCAGTTCTGTGAATAATTAGAAACAGGATAAATTCTTTATTTTAATCCACCTGTTTCTTTATTCCCTCAGGGCCTGAGCTACAACAGATTTACATCCACTTGATTTAATTAAGATGTTAAATGTAAAACATGCATATTATTTAGTCTATTCAACCAAATTAGAGGTTATCGTTGAAAATATTACAAACTAAAGGGCACTCAGGGGGAAAACACCTCCACCAAGGCCCAATAACCTCTTTGTGAAAATATTTAAATTAACTACATCTCGATTTTATTTTATTCTTCATCAAATTGCAAATATAAGGGCCTTAAACAAATAAATCCTAAACACTTCCACCTGGTTTAGTGGGAATCTGTCGAGTAATTTTAACATAATCTTACTAACTTGCTGACAAACAAATTCAAACATAACCTCCTTGGTGCAGGTCATTCTGTGGGTGTATTTTTAAGCAAACCTCAATTTACACATGGATATCCTGGGAAACATATTTGGTATTTAAGATAATTGCATATATTGATTAAGTATCCCCATAAATTATTTACAATCAATAGAGTTCATCTTTTCATTATCACATATCAACCTTTGGTTCCTTTTAAATAGAGCAGTCCACCACGAGTCTGAGGTTTTCAGTAAATGAGGCAGTATCGAGTGTGATATGAATTACAGTACATAGCAGTGTATTGTTTTCATGTTATTTCAACACTTGTAAAATGCTTCCAGTAAATGCCTTGACCACTTGGCCCCTGGAGTTGTTTTGTAGAAATTACATCTCACTTTTTTATTTTTTCCTTCCCCTTTTCGGCCAGACCGCTTCCGAAAAGATTTGCTAAAGGTCTGCTGCCATATTGCTGAGGTGCAATTCAGGAGCTTTCAGCAACAATCTGTAGTCAAGCATTTTAAATGAAAATTGATTTGTGATTTACATGGTCAGTGAGGGGAAAATGAACTTATGAAATGTTGTAAATGAAATATTAGACAAGGTGCAGTGGGAGTGAGCAGACAGAGATGGTAATCTTGTGGAACTGGAATTCCCGCCTGGCAGAACTGGGTGACATTTTACATTTATCTGTGTTCTGCATGAGTTGTAATGTTAATGGTAATTTTATGGGACTGAACTGGAATGAAAATGGTGTTATCACCGATTGCTTCAAATGCGGAATTGTGTAAAGTAGCACAGCTGCATCCTTTATTTCCTATTTCCCAGTAATGTGAGTTATTGCGTGATCTGTCGTCTGAGGTTGAATGTGTGTAAGCAGCAGGTTTTTATCGGTGCGTTCTAGACAGAAGGTCTTATATCACGTACATTTACCACATGATGAAATACGCACACTGCTGTGTTTGGATATTAGTGAAAATGCCACAGTTGTTTGTGAATGGGTCTCAGGTAGATATTTGCTTTTCATGTTCATGTATAAATACGCATATCACAGGTACTTAACTTGGATGTTAATGTAAAAACATGGCAATATTTATGCTCCAATATACATAGTTAACTTGAAACACAGTACATATAGTGTATTTGCACTTTAAACTTAAAACTACTATAGGCTATGTGCAGCATCATTTTTGATTTATCCTGAATTGCATTAGAGCGTTCTAAAATATTTTAATGTAAACTAACACTTTATCAATGTGAATCTATCATAGACTTAATAATACAAGCAAATCAATGTAGCATTACTCTTCGATCAATTCTACTTACACTCAGCCAGATGTTCTAATTTTGATCAATACCTTGTGCAGTGAACGTTTCCTATTCCCACTCTGGCCATGCACGACGTGTATGGATTTTCATAGAGCGAGCATGTGTGAAAGAGAAAAGAACCAAAGAAGTGAGAAGAAACGAACAAAGTGGTCGTGCAGCAGCAGCAGCAGAAGCAGAGAGGCTGTGGGAGTCTGGGAGCCAAGTTGGATCACACAGAGGTCATTTTTAAACACAGCTCTCCAGTTCCCTGTGTGTGAAACCAAAGAGTCTGTGGTGACACTTGTCAGCAGATGGTGTGGAACAAAACCCCTCACCGGTGAGGATGTCTTAGCCGCTGCTAAAAGCTATCTGTGGTTACTAATTGCTGACCAGGGCCTAATTACCCTAATTAATGGCCGTGGTATCTGGGGGCCAGATTTGTCGGGGCTTTTATCAGTATCAGTGCAGCTTAAGAGGTCCCGCAGGAGGCCTGTGGAGTGTGTAGGCCCCATGGGTGTTATTTCTGGACTAACTGCAGACACATCACAGATGGATCCTGTGGCATCAGTACAGGATGGCATGTTTGAAGAGAGATATCTGTTACTCACACATCATAGGAAAACCTCCCTGAGTACATGCCATGAAAAAATATCTTTTCTTTTTCTTTTCTTTTTGCACATATTCTCTACTTCTCTCTCCCATTCACACGAGTCCGTCGCCGGAATTCCACCGCCGTGATTCACGATGACAAAGTCGACTTTGTCACCTTTATTCCACAGACTGCGGGGGGGTTTTGTTCAGTGAGCTCTCACTGTGAAATTAGCCCTGGTACTTTCATTTTCCAGCTGCAGTGAAATGGTTAAAAGACACAGATCAGCCAGTATGAAAATAGAACTGATTCAACAAAATCTGCTGCCTCCCTTTGCTTGCTCCTCAACCATCCAGCGGAAAAAAATAAAAAAACATCCCCCGATACCCAGTCCCCCCCCCCACTTTTTCCTCATCTCTCCACTCTCCCATCCTCGCCCCCTCCCCCAGCCCCGTCAGGCACCATGTCCGCATCTGAGGAAGGCTTGTAAGTTTCGAGTGCATACATTTCTTTTGATGATATATTGTCCCGGTGCGGAATTTCATTTACTTCCGCTGCCCTTTGCTGAACCTGTTGCTAGTCAGTGAGCACGATAAGCGTATAAGTAGCATGCCACTTCATTCATCATACATCGTTCTGGGCTCTCAAATATCTCATATGCGATTCAGGAAGAAAACTACTAAACCGGCACAAAGGATCCCACCAGGATCAGCCGAGGTACCATTAAACACTGTGTACAAAACACAACGCAATTGGTATGTGTTATCAAAAAAAACAAAAAACATTTTCTGTGTTGCATCTACAAAACATTAGGCTTCATTTCGTGGCGTACACGTTGTTTATGTATGGTGGGGGGGGGGGTTATATCTCAAGTGCAGTGCTCGTGTTGTACATAATTCCATTCACATTGCATTTGGAATGCATGCATTTTGAAATCTGTTTTTTCCCTCAATCACAGTGGCTGCCCTGTGTTGTATTAAACAGCATTAATAATCACAAGAGGCTCAGTGTCACTCAGAAGTCTCCACATCACTAAGGCAGACAGTGTTGTGCTGCTGGGCATGTTGTGCTGTGTGAAAGTGCTTACACGCTCCCTCAGACAACCAAAGGGAATAATTAAAGACAGAAGATGGAGGCAGAAGAATGGAAAGCAAATCCCATTGTTTGGGGTTATTTCATCCCACTGAATTTCTTTTTCTCACTTTCTTTCGCTCTCTTCTCACATTCCCCCCAAATGCACTGTGGGTATGTGGCACGCTATCAAAAGCATGTGTAAGCGAAGCAGCGTAGAACAAAAGCCCTATGAAGTCCTCCTCATACCCACATTGTCTTTTGATTATTCTACAATCATTTTATATCTGTGTAAGTTGGAGAGGAAGGGAAGGCTTAATAACCTAATAATATACGATACTGTAGCTGCTCAGAAACCACAAGATGTGTTTTGCATGGTTTGAGAACACGGGGCTGCTTATTCTTCATTTGTTCTCGTTTCCCCTCACGGCGTAATTTCACCCAGCCCTCAATATCCAGCTTGTTACCAAAATAATCCACGATGAAATTCAAATTTAAGGTGAACTAGACTGTTAGGGCAACTCCACTCCACTCCATTTGTAGAGCAGTAAATGCAGCCCCTCAATCTCTCCCAGCTTTTACTGTCATTCAGAGAGCACTCAGTCATCTCCGTGCATCAGGCCCCGCAATATTGATTTTTCCACCCACTGAAACAGCCGCATGAACATAAATTTTGCATGAGGCTTTTACCCGCGGCCTCTGCTTTGGTCTGACGACACATGATGGGGCCATGAACACGCTGTAATAACCCAGTCGGTCCTGCCGAGCAGACAGACGCTCTTTCTGTTTTCGAGAGGAGGGAGAGGACGGGGGGGATGTAGGGGGTTGTGGGGCCAACACCTTCTGGATTCTGAAGGACAAAAAGTGAGGGACCCCTGACTGAGCATCACAGTGTCACATAGCTTTTGATATAGCGGTGAAATTCCTCTGTGATGGAAGGGGGGGACGCATAGAAGGGATCTCGTTGCCTTAGGTTTTAGACGTGTTATAAGAATAGATACAGTTGAATCTAGGTCACACAAATATATAGATTTAGAATGTAGATGTTTGTAATTTCATTGGACGGTTAATTGTTCAGGCAGGGAATGAAATTAACTTGTGTAGTCTTTAGATAAAGGGGAACTTGTGCACAGTTCACTATTGTAAAAGCAGAAAAAAACGAATATTCAGTGAAAGTAAACCGGAGCTTATACTTTGCTTGGGGCCCCCCTGCAACTTTCTCCTGGGCCCTCAGAGGTCCCGGGACCACACTTTGGAAATCAATAACCCAGCATAAGCCACACCGAGAGGGCAACGTTATCGAGTACACGGGGATTCGCTTGTATGTGTAACATCTCCATGGAGAGGATTTGATTCTTTGAAACACCTCTCTCCCTCCCCAGAGTATGAATTCTACAACACTGCTTGATATTGCCTTGCATCACAAAATGAAAGCATTATCTCTGGAATCCTACAAGTGATGTGGTTTAGTCTCTAAAATCCTGCGGCTTCACGACTCAAGTCAAACCCTAACTGCCGATATATAAATAAATATATATAAATTCGTTCTTTTTTCCCTCCTGCAGCAGGAGAGAAACACTGATATTACTTCCTATTGCTCTGAGTCATGTTTTTATTCAGAAGGCGACTAATTTCTTTAACATTTCATTTCCCCCATGTTTATTTCAGCCAGTGCAAAGGGAGGAATCTATTCTCTGTTACTTAAAAGAAATGATCAATTGTAGAGACTCTGTGGTAAAAAGAAAGTACCAATACAGTATGAGTTCAAGGTTTTTATTATAAACAAAGTAGTTTTTTAGCTTCTTTACTTTAGATGTCTAGATGTCTGTAATAGATTAAACTAACCATATATATTCAAAATAAAGGTAACTTGTGCTATTTACATATGAATTCATTAGTACATATATCAAACAGTTATAGTAAAGCATCATATAATAATGAGAATAAACTTTATTTATATAGCACTTTTCCAAAGGTAAAAAGTTCTTCTCAAGTGGCTAAAACAATAAAAACATCAGCTGAGCTAAGATGACATGGATGCACATAAGGAGTTAGTAAATCCTCGATATACACCAGGGGCCTGGTTGTGTAAAATTATTTGTTGTGTAAAATCTTTTATCTTTAGCATCTTTAGATACAGGACTTTTTCAATGCATGACTATAACATGTAAGTTAGTATTTTGTCATTGAAATATTCCTACTGTTACTTGAGTAACGAATCTTAATACCTATTCGACTTATACTGTTGACAAGCCAGTTAATTGAAAAAAAAATGTTTCCTAATTGATCAATTGTTTTTGTCATTCATGGGAGATATTTAAACAGATCCAAAATATATATCTTTCCTTTTTTTCAATATCTATTTCAAGAAATCAATTTGAATTCTAATAACTAAAGATTGATGCTGACTGAAGTTGATCAGTGCTCTGTGACACTGACAAGCGTTACCATGTGACTCAGAATGACGGACAGTGATAAGAGTCAAGAGTGAGCTTAAGAAGTGAGTGCAGACGCAGGGATATTATCCAGCTCATCAGTGTGCTCATACACCGGTCTATTCCGCAGAGTAACAAATGACCTTCCTTTGACCACCTTCATAATTACCAGATCTCACAGAGCCTAAATCTCCCTACCTCCAGTGGGGTAATTATCAGTGTGACTCACTGAAAAGGCAATTGAGACAGTGGTTTATGGACTCCCACCGTGGAACGTGAGGCAGAGCAGTAATGGGGAGCTTGTTTGTCCCCTCCTCCTCTCTTGTTAAAGAATGGCAGCTGTGTTTAGACCTGAGAAGTTCCTAAAAATACAAGGTGGGTCACATTGGACAATTCAATCACCTCCTGCCCGACAGGCTCCTGTGCACTTTCTGATTAGCTCTTGATTTTCAATAGAAGAGGCAATGCACCTATTTCAATGTTTACTATTAGAACTACTTCAAAAGCTTGATTCATATCTTTAAGAAAAGCAAATAGTGGATCAACGTGAAGATTTAATTCATACCCAAGCTCGATAGATTCTTTACAAGGTTGGTGATCTTGAAACAAAAAAAAAATGTATATATATAGCTATCTTAGGTTTATCTGAAAATTCCTAGTCCAATGCAATAATTCATGATTTGTGGCTTTTTGTAAATATTCAAGTTCAGCATCTTCTTAAGAATTCCCCTTTAGGTTAGTGTTGGACACCTCCCCTGAATACACATGTACACAAACACAAAGGATGTGTAAGATAACTCATAGGGAAAAGCTGTAAACGTAGGTGTTGCGCGCTGAGAGGAAAACAAGGAGTCAAGCTTCGAATCAGCCCCGGAGTGAAAAGTGCTGTAATAGGAGGGTTGGCAGGGACTATACTGAGATAGCTCTGGTAATGAGAGAGCAGACTGCGCCCCCACCCACCCCCAGCCCTCTCACTTCTCAACCGCACAGGAAACAAAAATAGCATTTTGTCTGACGAATGTGCTAGCTTTGACCTAGCCTTTCGACCTCTGACAATCAGTCTCTCTTCGTCCTCCAGCACTTCAGAAGCCGGCACTGGGACAGTCGAGATAACAGTTGATTTCTACTGTGGCCTGAAAAGCAAAGATGCTTTGAAAGAGAGATGGCAGACCGTTTCTCAAAGCGTCGAGGTTGGAGGCCTCAGACTTTCTCCGTGCTGGTGTTTCGTCCTCACGAATGATTGTTGTTAAGTGTTTAAATGCAGCACGAAATGCCACAGTTCAAGTTGCATCGTCTAATTTAGCTGCACAACTTCTCGCTGTGGCTCATTCCTCATTATAAACATTAACATAGGCGAGTTGTGACAACAGTGAAAGTGGGACCGTTGCTCTTACACCCCTCGGGCGTGATGACTAAGTGGGAGCTCTGCTTGCATCGCAGGCGGAGGACGAGTGAATATGAGACACAACAAAGAGACAGTGGGAGATATAATGAGCACTATAGGATCCCCGGCACCCTTTTGCCCTCTCTCCATCATAAGTGAAGCTCCCACTCTCATCCTCGGCCCTGTGTCTGCTGGAGGAAGGAGCACAAACAATTAGCTGAGACAAGCCGTTTGGATTATGTGCTCAACCACAGCAATCAGACAGCTGTGGTTAAAAGAATGAGCTTCAAAATGCCAGTTGCCCAGTGAGAGAGTAAGGGAGGGTCAGTGGTCCTGACAGTCTTAACAAGATGACAGAATTTATAAAGCACTGCTGTTAAAGAATATAGTTACCTGCGGTGTAGCCCTTATAATAAGGCCACATGGGGCTTCTTCCATATTCCCTCTGTATTTGTTTTCTTCTGCCTCATATTCTTTTGTTGTGCCTCTTGTTCCTCGGCGTAATGGTCGGCGCTGGAGGAAATTCTCCAATCGTCTTTGATCTTCGCCTGGTTTCGATAATTTTTTGACAGAGATCTCATTTTGCTCCCCCTTTTGTTTTCTCTGTCTTTGTTCCCTGTTTTCTTTTATTCTATCTTTTAAATGGGGCTCAACATTTTGTCATTGTGAAGCTGCAAAGGAAAAGAGCCGGTCCTGTCAGCGGCTCGGCACTTGCTAGACAAGTTGCCCCAACATTTCAAGCGAGGATTGGACTCTCGCCGCTTGCACAGATGATATATAATTCATGGTGGGGGTGTGAGAGAGGTGTCAATGTGTCAGGAGGTATAGAAGAAATGTAAAAGTCTACTGTTTACTGGCCAACAGACGCTGGCTTTATTTTTGCTGAGCTTCTTCAGCAGAGTGAGGAAAGAGGACGATGATCTGATCTTCATCAAATGTTCATTTGTGCCCGTCCCGGAGTCGCAGTGGCCACACTAATCAAAGACTTGTCTGCCCCGGTGTTTTATTCATATTAGATGAGACAACCATACTTAAATTATTTAAGTGGATTGATTCTGTGTATATACACGCTTGTCTATGTGAGTGTTTAGCTGTGTTATCAATGGATGTTTGCAAATGTTCTTTTGAACATGTTTTGTGAATCAGCGTTCTAACTTATTTTGATATGATGCACGGTTTTAAATCTTTCTGTTACATTATACATGTCAATAATAATTCCAAAAAAAATGTTAGGTACCTTTATTGTCATGGATAAAGAGACTTTTTCCATGAACAACCAATGACCAAAGTAAAAAATTTTCTCCTGTATAATTCAATGAGTTAATATTTTAAACTTGTAGTTATTTGAATATCTAGTTTTACTTTTTTCACAATAATACTTATTTCCCAGCTGGATTGATTCATTTTCTGCCGATTCTCTGCAGATAGCTCCTACTCATTCCTATCAAAGCCACATGTATTAACAATATATATAACCCTAGCCCTTGGAAGTTATTGGTACATAATGTTTGTATTGTCTATCATGGGGTACTGTAGAAACATGGTGGTGCAACATGATGGTCTCCATGAAAGAAGGCCTGATGTTTGTGTTGAAATAAATTGCTCATTTTAAGTTAACGTAATGAAACACAATTATCACTATTATATTTCATTTCTCCCGGTAGATGCCAGTAAATCCGACACACTGCTCCTTTAGAGAGTTTTGTTTTTTTGCTTTCGAGAAAACACTTCTTTCCATCATATCTGTATGGAAACTCAGTTTGGACTTTCTTCTTTTTAATCTGTGAAGGTCGGCTTAGATGTTGTTTTTCTGTTGAATTCTCCACACATCATATTACTGTTGATACCCTTTGTTTGGCATTATTGTTTATATATGTTTTTCTTTTCTGACATTGAAACACAAAACACTTTTTACGGATATTTCTACAATCATCTTTGATCATATTTTAAATCGACATGCTGGGTCCAGAGAAGTATCTGCATGCTGGTGTGGCTGCGAACTGTTCTGCTTCAGACTGAGTGATCACAGTTCTTTTTTCCTCTTTTTGATGAGTGTTAAATTTATCAGCCTTTAAATGTAGAAATTAGGTTCTAATGGCGTTCAATTATTGGAGCCAATTAGTTAATGGGTTTATTTCTGAGCTCTTGCAGTGAAGATGGATGTCTATTTCCTATGAGATTTTAAGCCATTAAACCAAAGATTCTGACATTCTCCAAGTGACAATGAAGACTTTTGGCTCCAGAGAGAGCAATTATATCAGTCAGGCTTGATAGCTTTGTCCTCCAACTAGTGAAATTAAATTCAAAGAGTCTTTCATGCAGTCCTAAAAAACCCTGGAGGACCTTGTTGTGGCTCCATGCAATTTACATCTATCTCTCACTAGTCACCCTATGCATCCCACACCTCCATGTGTGCTTGTGTTTCTTTCTGAGGTGTGAGCATATGCTTCAAATAATGAGAGCACTTGTCATGCTGTCAGTCCAACCTAATTTGTGTTTGTTGAACTCTATGTGAATAGTTCAGGTCTCATGCAAAAGGAAAACACAAAACAACCTGCTGTTGTTTCATCAACAGCTACCTCATCACTCAACTCCCAACTCCAGCACCTGCAGCAGCTCCAACAGATGCAGCACCACCACCACCAGCAGCAACAGCAGCAGCAGCAGCAGCAGCAGCAGCAACACCATCACCAACAGACCCACTCCCATGCTCAGAATCAACTGCCATCCCAGCATCACATGACCAACCAGCAGCAGCAGACCTCGGTCCCGTCTCCGGGCTCCACCTGCTCCTCCACCTCTGGACAGCAGCAGCACTCTCCACCACACCGACCCAACCAGTCACCGGCACGCAGCCTCCCTTCTCCCGTCACCCCACCCATGCCTTTGTCGGTAAGTAAACTTTGATAATGTCACGCACCAATAGTCTCTCTTTTTTTTTCATGTCCTGACACTTTTCATGGAATCGTCCTCACACTGATCACACATAGTGATTTTCTTTTGTTTTTGAATATCCGCAAGAAGGCTTCTGGTCCTTCTGCGTGTATTTTCAGCCGCTGTTTAAATACTTAAAAACAGTCTAAATGTGGTCTGGTTACTTTTGACTAATGCCTGACATATTAAATCCAACCAGTCCCCCAGTATTCATGGTGTGATTGAACCAGTACAGTGTAAATGGGTATCCTTGTCAACTATTATACGCATGTGGCTCTCAAAAAGAATCAGCTACTCAGAGTCCTATTCAAATTAATTTTTATGGACACTGAATGAGCTGTATTATGAGCAGCATGCAAAGGCCAAAATATTACTTCCTGATGTTAAACTAATAATGCACAAAGATATTAGGTACTTCACAAGATAATGCGATGCTCCACCTACAGAGTGGAGTCTGCGTCTGAATGGTGTCATTGAAGATTGTGTGATTTTTGGCGGGTCAACCTTGAGAAAAACGCCCAAGCGGAATACCCAGTGCTCGATTTTGCGTTAGTTCTTGATCTTTATCAAGTGGTGTTTGAATGGAGGCCAACAGCTCTTCTGTCTATGTGCTGTTATTAGAATATGCATCTTGTTGCGGAAGCCTTGATGCATTTGAGTACATCAAACCTCACGACCACGAAAAGAAGCAAGGATCCACGCCCTCTGCCTGCAGATTCAGTCGACATTCTGAGGTTATCTTCTCCAGCCGTAATCACTCTCTTAATCTTTGCTGCTCTTCCTCCTCATCCCCCTTTTTAGTCACTTTGTCCGTCCATCCATCTCCGCCCTTCTGTCCGTCTTGCTGTCACTGTGTGCCGATAATAACCTATTTTATATCCCTGTGGTTTCATTTCTGGTCGAGTCTGGCCAGGGTCGCCTTGCTGTCCCTGGCCACATTCATCAGCGTCAGCCCCTTATTGGGTTGTGGTGCAACCTTCTTTATGGCCAGGATGAGTTGGGCTATTTGTTTTCCCCCCATGCTGCTCTCTCCGGCCCTGTCACGGCCTAGTGAGACTCAGCAGGAAAAACAGTCTCTGGATTTAATGGGCTCCAAAGGCTAGCCGCTACATCGCACCAAACACACTGTCCACTCCAAGTGTGGACACTGACCAACATACAAATTCACACATTGAGCTTGCGTTAGGCAGCATCCATAGACTTTAGGTACGAGCCACACTACAATCCGACTCTCCCACGTATAAGTGTTTGATTTTCCATGAAATGTGCAAGAATTTGTGAATATCATTCTCTGACACAGGGTCATTGTAAGATTGAGACCCTGAGCTTTATATAGATGGTTGACTTCTAAAAGAGGCAGCGCAGCTGATTATGATGACAGGACAGACCTCCCTTGAGGGGGGCCTGAGGGGCCACATCGGGTATCATTAAGATATTGGCTCATCAAATGGGATTATGGAAAGTGTGTGTGTGTGCATGTGCGTGTGTATGGGTGTGGGAGAAACAGAATGGCCATAAAAGGTTTAGTTTCTCCGGGTCAATGCTGGGGTCGTCAAAAAGTGTGTCACCCAGCGAGGATCCTGCCCAAGGACAGGCCGTGGCCTCAGCAACCACTCAAGGCTACAATAGGATTTAAACAGCGGCTCCACCTCCTGGGTCAGTGATTGGATTTTCAGTTCCATAGTCACTGAGCCCCTCATTGGTTAATTCACAGCACAAGTTTTTAATTTTGGGAAGAGGTCCAGAGTAAAGAGTTTGTCCCAAACACATGTGAAGTGTCACCATTATCTTCCTTTTGTACGTTTGAATTGAAGACAGAGAAGGGGAGTTCTGCTGGTTTCATGCTTTACCCAAAGGAACTGGTCTCTGCAGTGAAGTCAAGTCATAATTACCATTATACAATCAGCATTACACAGATAACACCCCTATTTCCTTCTGACATTATTCAGACGTGCAGAATCAGCCAGCCATTGAAGTCTTTGCTGAAAATACAGAGCAGAGCTGCTGAGAGACAAACACTCATTATGTTCCAATTAATGTCCCATTGTAATTCTCTTCTCATGGGAGGCGTGTGATATTCTTTTCAAACTAATAGTGAGGAAATCCTGAGCATTCATTACATCCCCTGTGTTTTTAGTGTTTGGTGTTTTTAATTTGTGAAGCAGAATTCATTAATTAATATCCCTATTAGAATACAAATCACACCACAACAGGCCGTGTCCCCTTGAGTCAGCGGTCTAAACTCAGATTAGAGCGGCTAATTTGTTTTAATGGACTAACAGTGCAATACTTTTCTACCCTGCAGTCCGCACCCACTCCACTCCCCGGTATGAAGAGCACAGTGAGACGCAGCCTGTAGCTGCCTGGAATAGCCACCACAGTGATGACAAATAGACGGGGGGAGATTATGAAATTTGCTTAAGTGTGTTAATGGGCTGATTGTGGGCGCCCGCTGGATTTTGCTGGAAGTTGATTGATTAGAGCTGCAGGTTTTCTCCACGCCCGGAGAGCTCAGGGATTTGACGGGGTAAAGGCGCTCGCCAAGTCTGTTACACCGGAATTGATCTTAATTAGATCTGAAAGACCTGCCACAGCAGAATGGTCGCGGCGATTAAAATGAAAAACAGGAGAAATTACTGATCAAATTAATCATAATGTCGGGCTACAGCTGTAGGTCTGGTGTAATTTGCCACTCCAGTGAGTTACATCAGCCCAGGCAGGGAGAGGAGCGGCAGTACATACTGATCTGTGGCAGCGGGAAGCTTAGGCCAGCCTATCAACTCTCTTATTCCAGTTCGTACGCCCGGACCCTCCTGACCCTGCTGCGCCATCCAGTGGAGCCCCGACATCCCCCCCCCCCCCCCTCTCTCTCTCTCTCTCCCTCTCTCTCTCTCTGTGGTTCTGGTCTAATTAGTTGCTTTTTTTAGTTTCCTATGTTATGTCTCACTCCATCCAGGAACTGCATCTCCTACCACACGACACTGTCTCTCCGCCGTTGTTGACATGGCTGTCTTTGTCACTAGCGTGTTGTGTGTTCACTAATAGCCTCTGACCTTGGGCCACTGTCTGGCTGGCTGGTTTTCGGACGGCCTGGCGGAGATGCGTCCTGTCTTCTTCCTCCGTCAGACTCCTGCCGTCTGTCTGTATGTCTGTCTCTTGCTCCCCTTTGCAGCCGTCTCCTTGATCGCTGTCAGAGCCTCACACTGGGCCTGTCCACTCTCCAGCCGCACACTCATAGGGGTAATTACAGCCTAGGGGCCTGCCTCCAATCCCTGTGCTCCACAATTTACCACCAAAGCGTCCACAGACATCTCTCTTCTTCCCCACTGCACCCCGACATCACAGGACCGCAGGGCCTCAGACCCACAAGTGCTGCAATTACCTGAACCTCTCCTCTATCCTTTTCTCTCTCTCCCTCTCTCTCTCTCTCCCTCTCTCTCACCCTTCTCCCTTTTCAATCTCTCCCTGCTGCACCCCTCTCTACCCCTTGGCTCCCTCACTATTCCTTGGCAATCAGCCTTCATTAGAAGCCTCTGGTGAAAGCCCATCGTCACCAAGTCAGCAGCTGCCAACCACAGCGGCCTTTCAGAGGCCTGGCTGTCTGCACTCTCCATCTCTTCTCACCTCCTTGCCATCCTCCCGTCTCCTCCCTCACCTCCCTCCTCTCCCCCCTCTCGTTTCCTCCTCAAGTCTTGGGCCCCATCTCTGCTGCTTTTGTCTCCAGCTGAGGCCACTTCAGACGCTTGTGTTACTGTTTTCAGCTGCAGTGCACTTTTACTTATGTCAACCGCCGTTAAAATCAGCACTGTCCAATTTGCTCCTAATGTCTCTCTCTTTATGGACGTTGGATGTCTCCCCCATTATATTAACATGTGTATTAAATGAGCCTTGAACATCGATTAATTGATTTTCCAGATCAGCTCCACGTCTATTCAATTTAGCGAAACGGGCCGCTTTCACTCTGCAGGGTATTAAATCAAAATTAAAATGACATGCTCAAATGTGGACCTGATGGCTTCTACTGTGCTTGTCAATGAAACTGTCAACGCTTACGTGGAGGGAGGAGTCCATTATCTATCGTATGTTTCATGACCCTTCAGTGGTACCTCTTTCAACTGAGAGTTACATTTAAAAAATGAAGCATGTTTTGAGCAACAAAGTCAAGATTATGTTAATTATTATTTGAAAATGTCACAGTCTGTTGTTTGGCAGTTGTTCTGTAGGAATTAATTGATTTTAGTGCAGTGTCATAGCTTTTCTTTAACTGAAAATCATTGTATCATGAGGGGAGATAAGATTAACAGGAAAAATAAATCATTGTATCATGAGGGGAGATAAGATTTATAGGAAAAAATATGAACTTATCAGAGGGGAGTAAACCTCTGCCAAGGCCCAGCAATCCCCTTCGATTCAATCAAGCCGCACAAGTTTGCACACACCCATAAATATCAGTCCCCTAAATATGCAAGATTTATTTCATCTAGATCTATTTTTGATTCCCTGTGAACTAAGGCCATATCTTGCAATATCTAAGAAAGTCAAAAACGACCCTGATCCAACCCCTGACCTGGATCTGCATCAAAATGTATTCCCTGATCCATACTGCATCCACCAGGTTTCACGGAAAATGTGGAAATTGTTAAGTAATGACCATTCTTTATTAGCCCCTTAAATGGGAAATTAAGTAATTGAACAGGGGCGTGGGGGTGGTAGGGCTGAACTTGGGCCTCATCACCTCATCATCTCTAAAAAAAAATCTTAACTGTGGCTTTGGTAAAGTGCTGTTCCTCTATCTCCAAATAAAGCAGAAAATAATGTGAACAAGACTAATCCTAAAGCATTCTCACATCTGAACATTATCCCAGCTAACACCTGTTTCTAAATCACATTTTTAATAAAACCTTTAAATATGTATAAATGGTGCCAGACTGTTTAAATGGCTGCTGCTGCTGGTGATGATGATGATGATGGGGATGATGATGATGGTGGTTGTGTGGTTCAGAGCATGAACAGGCCCCTCTGCTCTCCAGCAGCTCAGCCCTGCCTCTTATTAATGCACAGGAGATCCGGCTCTTAAGAAGGCAGAAAATTGCCTTACATAACAAGCGCTCCACAATTTAGAAATACAAATGTGCACTGTTGACTGAAGCAGAAAATAAGACTGTTGCCCATCAACAGCACCACATTTCATATGAATAATTATAAAGCATGGGAGCTAGATGAGGAAAACAACCTGACCATGACAGCTCTACTACTTTTATTTACTTCAAATGAGGGATTAGGCAAAAAGAAAATCTACAGACTTAAAGACCAACGATGAGCCCTGAATTTCTAAATAAGGAGAAAGTTAAATTTATCATATTTCTGGAGAATCGTTTGGAAAACGGTGCCGGTACTTTCACTTTTAAAATTACACCTACATGCTGCTCTGCACTTACGATTTGGCTGTTCTGGTTTTCAGACATCACCAAGTTAGTATTTCCTTTGCTTTTGAGGTCTGTGATTCTTAAAACCTTGGCCCGTGCGCCCTTGTGGTCGGCGGAGGGCTTCCAGCTCAGGCACCCAGCAGCAAGGCACAGCTTCCTGATCAGCCCACATGCACACTTGGGGCAACACGCATTAGACGCCCACAGGGGAGCCTTCAGATGGAGAACCAAGCTAGGGCTCACCTAACAGTGGATAAGGAATAGGGTTTCTTTAATTATGAGGCAGGGCTGTGACATTGAGTTCCCCCCTTCCTCCTGCAGCAGCCTCCCAGACACTGTCTAAGTGCTCCGCTCCGCTGAGGAGGCCAGTCCCCCCGCGGGGCGCGATTCCACTGCCTGTAATTTCTGATGCCCATTAGTGACCGCAAACAGAGCACCGGGCTCACACAAGGAATACAGCTGCACAGCGCGGCCACGCTGTAAAAAGACCCTTTTAATGCAATGTTATTGCATTATGCCCTCCTCATAGACCAAGTCAAAAGTCCCATTTGTGGTCCCTGCAGAATATTATCAGAAATTCTTCCCCACAGTGTGTGTAGTTGTGGTTAGATGAGGGTAGATTTGGTTGCTATATATTTTTCAATGAATTTAAATACTTCTTAACTCTGTTGCCCTCTGCTCTTAGGAAGAGGATTTAGCATCTTTTGTATTTTTCCCCGTTGGATGATTTTCTGAACCTTTTTTCATTAGGAGTGGGAATGTATAATTGATGGTTTTGTAAGTCGACTCAACTAGAATGTAAGAACAGTGCATTTTCTTAAGTGAGCTGCCCGAGACGAGAGCCTCGGAAGTCAAAACTCGAGTAATCAATACAAATACTGTCTGCAAATGTCATCAATTCATCTCTTCACTTATGCTGATTTGGCTTGTGCCCACGACGGTGTATATTTTGGAGAAAAAAGAGAGACTGTGAAGGCGAGAGACGTTGAGGGAGGTAGGGAGACAGATTTATTGATCATGGGTGACCACATGTTAGCCACAGAGCCCCTCTCTTGTGATTAATCTTGGGCTTTAGACTTGGCCAATGACACATGACAGGCCTCCCCCTCAAACTCCTCCATTTCTCTTCATTACCGGCCGTATTTTTGGACACCACAGTGCAGAGTAATCATTTACCTTTATTGTGTTTATAAAGCTGCGGCATGGATGACCCTTCCTATATTGAATTGAGGACATCAAAAGATCACCGCACATTGATTAGAAGGATATTAAAGTCATTCAGATGCTGTATTTATATGTCAAACAACAGCAGAGTGAAAAGAGATGCCATTTCCAGCCAAACGCAAACAAATGGTTTGTAGTTTGTGCAGCTGAGATAAAACTATTAAAATCAAGATATATGTTGTATTGCGTATTGAATATTTCAAGTAATTGTCCTCAAAAGGCAGAGGAGAGTCTTTGCTAATACACTAAAGTAATAATTTGTCCATCGTCTGATCTCCTGACCAGACTCTAATGATATTATTTTTCTCACAACATAGCCAGGTATACGCTTTGAAAGTCACGACCACAGCAGCAGTAGATTTACTGTAACACCAGTTTAACGCTGCTATGATTTTCAACCCAACACCAGCACGGTACAGAAATAACTGCACCAAATATGTCACATCATGAGCTGAAATGGTCAGCACTTTCCTCCCGATACTTAATCACCGAGTAGTTTCAAATTTAATACATCTGGAAACTGCTAAATATTATAGATCATTCCTCGGGAAAAAGAAAGATTGTAAGAGGAATGTAGTAAAACTTATATTTTTACTCGCAGTGTCCCCTGAGCAGAGGAAATATCCTGCTGCTGTGATTGATGACCGAGTACCCGCTCTGAACCTCTGTGCTTCACAATTATCAACAAATGGGCTTGAGCAGATTTTATGTAATGATTAAAGCCGCTGTTAATTTCACATGAAGGTAATGAGTGGGGAGATTGACGGCCACTTTCTGACACTCCATCATCCCTTTATAGATGGTTTAAACGTTTTCACGACTCTTTTCCTCCTTCATTTGCATTTTGCCTCATTAGATATGGCCATTTCTGGGGCCGCCTGCAATATCCATTTCCTGGAGTTAATGCATTTTATTTGATCAGCCAAATCTCCCCAGTTAACTAGCTGTCATTTCTGGCGTTTCGTGTGACATCACTCCATTAGCACCGGCGCAATGCCACCTCAGCCACCTCCACGTCCACACTGGCTCCCGCCGGCCGGCCCTCCACCGGCCTTGAGCAATTGCAATGTCCAACTGTCAGCGGATGCAGCGTTATTGCGTTATTTGGCCGGGTGTTATCCGTCCCGGTTGCTCTATCCGTCTTTCACTTCCCAATATATTTTTTCCTCAAGAATGGCTTTTTTGGGGGCTTTATTTTTCACAAGAGCCGGAGCAGAGGCCCAGTAGTGAGCAATAGTCGGCGCTCGGAGGTCTCAGAGTGCACGACCGCAGTGCAAGGCCCCGCTAACCGAGGGAACAGAGGTGTTTTTGAGGGCCTAATGGCATTTTGATGTTCATAAACACAGCCGATGTGAGGGAGGGGAGTCGGGGGAGAGAGCCCATTTTGGGGTGGGAGGAGGAAGAGAGTCAACAGAGGAGTGTCAGTGGAGGGCTAGCGGAGGCCTGACAGACAGTAAACGTGTTTTTTCATGTCACAGCTGATTACATTCACTCCGGAGTGGGAAAAGAGCAGGGAGGAGATGTGGAGACGGAACGAACGAATGAAACTTCTGTGTTGCTCCAGAAACAAGGACATTCTTCCCTCTCCAGAAACAACAGGGCTGTCTTCTGTTAATTTACACTGTTTGTTCCACTTGGATGTAGTTTTTCAAACTGGAATCAGCTCCTACATCATTTCAGTCACTTTCCTTCATACGTTCAGATACGACGGCTTTCTTTGTGGATACACATTACCAAACCAATAAATTGCTAAATAATTGTCAGTTACTTGATATAAGATAAATGTTTGATTCTGTTATTGCATCGTGGATGAGTAAAATAAGTTTTACTCCTCACTGAAGACAAATCTTTCCACCTTACCACCTGGTTTCTGTACCACTTCCATCCTTTTATCTTTTATCTTTTATGTCATGTGCACGCCCAGAAGAAGAAAAAAAAGCAATTAAGTTTAAAGCGGCCGCATGAAAAGAGCAAAACCAAGAATTAACTCCAGTTAGTTTTGTCAGACAGTTTTTAGTTTCCAGGGCTCTCTCCACAGTTTGCAGGGACGCTATTTTTCCCTCTATTTCTGAGATTACACGGGTTGCTGCACCAGGTGACCCTCATGGTCAAACAGGCGACGGAGAGCCCGCTGGAGTTTAGATTCACACCGACCGCACTGAGAAAACCTGCACTTTTAACAATTTGCAGGCTTTTTATTTTCTGTGTTTGTTGATCCCTGTATTTTTTGATATATTAAACCGTGATGGTGCAGAGCGTGAAAGCAGTAATGGTGACTTAAAGGTGACAAGATGATTTCAAACGATACGATGGAGGCTTCGGGATACTTCTGTTTAGTTTGGAATTCGTGTTTTCTCTTCAGTGCTTGTGTGGACGACCAAAGTGCTTTATGCCACTGAAAATACTCGTAATGCCCTTTTCATAGCGGATGAAAAGGCTGAAACACAATGGTTAACATGCAGGGTCCACAAACTGGAAGATCACTGTTTATCTCCCCCAACACATGCAATCAGTACAAATGCTAGGCCAGGTCTGTCATTTTGCCTCCCGCCGAGGTGGTGAGAGGAGTCACCGCGGCGGAAAATCACCTGTTTAGGTGTTGAACACAGCCTCACCTCTCCTTATTCCCGGCTCTCGATCCAACTGCTATCCATATTACCCAGTGCCAGCAGATGCAGCAATAAAGCCTGCTCTCCTTTTCACCTAGATTTACCAGGATAACATGGCATGTGAAAGGGCTATCATTAAATGAAACACAATGATAATATTTCAAATCAATCTGAGAGCTTTTTCCAGCAACCTATCACCCGCACAATGACACCGAGCGCAGCAGGTTTTCAGGGAGACTCTGGGTGAGATCCCATTATCTATGTTTTGATCTGTAGCCTCTGTTTAACTGGCCTTGTTGGCTTTTCGTTTAGTCCCCTTTCACTATCACCGCAACATATTATACTGTGTTTTCACCAACAGGGTTCGGACCTCAGCTGGTCCATTAATCCAGTCACAAATGAGGGGGGGAATTAACTGCTCACCATAACAACCTCTTCAGCTCTGCTATGTACTTCATATATTTAATCATAACAGTTAAAAGCATATTTTGAGAAAATGTTTTTTGTATTGTCAGAAACGTTGCAGCTTTTATGTTTTGTTGCCTTTCAGAAATCAGAAATGATTGTTTCTCTGTATTTTTTTGTGGATTGTTGAAGATAATAAGTGGAATAAAAACTTAAATGGCTCTCAAAAACAAAAACACATTTATATTCACTAGATCCCCAGATGGGAAACATCCGTCCGCCAAGTTTAGTTTTTTGTAATCTTGCTAAAGAACAGACATACGAAACAAAAACCTAACTCACTTGGCAAAAATACTAAGGCTTGGTAATAGGGTTGAAAATATGTCCCCTTATTGTAAATTATATTTTATGGAATCACAACATATCACAATAAGGCAACGGTTTGCAGAATCATATTTAGAATATTGGTGTCACATGATTTTCAGAGAATTAAACAGTGTCAACGGTTAATGTAAAGCTGGAATGTGATTGGACAACAATAATCTTCAGAACGATGACAGGATGTGTAAAAAGGTCATTTTTGTATTATAAACAATCAGGTAACAAATATAAGGTTAATTAATTAGAATAATGTGGCTTAATTGTCAGAGCATGAAAACCCCAATCAACATTGCATCATCCCGAAGCACAAACAGGCTGATGAATATCAAAGTCGTGATTCGAGCCTGGATAAGATTCTCCCGTCCTGTTAACCTTTGCACCGGCTCTTTTTAACATGGGAAGATTTTCAAAGGACGAGCGGCGGACACATAAAAGACGATCCCGCGATTATCGAGGAAAAAACTGGATGACTTTCAGACGGGGGGGAGGCAATATCAATCACGGCCAATTTGAGGCCACCAACATGAAATATGATTTCATAAGACAAATGCAGTGTCATTCTTAATGTGCTTAACCTTTACTGTCAATGAAAAAGTATTGATTGCTCGGTGGCATTTTTTCATCATTTGATTTCAGAAAGTGTAATAATATATGGTGGTGGGCTGGGATAGAAGATGAACGGCGACAATGCCGAATTCCCCGCAGAGCACAGGAAGTATAGAAAAGTTTATGTTTTCCGGAGAAGAATTTCTCTCTCAGCTCATCGTATAGAACATAAACTGTCTATGAAATAAATGTGACTCTTATTCTAAGTCTTTTTTATATAAACTCTTAACTTTTAATTTCAGAAGCCTTGTTTAAAGCCGACCAGTATTAACAGCAGGGAGCAGGCAGCCTGCTTCTAAGCAGCGTTTCTATTATTCCTCTATTCTGTTGAGTAATTGGGAGGTCTCCTATCTCTTCTCGGTCTTTGATCTACTTACTCAACCTAATAAGACTTTGCTCTGCTGCACTACAACCAAATCAGCAGTGCATTTTCAGGCCCCTAATAAGTGGTTAGCTTGATTTATATGGGTAATCTTGGCGATGTGGCAGGGCTCTACAGCCTCTCCCCGATGCAAGGAGCCTCTCTTCACGACCACAGGCCAGACCAGATGAGTCCATTACATCGGGGGGTAAAGATGGTCATTTAACCCTCTGCTCCTTCAAATGTAACAGTGTGCTAGTGCATCATGACGCAGGAGGAATTCTTAGTCGAAGCGTATTGAAGCAGTTGACGATACAGTGATGCATCGGCCGCGCTGCCGAGCTCTATTGTGAGAGCGGGATGTTGTTGGGCCGTTGCTGCGGGTGGAGAGGCTCAGCTCGGCCCGTGGGGAGCCCCGTGGGCCAGAGGAAGCACTTAGAGTGGTAAAATGGCCACTTATTCACAGCCACCCACCCGTTCTCACTGCTCCTCCCTACCCTAGATCCTCCCACTGGGTTCAGCAGCACAGACCTCCGGGAACTCTATGATGGACTGCGTAGCCCTCACTACTGGTATATACAGACCTCACAGCGTTTAGCCTATTGTGACCTTGGTAACAAAGAATACAAGTGTGAACACCCCCCTCCCTTCAGTGGAACCAGGTTCTTTTTTTAGGAATAAGCATTACACAGTTAAGCAGATGCAGTTTTGATGAATGATTTTGTTTCCCCCTCTGCAGCTGAATCCTCTGGCCAGCCAGGCGGCGGTAGCAGCAGCGGCAGCAGCAGCCATGGGTTCAATCGCTGGTTCTCAGGTGTTTGGCAACGCCCTGTCAAACCTGCAGGGAGCCACCGGGCAGCTGGTCACCAACGCACAAGGACAGGTGAGCCGAGTCAGCTTGATACTAGATAAATAAAATGGAACACTACAGAAAAATAAGCAGTTACTTTGGTATATGCTCTGTAAATACGCTTCTGGACCATCGATCTTGTACGAATGTGCAGCTCTACATTACAAGTGTGTATAGTATTACTGATCTTTCCTCATAGATTTCCAGTGTTGGCTTTCTGTGTTGTCTTGAAGCTGTTTGTCTATAGTCTTAGTGGCCACCCTACCATATATTAAGCTTTTTGGGAATAAACAAAGCTCCTCGTTCTCTTATCCGCATGCGCCCGACGCAGTAAAACGCTGACCTTGTCATATTCACAGGGTGGCTGCAGAATTGTTCCATCAGTAGCCAGAGGCTTGAACGATGATGCTTGTCATTGTGAGGCCCTATCTAATGAATCATCTTATCGCAGGTGCACACCGCACATATTAAAGGAAAATTGTATGGACAATGTGCCCTTTTATGCCACTCGTGTTATTTACTTTAACCCTCGTTCTTCTTCACTTGAGGGGGGGGTATTTTTAAATACACATGCAAAAACAGTTGATTCGGAATTTCCTACGTGACACGTAACCCACCGAGGTTAGATTACAATACCACCAGTGTGACCATGCTTCGGTGTTTATAGCAAAGTGTTGTCCGCGTGTGAGCGCTTGATGCTAAACGTCGCTAATGAGACAGTATGGACTTCCCTGGCTCACAAGGTGCCTGGAGCACTGGGGACAGATCACTGTGGATATGGACTTGATGGGCTGCTCTGTGCTTTTGTAGTGTCTTGGCGGCTGACACTCCCTGACATAATCAGGTCACAGACACGGTCAAAGCCCTGGGCTACAGCCTTTGCTCCCCACCTCATTATTCCACAGCATTATTCAGATGGAGGACTCTGAAACATGCACTACCCTATCAGAGGGTCCTGCCCCCCCCCCCCCCCCCCCCCCCCCCCACCCAAACACACAGGAGATTATACAGGCTAATACGTACCTCAAACAAGGCTGGAGGTCCAGCAAATGTGCTCTGAGAACTTTCGTCAGCACAGAGAAGCTGAGAAACGCGAGTCTTTTTCAATAGTTAGCTTCATATTTGTCAAGAAACGCTTTTATTCATTCAGGCCAGTCTTCAGTTGGAATTTACGGAACAATCTTAAGCCTTCCCTGAGCTGCTCTGAGCAGAAAGTTACATTTCCTTGAATTCAAAACATGTTGTAGTGTCTTTTGACCTCCTCTACAATTCTGTCTGAAGACCTTTTCATAAGCAAGAGCTCTGGGGACCTTGAAAAGTGCCAGATTTGATGGACGTTTGGAGTTCAATGTGTTTTTAAACCTTAATTATGTTGGCCCTTTTATTCTCCAAGGAGAATCAATGAGGCTCTTTTATCCTCGCTGCCTCTACAACAGTGATTAAGGCTGTGGATAAAAGCCTGAATATTTTTAAGTCAGTCTCACTCTTTATATTTTTTTTCCTTGATGAATCTGAGGCATTTTTGTGAACATCTTCTATTCAGTACAAATTCTGCGTGCCTTTATGTGTGAAGCCCTCCCTCCTCCTCCTCCTCCTCCTCCTCCCAGTATGCCATCAATCCTCCTTTTACTCCCAGCATTCCCAGCCTTTAGTAAGGCCTTGAGCCCCCCTGGGTAAACAGTGCTGGAACTAATACAGAGAACAACAGGTAAGGGACATATGCACCGTTAACCCGCACAGCAAGTTAGCCTGTAAAAGAGGTGAAGCTGAGTCACAACACAAGCGTGCCCTGTGTATTGATGGGAGCTTCCAGCCCTTAGATCAAGTGCAACCACAGTGTAAACGGCTATTGACCTTGTAGTTGTAAATCTACTGTAAGGCTGCAGCAATTGATTATTTTATTATCAATTTAACTGTCAATGCCTTACAAGTTCCCCGGTTGCTTGTTTAGTCTGACTAACACAAAAAAAACTGAGATATTATATTTATATTTATTTTAAAGAACAGGAAAGCAGCTAATTTTCCTATTTGTGGCAACCTATTAATGGTTATTAAGATATTTAGGTGATTAATCCATAACTAGGGAAGCTGTAGATGAACTTGTCATTATTGCGCCAATCTTCTGTATTTCTTTCTTCTATATTTCAGAAATTAAATGCTCGGAAATAAATACTTGTCATGATCTATGTAAGCACCAATATTATGAGTCTGCTCTCAGCTGAATCCTTTGGACTTGTGTGTTGTTGAAACAACTCAAAACCATTCCAAACGTTTTCCCCTCACGGGTTTCAATTCACCGCATGAACAGCGGAGGGAGGGAAACCGGGCAGAGATATTGCCTGGCCACCATGGCTAAAGACACAGATTGCCCTGGCTGGAGAGATGAGATGACATTTCTGCGGAAACAAGAGCAGCGTAATCTTAATGAGTTCTGCTGGGTGGAGAGAAGCACGTTACTCACTTGCCATATGAACTGGATCTGGAAGCAGACACAGGAAGTCAAATAAAGGAGAGGATGCTGAAAAGTTGGCTGAGAAGAGGAACCTAGCCGTGACAAGGTCCTCTAGGCTGCCTATATATGAGAGGGCTGCATGATAAAAGTGCACAATAAGAAACTTTTATATTTATTAAACATTGACAAACTGAATAAAACACACAGCCTATTAGTATATCTGAGTTTGTTTTATTTAGATTTTTGGAATGTGATCACGTTTACACAGCAAATGTGAGACTTTTGTCCGTCATTAAACTTTTCAGAACCGGTTTGGAACAATTAGAATAAAAAAATGCTTCTGTGTGTGACTTTAATTTGCTGTGATTTTAATTCGGTGATGGATTAAAAAAGCACATTAAAAAAAGAAGGACTTTGTTTTGCGAAGACCTAAAGTTTAAAATATATTTCCCGAATAAGACGTGGAAATATCTGATCACAGACTAAATAAGCCGAGCTAAGAGTGTGTACTTTGTCCTGTCGACACTCAACGCTGCAGACACATTCGGGGCATTACTGAGAAGTGATGCTCCATTGCACCCAACAACCAGTTATGTTGAAATAAAAACTCTTTTTAATGAACGAGGCCTCTGCTCCCCACACCTCAGCATCGGTGAATTCAAAACTTCCCATTCGGTGATTGCACAACAAAGTCTTCCCATCCGTCTATAAGTTAACACTCAGACAGTTGACTACACTGTCTCTCTAAACTCTTCCCTCCCAGAAGAAGAGCTCTGTGTCACTGCCATGAAACATCTGCCTGAGATGGAGAAGCATTGCTTAGCGGGCCCGGGACGAGAGCTAAGCTGTCAGTTGCCTGCTCTTTTATTATGCTTATAGAACAACCACTTAGTCCAATGATGATGAATAATTGAGCGGAACAAGTTCCCTGCCACTGTGGCATGCAAAGCGGGATCAGTGGGACTCCGGAGACACGAGCGTCAGGCAGGGCAATAAAATATGTTAAGTGGCAGGAGAGCATTACAGGGAATTTGTAAAGCGAGCGCAGAGAGAGAGATAAATTATCTCTCCCCTAATGCGAAGCAACGTAAGCAAATGAGCCGTGGCAGGGATGAATTACAGATTGTCGGCCCACCTTTCTCTCACTGATCCCTCCCTATTATGTCAAAGAGACGGGGGGAGCGGGGGGGAGGTGGACCACGCACTGAGACACATAAGTGGTGGAGATGGAGACTGCAGAGTCAGAAGAGGCTCAGCTAACGCCGCGTGAAAGCTGCTAGTGGTGTGGTGCTGCTTTGGCCTCGGGATGAAATGTAAACTTAAAAAAAAAAAAATCACTTCTAACAGACGCATCTTTCTGCCTGTGTTGCCAAATAACAGAATTTAGAATGATGGGCGTCTCATCTGTGTTGAGCCGCTCTCTGGAGTAATGAGGCTCGGTGGAGGAGCCCTGTCAGCGGGGGGGCAGAAGTAACGGCTGCTCAGGAGCTGCCCAGAACCAGTCCCCAGATGACATTAACCTTCATCATGGTGAAGAGGCGCAAAGTCCCCCCCAAAGCGCCACTCTTGGCCACACTCTGGCAGCCCTGAGAGCTAAAACGCTGCAGTGACACTCTGCCGCCCCCTTTGATCTGCTCTTCCTGATTACAGCGACAGAGGGGAGAGGACCGGGGGCGGAGGAGGGGTGAAGTACCCCCGGGACCCTGAGACTTGAATTTGAAACACGGGGTCCTGTCTTACCCTCTGATGCACCTCTTTTCTCCCTCTTATTGTCTTTTTGTTCTCTCCGGCCTGGGTATGTGTTAGAGGGTGAAATGGGGGAATCTGTGTCTCAGCAGCCGCAGTCCTTCTTACCAGAGACAGACAAAGACACTCAAGCACAAACACAGCCTCCCCCCACACACACAGACACATACACACACATGCTCATCCCTGGCTTGGCCTGTGATGGATCATACAGTCAGTGGTGTGCACCATCACACACACAGGTATTCAGCGCTGACCTTTGCAGTGTGCTCCCAGCAGTCTGCTTTGGCTTCTCTTGCTCTCTTGCCTGTAAAACCACCTCGGTGACAGATGATCAGTGAACACTTGTGCATGTTTTCTCTCCAAACCGCACTCCAGACCAATTCAAAAGCAGAGTGCTCTGATTAGCCTCATTACTCGGCAAGTGACCAGCTCACGCTTTGTTTCCGGTCACATCCAGAAGCCAGAAGGAAAAAAAAGAACCTCTCAGCAGCAGAGATCATTAAGACTGATACCTCCAGTAGCGTTTACCCTCTCTGCTTCTTCCTCTTTTTTTTTAAAACCGTCCAGCTGATTTCATCTCTTCTCTACCCCCTTTGTAGATAATTGGAACAATCCCACTGATGCCCAACTCTGCAGGGCCCTCCAGCCAATCAGGGGGTGGCAACCCGGCACTGCAGGTACAGCCAATTACACCTCAGCTTCTGACCAACGCTCAAGGCCAGATCATCGCCACAGTGATCGGCAATCAGATTCTGCCTGTCATCAACACCCAGGGAATCACACTGTCACCAATCAAGCCTGGACAGCAGGTAACGTCTACACCGGTGCTCACACACACACACACACACACACACACACACACACACACACACACACACACACACACAAACACACACTGTGAAGGAAGACGTAGAACACATCATTATGCACTCAAACTGCTGCTGCAACAACGATGAAGAGCCGGTTTCTAAACTGTTGAATGAGAAACACACAGTGAAGTCAGACTAGTTCAGTTTATTCATAAAATATCCCAGCTCTGTCAGTCAGGTGTGTTTACGCTAAACACCCCATCTATTTCTCTCGCTTCGACACCTATAATGCTCATTTGCATCATTCCACTTGGAAAGTTTTAGCATTTGTGTGTGTGTGTGATAGAAGGCACTTGTCAGCCAACATCTCACACTCAGTCTCAGGGTGACTGCTGTGCCCCCCCCCCCCCCCCCCGCCCCACCCCCCAAAAAGGAAAAACAAAACCACACTTTTCATCGCACCCCTTTAAGCCCAAACACTCCTGCCTCTGTTCTTCACCTCCTTCCTCAATCAAACTCTCCAGCCTCGTGATTCGTCCTCCCTGACCTGAACCACAAGTATTTTGTTGTGATTTAAAAGGTTGTTTCATTCTCAACACTCACAGTGCCAGCTCCTACTGTAAGTGTAGAAACTCAAAACATCTTCTCCTCCCACTTTGAAGATCTATACGGCGCTCGAGTGTGGATTCACACCATGAAAATGTTATTGACTTGATAATGACGATGTCAGCGCAGAATTACAGGGTAAAAGTTCACATTGAAGGCGCGTACAGTGGCGAGTGGATGAACTCTCGGCAGATGGACACCTAATTGTGGCTCCCGAGAATCTCCAGATCATACTCTTGAATGAATTAATGCATTTGTAATAATGTTTATGCTTTTGTCTCCACTTCAAAGCCCGCGTGTACACATCGTTCCACCGGCATAATTTGCGGTTGTCAGAGCCGGCAGTCGAGAATATTTCCAGTGAAGCTAGATGATTCTCCGAGGCCTGTCAACAGTCCTGACAGTGTGTGCATCGTTGTTGACACCCCCCACCATCCAAACAAACACATGCCACTGGAGAAAATAATTAATAGCAGAAAAAGGAGAGGAGGAATCCGGCCCGGTTTATGGCAGACAGCTTTAAATGTGAAGACGCACCATCTTGATCTTGTAAAAGCAATTCAAATGTGCATAAAACATGAAAAAACATTGTTTCCTCGCCATCATGGCACGTAGCTCGCGGATCATGAATTATGTTTGATGCGGAGACTTGCTGTGTCCACATGTTTTTCTATTTCAAACCCGGGCTGCCATTATCAGCATCCTCGCGGGTCTGATGACGAGACAGATGACTCTAATTGTCCCGAGCTGCTCCTCTTTTGTTGGAGCCACAGAGAAGCGATTAGGAGGCTCATAGAGGCAGTAGAGTACTTGAGCTGAGCCAGCATCTAGTTTCTCCAATCGTAAACCGACTGTGTTAGTCTATTGAGCACACTATTGACACTATATTCTGCTCTGTCAGTCTAAATACCAAGCGGCAGTAATTGACATTTATTCTTCATCAGGTACAAGGTAAATCTCATTATATTCAGCTCGTAAGTGGCTAATTTAATAGCTGGTGATTGGTTTATTAGATTTAATATTGTGGCCTAATCACCATAATGACATGATGACCATAAATGATAATTGTTATGATGATGTGCAGAGGGAATAATGGATAATTTTCTGTACTACACGATGTCGATATGTTTCTTCAGCTCTTTGTGTTTGTGTGTTTGTGTTTGTGTGTGTCCAGCTGCCTCAGGCTCAGCAGAGTCAGACCGGCCCTTTATCGTCTCAGCCCAACCTGCTCCACATGCCCCACAGACAGAGTCCTCTCCACCAGGCCTCTTCCTCCTCCTCCACCTCCTCCTCTTCCTCGGCTCTCAGCGTGGGGCAGCTAGTCAGCAGTAAGTGTCCAACAGAGCTCACAAAACACACAACATGTCTTCAAATATATGAAATAAAGAACCATGTCCCCACTGTTGATGCTATATGACATATTTTATGTATTAAAAGGTCAGGACACCTAATTTACAAAACATTTGTTTCCCTTTATGATATTTGGATGGCAGCAAAAATCTCAGAGCAAATGAAACCAAAACGTTGGTGCCTCGAAACCATCAATGTTTCTAGACAGTAATTTTTTTTTCCGGGTGAATCATTCCTTCACTGACACTGACCAGAGAGCCAACAGGGTGCAGCTACATTTCTCTCGGTGTGGACAGCTCGTGACTGATCCCCGCCTCCTGTGATTGTTTTATTTGTCATTTCTTTGGTTTATTAGACGATCCAAAGTGGCGTGTGTTATGTATAATGAACATAAGTTTCATTGTCACAAAGCGTGGGCCTTTGGCAGAGACATATAAATCACTGGGCCACAGCCTGTCAGCATGCAGCTACTGCCTTTAAAAACTCTGTTTTATTCAGATAAATTTCATTTGTCGGAGTCGATTCCGCTAAACTCCATGTAAACTCATTTCAAAGGCAGCTACAGTCCCACTGAATTTAATAAAAAAAACAAGTCGCCATTGATCAACGTGTTGTAGACGTTGTGTTTAGTTTGTGTTTACTTGCAGCTCGGAAAATATCCCATAACCCGTTTTTGAGTCTGCAAAAAATCACAGCGGCTCAGTTCAGTGGTAAATAGGATTAATGCTTTATGCTGAGTATGGGCCACATCACTTTATCTCAATGTCACTTAGGGCAAATAAATGCAAAGAAAAATCCCATGACAGAATCAGTCGCCTGCAGAGTGGAGACGCTAAAATGTTATTAGATTCACTGGCCACAAACTAAGTGCCAGAAACGGATTTTAAATCTGTACAACTACTCTTACTGTTACTGCTTATTGATCCTGTACTGTAGCCGTTTGTTTTTATTTCTTAGAGATGAAAAAGGAACAAATTGAGGACAGAATTAAGTTTCGCTTTATTTTCTAATATGTACGTTATATAAAGAACCATTCTGAAAGTACAAAACTGCAGATTTATAGTCTTAATCTGCTGCTCTGATTGATTTGAAACTGTGAATAACTGAACATTTCAGGTGATGCTCTGACCCGTTCAGATTGAATTTATAAAAACCTGTAACAATCAGCTGACTCATGGTTATTTTTAATCACTAACCCATGTTCATATAATTTAGTCCACCCTGTGCGTGGCCTCCAGGCTGCTGGTGTAGTAACACAGCGTGTGAAATGAGAGATGAAGTACTAACTGGAGTTTTTATTGACATATTGTTTGTATTTCGGCCCCACAAGCAAAAAATGTGTTGTACTAGTTGTACCGTTCACTCTCAGTTCAGTGTGTTTGTTCAGCGTGTGTGTGTGTGTATGCGTGTGTGTGTGTGTGTGTGAGATATGAGCTTCCCCTCCGCTCCCACACAGGCTCGGAGAGATAAAAACACATTATACTGTAGATGAACGTCTTAATCAGAGACAGTGTTGGTGAAATAAACGAGATAACTTTCATGCATCAACAATAAATCAGAAATGTATTTTATTTTTCCAGGACCGAGCTTATAGATACTTCAGACTTCAAGAATTGAGCCCAGGGGCCAGTTTAATACTTGGTCCCAGTACAAATCTACAATAAAGACAAATATCATCAATATATTGTACCGAGGTTAATTATGTTTACTTTCATCTTGTTCTCCAGAATCTGTTCTTAGAATCAGCTGGACGGGAATTAAACAGAGCTTGAAGTACTTTGCTCAACAGCATCTTTAGCCCTTTTCACCTGGTGGTATTTGATCTGGATATCGGATCTGGATGTGGAGCACATCGTAAATGCAATCACATCACATCCGTGGTCTGACTTGTACCTTTATCAGTTCTTAACCTTTTCTCTCTCGTCCATTTTTGTGCTGCAGAAACGAGTTCTTAACACAACACTGATACATCATCACCTTTTACATTGAATTTGTAATCACGTATCTGGCAAACTGATGAACATAAACCCATAATTCAGTCTCTTCTAGCTCCGTGTTTGGTCTCCACCAGCTCCTCTGGGAAATAACTGACTCCGTAGCTGCCAGTTTAAATGATTCTGTCCGGTTTCAGTGTTTTTAAATTCGGCCTTTAAAACCATTTACGCACTGTTCTGTTTGTTCTGCGGGGGGAGGGGGGCTTCACTCCACCATTCATTACTACAAAATAAATTAGAGGTTTAACCTTAAATCATATTTGGGTTTGAACTTAATGTCTGAAGGAAAATATGGATCCAGAGGCTACACCAGTAGAGATCTGCTGCACCAGACAACCATTAGTCTTTCAAACCACTAAGTAAATAGCCTCCGCTGGGAATGATGAAGAGATGCTCATCAATGTGGAGATGATGGGACCCGAAGCTGTGAGTGCTCATCCCTCCCATCTCAGGCGGCTTGGAGCCTCTCGTCCCTCGTCTTCCGAGTGTTCACACGTCTGGAGCACGCCGCATACGCTACACGTCACTTATGAGGCACAACGAGATGGCAGCTCCATAGATTTTTGCTTAAATACGCTTGGAGGATTCCTTTAATAATTCATTGATAATGACCAAGATGAATAATTCAGAGGCACAAACTTTGCTTTGGTAAGCAGGATGCCAGGGCACCTGACATTGATGTACAATGTGAAATCACTTTTTATTAGCAGGGAAATTCTTCAAAATGCCTCCGTGAAGTTTTTTCAGATCTGCTCAAATGCGGAGATTCACAAACAGCATGTGTTTGTATAGAAAAGTGTTTGAGGGAGACTGGAGCCGGGTTTCGCCTTTTTGTATGAGGCTCGCGGCTTGTTTGAAAACCTGAACCGTCTTCACCCAGGGTCAGACGGATGAAATAATGTCTTTATACTTTCTGTAATGTTTGTATCTGAGAGCTGGCTGCAGAATATATGGGCATTCATACAGAAAACTAATACACTACAGTATCCATGTGCTCAAGATCTATATCTCTATTGAATCAACGAGCCGGGTGTCATGTGGTTTTGTCCATAAGCTTTTGTGTGCCTGTAAAGATCCTCATTGGCAAGTCAGAGCCATGAAACACTTGCATTCATACCGCAGATATATTCAGTCTTCAAAAACATCTCTCAGATACATAAAGTTTACAGCACAAAGACAAATAATAAGTTCTGACCCAGGACCAGGACAAAACATTTTAAGTTTGTTTACAGGCGATCGTGATATGTAAGAATGTTAGCTCCATTCACTCTGGAGAATGAGGAGAGTGACGAAGGGGCAGAGGTCTAATAAAATGAGTTGTGTCTGTTGTGTCGTAGACCCACAGACCGCCCCCAGCGAGGTGGACGGGGTCAACCTGGAGGAGATTCGTGAATTCGCCAAAGCATTCAAGATCCGCCGGCTGTCGCTGGGCCTGACGCAGACCCAGGTGGGCCAGGCGCTCAGCGCCGCCGAGGGGCCGGCGTACAGTCAGTCCGCCATCTGCAGGTAAAGTCCAAACAAAGAGTGGAACAGAATAAAACAGCTCATTATCTCTAAATATCCCGGTTGTGTCAAGTGGAGGCGGATGCAGTTGTGTAACCTCAGTGAGTCGTCTGGTGCTCACAGCTGCCATCTATTTTTCATCCCATGTTTTAACAGACATTATTAAGATATTAAAATACATAATTGACTATCACCGCCCTGACAAACGAAAGCTCTTACGTCTTTACTTACCGTGCGTCCTCTCACCTGCTGACATGACAGCCTTGTGTAACTTATGCAAAATACATACACAAGTATTACACGAAGCACTTAAAGCATTTAATAATTACTAAGGCCCCTCGCCTCTCACTGCGCCTGAACATGAGGGAGCTTGACGGTGATGATCTGTTAATAAGATTGCCATGTTTTACTGCTGCCACGAGGACAGTTTAGTCATAAATGGTGCGTTATATATTCATGAGACAATCAGACAATCAGTGTTTCATCCCCCCCGTCGTTCCACTCCACTAACATTTTGCACAGAGACACCAAATGAGCTACATTTCCCTTTCAAGGCAGAATAATTGGGCCACATCATGTCCGAATATCAATTTTTCAAAAGAACTAAAAAGCATATCACTCATACTCAATGTAGAAAATGGTTTTAGGTGTAAAATTCACTGTAGAATTAATAAATGCTAGTTAATGTTATATTTATTTTCTGAATTTCAAATTAAATTACACATTTTAACAACAGTTCTTTGTCGTAAACAACACAATCGTAGCCTTTTTTGCATCAAGCCTTCACCTCCATTTTCTAAAATGAAATTTAATTTTAATGTTTAATACTCCTCACTGATGACCTGTGCTGTTTATCCGACACGGTGCTGCCACGCACTTTTAAAAATTTCATCACATCAACATCACAGGGCCGATAAAATGTGACCGGGTTGTTTCGAGGCCCGGCCGCCTCCCACTAATGTTTAAACTCTTAAAATCACACATGAAATATTTACAGCCGGGCATAATTCAAATATTTATAATATACATTAAAAGCCATTAGCTTAAAAAAAATAAACACTCAGTTCGCTGTTATTCATGCAGTTAAGACAATTTTTTTTTGTTTGTGTAACATTGGACATGACATCCTGATGTTTTAAGTAGAGGGGCAAACTTCACATGCTTTAGTTTAGTTAACATCAACACAGACATGACGTTTGAAGAGAAGCGGGACGTCACAGTCGCTCAGGGGCTGCGGCTCTGAACCCAGACAGAGAACAGACACTGACAGATGCTTCCATCTTGTCTCCTTTCATTGCTCAGTATGTTTCCAGGCACTTTATTAGTTTATCTAAACAGGCACAGGCATTACATGAGGGCATCATCAAACCAATGATGGGCCGCTCCGTCCTCCGCCCGCTCGAGTTCGGCTTGTTTCCCTGATTTGAATTCAGAAACATTACGAAGTTACCTTGATTAGGATTAAAGAGGTTCGTCCAATTTATCATTTTAATTAAATGATTTAAGATAGAAAACATTATTTACTCACCTTAATGAGTCTCACTGCTTAGAATTCAGTGCAAACTCTCAGATTACTGTCCTCATTAGTTTAATCTTCAAAATGACACATTTGACTCAGCATAAATAAACATTACCGGGATTTTAACTTAATGAAGGACCAGGAATATAGAGCTGATTAAAAAGATCTCAAAGTAATGTAAAAGTCCAATATTTACTTATGTCACAAGTTTGGGTTGTAATTTTCAATTTTTAAATATGTTTTTACAGTAACTGAAATCAATACTTTTTCTGAAAACACATATCGAGGAACCAAAAAATAAAAATAATTCTAAATAAAGTAAAAAATTAGCAGCTAATAATAATATTCAAGAGGAACAGGTAAATGGGACAAAGTTACCTGAGCACTTAACATGTATTTCAACATATATGGGTATTAAATATATGTTTGAAAAATTAATTGACTATTTTTCAATGGATGAAATAAACAGACCTGATAATCAAAATCAAGTTACTTCATCTCATTCTATTCAGTTTCATGTTTAAAAGAATATTTACACGACACAACACATAATACATTTCAGTCAGAATCACAAAAACCAACCAGTATCTCATTGTAAAACACAAGACACAGGATTTATCTGATGTATGTCAAATATACTCATCATTATCTTACTGTTAAAAAGACAACCTATTGCAAACTGATGTACAGATGTTAAGACTGATTCAAAGAGGATGGGACATGTGCAGTTCATAACTCAGAGGTAAATCTGATATTAAAATGAAAATATCACGAGTTAATGTGAATCTGATCGTAGCTTTTAGGACACTGATGCACCTCTCAGCTAGTTCTCTGTTTAAAACTCTGCTTCATGGCTCTGAAGCCTCGGGCAAACTGTAACTCAGCAGTAAACATGCATCTCGTCTGAGCACAGCTCCGAAGGTACTTTTAAGAGAAGACTGGAGGTGCATTCAGGGCCATTTCTCCCTTGTGCTGATGCACTAGAGGAGGGAGTGCATACCCCAGCTGAGCAGCTCTCAACTCATTTTAGTATCTGCAGATCCTGTTGATCCATGAAATGTCCTGTCTCTGGTGACTCCTCATATTTACTAATGTATTCCCCGCAGTATGAATCTCTCCTCTTTCCACTGTTTAGGGGGGTGTGGGGGGGGGGGGGGGGGGGGATGGGGTTATAAATAATCCCTGCCTGTCGACAAGCAGGGATGCACCAACGAGGTGTAGAAACAGAGGAAGTTCATGCATGCATGGGCATCTGGCAGCAGCTCACCTCGCCATTAAGAATGTCTTGTGTGCATTGTTGGTTCCTCGGAGAGCTCTCTGCTGTCTCTCCATCAGCGCTGTCCACCCAGGACTCACTTCACTAAAAGCATTCACACACGTCACGCTGCTGTCTGTCCCACGAACACCGTCCGTCCACTGAGGGATTCAATCTGGTCTGGAAAACAGATCTTAAACATCAACTGATGCCATTATATATCTGTTGATATAAATCTTTCTGGGGGGGTGATGCTGATACCAATATTAGGGAGTAAAATATTTGTGATACAAAACTATCAGCTGATATATATTTTAAACAATTCAGTGGTTCCTAATATGTCTTTATCTAACTCTTACAGTTAGTAAGACTTTATTACAAATAACTATGAATTAAAAAGAAACACGAATACAATCAAATATATAGAACTTCACCTTCACCAGTAAAGGTTTTCATATCAGCCAGCTGTAAAAATGGTCAGAGTCCAATTGATATACAAATCATGTTTTTAAAATATTTACTAGTGATTTCTCCATGATAAACTAATTAAGCGTCTCTAAACATGCTGAGCCGTTAATAATTCACTTTGGGCTTTACATGGCTGCAACAGGCCCCATCACACACTGTAGGTTGTGGTGCTCATTGGGTAAATCATTAAAAAACAAACCGAGCCAGTTTAATTGGATCTGGACAAGAAGGCAAACACAACCAGCGAGTAAAAACATAAACACAACTATAATTCAATGCAGCCTCACATCTTAAATAACGCTCAAAGTCCCCAAATAACACAAGTATTATTTTAAACAACTTTAAATTTAACCTAAGCTTCATTAGTTTTACATGACATAAAACTATCCTGTTCCTTTTTAAATAACAGGTTTGAGAATTGTCTTATTTTCAAATCCTAACATCAACGTCCTCGTGTCTCATCCACATAAACACCCTGAGTTCATATCAGAGGCAGAAGCTCCTGACAGAGTCGTGTTATTTCAGAAGAAGCTTCATTCTCCATTCGTACCTCGAGTCGCTAAAACGCTTTCGTGAAGTCAGAATTATATGTGATGCAGCCGTGGAGTCTCAGAAACTTTCAGGATTAGAGTGTGTAAATGTATTCTTATTAAATATAAAATGAGACGTTGTTAGGGGATGAAGGAAAGTTTGAAAAATGTATTAAATGTACATTTTGATCAATAATTCAAGGCTCTTTTTTTGTAAATAAAAGATGGTGCCATATTTAACTGCATGCATTAGTGCATTTTTTTTTTTTTATCACCTGAGGGACAGAAATTGAATGTTTGACAGTAAATCCTGTGATTCTTGTCTTGTTCTTCTGTTTGTTTCATTTGGAATTACACTATTTAGTTAGATGTTTGCTATGTTTTGTTTATTGGTTTGACTGGACCGGACTTTTAGCCATTGGCACTATCTCCTTACTCCACTATTGCCAATTTGGGACAGAGAACCACAGGCTGGTCCAGAAAAATTAACTGACCACTGGCAGCCTTCACCTCCAGCTGCTGCAGCGGAGGTGTCTCCAGGTAGAGAACAGAGAAAGGGTTTGGCTCGGATGTGAACCTGGATGCTAGTCTCAGTCCCAGTGGCATTCTGGTTGAGGAGAAGGAAAAAAAAGGCAGGCAGCTTATCCCTTGTTCTGGCAGGGCACCTAAGTAAGATTCTTTTTTCTCAATTCTCCCCAGACACACCATCCTGAGAAGCCACTTTTTCCTACCACAGGAAGCCCAAGAGAACACTATAGGTAGCAGTCTGACAGGCAAACTGAACCCTGGCCTTTTATATCCTGCCAGGTTTGAGAAGTTGGACATCACCCCTAAAAGCGCCCAGAAGATTAAGCCCGTTCTGGAGCGCTGGATGGCCGAGGCTGAAGCCCGCCACAGATCCGGCATGCAGAACCTGACTGAGTTTATCGGAAGCGAGCCTTCAAAAAAACGCAAGCGGAGGACCTCTTTCACCCCGCAGGCGCTCGAGATCCTCAACAGCCACTTTGAGAAGAACACGCACCCCTCCGGACAGGAAATGACGGAAATAGCCGAGAAGCTGAACTATGATCGGGAGGTTGTGCGCGTCTGGTTCTGCAACAAGAGACAAGCGTTGAAAAACACAATAAAGCGTTTGAAATCGCCCGAACTCGGCGAGGCCGCACCAATGGACCCGCTCACCGATTCTCTAGAGGAGCTCCCGAAGTGAGCGAGGCCCTCCGACACCTGGGTAAAAAAAAAATAATTGGAGCAGAGATGTGGCGGCCATTTAAAAACAAGAAGAGTGGGATGAACTCTCGAGAACGAGAACTGAAAACTGTTCCCAGTCATCTGGAGCGGACAGTGATGAGTTTGCAAACAAAAGCTATGTGTTGTCAGTGTGATTACCACAGTTGTGTAAATGACCTTGGCGAAACCAAAAAGAAGAAAAAAGAGATTAATATGTGAGAATTATGTAAAAAAAAAAAACTACAGTGTGCTGTTTTCAAAGAGTTTTAGATTCTGGCCTTTACGGACCAGACTGTCGCCCAAATTTTTTGGTTCCTACCAGGAGGGATTTAATAAAGAGATCATACCAAATCAAAACACTATTTACCAAAGTCTGTTGCATCTGAGTACTAAGAATAATTTTGTAATGTAAATGTGCTCTAAATTTTTACATTTGTACTGGCAAATCTAAGCTATATGTGTGAGGTTGAGTAATACATTCTATCTTTGTCTCGCTTACTTTTTCCTTCATTGTTTGTATGTAAATATCTAAAACTACAAAAAAACAAGAAAAAAGAAAAACGCTGTCTTCAAATTGAAATCATGCCGATAAAAGTTTCTCTTTTTTTGTGATGAAAAAAAAATTACCTTTGCTGTTAAACAAATTGCATAATAATGTCGTTTTTGCCTCCGATTTGTGTTTCACCTGCAGATATTTTCAGTGGAACTTTGTACGACTTTTACAGGTATTTAATAACGATCAACACGCGATTGTTTTCCAAGGACAAAATTTAAGGACTGTCACGTGACGATGAAGAGGAGGAGGGAGGGGGAGGAGGAGGAGGAGGAGGGAGGGTTTCGGTGTCTGTGCGGTCGACTGCAGCTTTATTGTTTTGAGCTAACGTGTCATTCTGTTGCCAAAGCCTGAAAGCCAAAGAACACATTCAGCTCCAGGACTGGGGAATGATTTTAAACATTTTATTCATTTGTTCACATGTTCACTCCCCCCCGCCCTTTTTTTATTTTTCTGAATTGTTATATTGTGTAAGTAAAAAGAAAAACCACACTGTCATAACAAAGAGCTGACCTGTCTGCTGTAATTCTTTTGTTATCTTGGTAAAAACAGAAAAGGAGTCAGACACATTTTCTTTTAAGCAAATTTTCGTCTGCACGTTTCGACTCAAAACACGAGAAGATTCAGATAAAGTACCAAAATAAAAGAATTTCACAAATATCACTGCAAATATTTTTACACAACAAACCCTTTAAATACGCCCGGAAATTACCTGAAAGTTTGGTCGAAGCTTTAATTTCCTAAATCTATCTTGCTTTTCACAAAGATGAAAGTTGTTTTTTCTGTTTTTCTTTCTTTACGTTCTGGGTTCCTCTCCATCGAGTAAAGATTTACAATCAGTGTTTTTAAATGGAAATGTGTGTGAATTAATTTCCACGAGAAGCAAAGTGTTTAAAACTTAACTTAATCTCTCGCAGATTATCTGGAATATCTCATGTATTTTCTGTGGCTCATTTTCACGGGTAGAAATTGTGTTTTTCCGTTTTAATCGACTCTCCATCGCTGCAGTGCGACACTTTTAATTTCACTCGCTTTCTTCTTTGTCAGAAATGTCAATAATCCAGGCGAAGGACCCCCCCCCCCACACACACACACACACACACAGACTGTCACTATAAATATTTGGCTCTTACAAAAACTCCCACGGGAGGAAAAGAAGAAACGAGGTGAATGTGGAGAATAAGTGTCACTTTTCAGAACAAGTGAACTTAATTTGAAGTGAGGTGAAATTTGATGCAATTTATTCAGAATCATGTGTCTGCTTGATATCTGTCCCTCCATGTCACATTGGTTATCTCAGTCCCTCAGTCCCCAGTGCACGGCTGTGGTCCTCGTCCCTGCCTGGAAACACACACAAACACACACAAACACACACACACTTATCCAAAAACAGTAAAGACTCACTTTCTACTTTCACATCCTCAGATTAGATTTTTTTTATTTTGATACAAGAATTAACTTCTTCAGGTGAAACCTGGGCCCAGAATTATGATGACCACCCGTCAGATGATATAAGAGGAAGCGGATCAGTTGTGAGGCAAAACAATAAAAAGCTGTAACCAAAACCAAAAATACAAAATAAAAGATGTATAACAAACAGACACAGAAAAGGAGTTGCGCCTTCGCTCGACTTTTCAACGCTGGACCAAAGCTCTATAGTTATGCACATTGTACAGAGAAATAGATTCACGGTGTTGACAATCTTTAAAAATCCGAGATAAAGAAGAAAGAAGAAAAAAAAGAATTGAAGAGTAGAAATGTACAGTAGCTCATCATCCAAGGTTTACCTCAGTACCGTTCATGTGGGAATCAAACCGACGCCACTCGAGCAGCAGCAGCAGGTCCGAGGAGGAGACGGCGATTCTGCTCCGTGTCGTCAGTGTTCACCTCTTATTTATTACCACGGGACACATGATTGTTTTATTTGTGTGAAGTGCTTTCCTGAGCCACATGTGACTCTCTGCTCGTTTCTTTATTTATTGTTGTATGGCGTTCTTTTTTTCTGATTGGCTGTGACACCCACCTCAGTTTTCACACATCTGTAGACCCCGTGTAGAGGAGGAGGCGACGTTGTTGCTCTCGACCCGATTACTACGATTCGTCCAAATCACCTTGAGATACTTTTGTGAAATTCTACTTAACACCGACAACCTGCTTTGGACGTTTTTGTTAATAGTTGGAGAACTTGAAACCAAAGCTGAGGAGCCTGCAGAGGTTGGTTTTTGTTGAGTTTTTTTTTTATAGACTGAAAACTGTACTTAATCTATAGAGCAATATCTGTTTGGTCAGTTAAGCAGCACTTTGTGTATTTCTTAAAAAAAAGCTTCAAGTCTGTCACATTGATTTGTACCATAATTAGTAATAAACAATTGTTTGACGAGTTTTGTGTCGTCTTTTCTGATGGAACACAACACAACTGAGTTAAAGAAGGAATTAAACTTTTTAACATCTGTTTTATCATATAAAAGATTATTATATCGTATAAATGTATCTTTTCTGTAAGAAAGCATGTTTTGTAAAGTTGTCGCAGACACCAGGACAACTACACAGAGTTTTGTAGAAGAGACACATCAAATGAAAGGTGGATGAATGTCAGCTGGGTAAAAAGCCCTAGTGCATCCCATTTGCTGACATGGAGGAGGTGGGGTTATACCGCAGACAGCCACCAGGGGGCGATCATGGTGTTTTGGCCACTACCATACACTATATAAAGTTGGATGACAAGAAAGCTCGACAAAAGTGAAGCAAATCCATCTTGATCACCAACTGGATGCTGGCTGCAGTTCATAAACCCCGCCTCCTCCATGTTAGTGGATGTCCCATTGTATGTCCCATCTGCTAACATGGAGGGGGCCAGGTTTATGACCTATACCTCAGCTAGCCACCAGGGGGCAATTTGTGACACACAGCCTTCAAGGGAAAAAAAACTATCTGTGTGATAGATCAATAAATGCGATTTAATCTAAAATCATAAAAAGTTGAGTTTATTTCAAAGTAGTGTGATGTCAGGTGAATGCTGATGTCGAGGTCAAAAGATCCTTTAACTCACAATAATGTCTAAAAACATGGCCGACTCCTCTTTTCATCTTTTCAAGCCTCCCACGTAAACACGAGAGCGTCAGAGAAAAGCCGACATGTCCTGACTTCCTCTCTGCGAGGTCACATCGGTGCGGAGCCTCACATTTACAGTGCTGTGCAGTGATTTGACCTTTGACCTCTGGCTGGTCGACAGATGAATGAAGCCGATTGGCTGTTTGACGCGTTTAACGAGAGAAAAGTCGACCAAAAGGCATAAAAAGAGTCTCGCGCCCGACATGCAGCAATTTATTTAGATTTCCTCGGGGTCAGTGGAGAAGAAAACGTGTCAGGTTTGCTGCTCATCAAAGCTTCATGTGTTTGTCTTCGTCCAAATAACAACAAGACAAGTGTAAAGAAGGAGAAATATATAAATAAAAGACGCGGAGAAAGCCTTTTGAAACTAAACTCAAAAGTTTGATAGAGCTTCCCTCTCCGTGATGCCTTTGAAAAAAAAAACGGGCAGGCAGCTGAAAAGAAAGTAGTAAATAAATAAATAATAATAATAAAAAGCACAGACAACATAAATTATTAACATTAGACTGAAAACTGATGTTCCAGATGCTTTTTCGTCTTCCTTTCAGCTCACTCGCTCCCCCCCCCCCCCCCCCTTCATTTCAAAACACTGGCTGCAGTTTTTGAGTGATGATGGGTGAGGTGTGTGTGTGTGTGTGTGTGTGTGTGTGTGTTTGTTTGTGTGTGTGTGTGTGTGTGTACGCGCCGCTCCGCCACGTTATTTGATATTCTTTTGTTTTCCACCCCCGCGCCGTCTTCATTGTCTCTGCCATTAGCGGTGTAATTGTGCAGATGCAGCCCCTGACCCATATCTGTTTTCTAAAACTGTTTGTATTCTGCCGCTGATAAAAAAGTTTGCTTTCCATTCTCTCTCTCTCTCTCTCTCTCTCTCTCTCTCTCTCTCTCTCTCTCTCTCTCCACACCCAGTAGAGTTTCTCTGATGGAGAGTAACAGCTCGGTTAAAAGAAATCCAAACACAGATATAAGGGCGTGAGTGTCAGAGCTTCTTTTTTTTTTATCAATCATTCTTGGAAGTGAGTCTCACTGAAAAGTTTTGTTCCTGCTTTTGCACAATTTAAAAAGTTTCACGGTATCTTTGATTAAACAGAGTAAATACTAGATGGTTGTATCACTTCAAAGTCCCCATGGGTTTTTCATTTTGTAAGTGTATGACCTAAAACGACAAGTGTACTTGGATTAGATTGGTCCCATCCACTAACGAGGAGGAGGGCCGGGTTTACGACCTATACTGCCTCCAGCCAGCAGGGGGCGATCCAGATGTTTCGGCTTCACTTGGGGAGCTGCCATCTTCATATCTTTAAGTTCAGTCTGTGATCAGCACTGATGTAACTGATACTGGGACAGTAAACTCTTCTTAATATATTTGTCTGGAAGGTTCTCACATTAGTGGTTCTCCTGAGGACATGTGACCTATTTCACCAACATCGGTCACAGCGTCAGCGGCTCAACGTCAAACCGTCTTTAACCAAACCAGATTTTCCAGCAGCAGCTCAAATGAACTCTATTCTGCTCCGATGTGAAATCATCCAAATCTGCAGTGACAGAGATTTATTCACTCACAGAAAACAAACAGACTTTTATTTGCTCTGACCCACAGTTTGTCTGTGAATCATAAACTCAACCTTTGTCTTTAGATATTCAAATAAGATGCAAAAATCAACCTCTGAGCACTTGACAGCACTATGAGCCTCAGAAGTCGTTAAACGTCCTGTTTTCAGTCATTTCAAGTTTACAGTAGATTTACAGACAGTACAAGTGTCACAATGAGAAGCTCTGTGTTAAACTGCTGAATCAATTACGTCTTCTTCTTTTTTCTTCACAACACTGAGCAGAGATGTGAGAGTTTAGTTCACTTCCCGTCCTTAGTGTTGTCGGGTGTTTCTACTGAAAGACACCCAGACGGTAAAGACATGTTTTGATCTCTGCATCTTGTTTGTACAGGAGCAGCTGAGGTCTTCTTCTTCTTCTTCTTCCTCTTCTTCTTTGTGTCCCTCCATCTCTCTCTCTCTGTGTTTTTCCTCCCGACAGACTCAAAGCAGAGACCGAGGCCTCCTCCAACCGTCTGACTTGTTGAAATCGAAACGCTCCCGTTCAACCTGCAGCCTCCTGAAATTGTCCCGCGCGGTCGGGGAGAGGGAGGCCGGGTAGAAAACATTATGACATGTCGGCGCTCCAAATGGATTATGTTTCAATATCAGCCCGGACACAGAAACGCAGAGGTGGAGGGAGAGAGTGCACGTGTTGGATGCAGATGGTTTTAAATTGCTGCCTTTGTTTTCAATCAGGCATGAAGCATTCACTTTCCTTATCTTTCAGACAATGCGGCGGCACGCGGTGGGGCTGATGTTCTGGGTAAATGAACTGTCTGTACATCCCTCACCCCCCCCCCCCCCCCCCCCCGCTCCTCCGCCTCCTTGTTTTCACTTCCTGCTCAAGGTTGAGATGTTGCTACACCGACTGTGAAGCCGCTCAGCCGTCTCCCCACTTTGCTGCTCCGCACACCCAAATGCCTCTCGGGGTGCAATTACCAATCCTCACATGCGATCGGGCTCGGCCGTGCATATGATCCCTTTTGCTTTTCCACCGTTGTTTCAGGTGTTTTTCAGCGTTATTAGCAGTGACACTGTGCGAGGTGTTTGCAGGTGGAGGAGTTAATAGCCCAGTTCTTTACAGAGACACCTGTCTGACTTGAGCAGCTGATTGCATCAGCTCATAGTCCATTTAACTTTGTAGCTTTTATTTGGGCTGTGATGTCTCTGTTCGGTTTCTCTCAGTGTTTCTCTGCAGGATTCTGTCCTGACAGAATCAAACAGGTGGTAACAAGGGGTAATCTTCTTCTGTTTTCAAAAAACTCAAAATGTGATATCGATTTCTGAGATGTTTAAGATAGAAGTCAATAGTTAATAATACTGAATGAATTTAATTTGAATCTGTCAACATCCGTCAGACTTTGGCCTTGTAGTTTCCTGTAAATTTGATTATTGATATTTGTCTCGGCCTAACGCTTCATTAAATTGTAATAATTGGTTGGATAATGACATTTACATCATTAGGACCTTAGTGAACGCGGAAAGTATAAATTGTTTTTTAATAAAGTTAAACTCTCACTTTTCATTTGCAGCATAATAGCAGCTGTCTTTTTATATTACTAATAAAACAAATGTTAAGATTTATCACCTAAATCTACTGAAATCTAAAAACTAAAAGAGCCAAAACAAATTTACAATAAACGATGCACTAATTGGTGATGGGGGGGGGGGGGGGGGTTGGGGTGTCCCAGGGTAACCAGGTGCCCATTATTCCATATTCCATGTAGATACGGCCCTGCTCATAAATAGCAGTAACATTTTGTAGCTTTAAAATGTGCAGCAATGTCCAACTTTATCTAAAACACAGCATCACAACACGTTTCTGCTCCAAGCACATGATTAAAAGCAGCAAAAGTGGAATCACTTCCCCTCGTCAGGTAGTTTGCACGCAGAGTTTAGAAAAACCCTTTCGGCGAAGTGCAACTCTCCTGCGTCGGGGTCACCGCAGCTCTGAGAGCCGCCGGCCCTGCCCTCCATCATCCTCTCATCCCACTGACCTCTGTGTTCGCCGTAGTATACTTACAGCACATGCAGAGAGAGGGGGGTGCAGAGAGGGATGGGGTGTGGGGGGTGAAAAGAGAATGATTGCATATCTGAAGGCATCAGGAGAGCAGGTATGGATGTTAGAGCAGTGACATGGTCGGACACATCTTGCCTTTCTTATTAGTGAGGACCCGTACACTTTGGGCTCTTTCCTTCCTGGCCGTGATGAAACCCCCTCTCGGTGCATCGGTGGAAAATGGCCGAGGGGAAATCACCGATGAGCATCACTCAAAGACAGGGAGATGTCAACAGGCCCATAATGATAGCTGATGGCCCCAGAACACTCTCCTTCTCCCTCTCAGCCTCACCTGCCCAAGTTGCACTATCCTGCAAAACATAATTAGGGGTAAAACAGAGAGACGGAAGCTTTATCTCTGTGTATTCTATAAGCAGCTCCCTTTGTTTTTATCCATCCAGGAGTCCTCTCTCTCTCTCTTTCTCTCCTCCCCAATCTCTCTTTCTCTTCATGGATGAAAAGGAGGAGGAGGAGGAGGAGGAGGAGAGCTCCCTCTGTGAGATGCCAAGGTGCTCCCAGTCCATTGTGCTGCTGGCTGTCAGGTTAAATTAGGGAGTACAGGCTCCGTGAGTGTAAAAAAATCAATACTTGATGGAAGATTGCTCCCCGGAAAATCTGTTTTGATTCCAGGATTAATTCTTGACCAAAGGCTCCAGCAAAATGACATGCCATTAGCCTGAAAATGAACACATTCTGCAGTGGAAATTGGATGGAAATGTGTCAGGTGATTGCCCCGGCTGGTTGTTTTTGACTCTTTGAGCGAGCGGGGGGACTGAAGGTGTGGCTGCTGCGAATGAGGCCTCGGGGCCGACTCCGTTTTCCTGCACAGAGACGACTCCTCCGTGGCCTCAGAGTATTCTCAAGGCCATTGTTGTCCAGCGGCTGCAAATGCATTCCACCAAGGTGAAATGCATTTGCCCGCCACCCGGCCTCTCTTGTGTTTTCCATAAAGCGTGGCACGAGGACTGAGAGGATCTGAAAATAAAACCGTGAGGATCCCCCCCCCCCCCCTCGTTTGTTGACCCAACAGAGAGAAGAGAAGAGTGAGATGCTTTATTGATGAATGAATAATGTGTTTGTCGTGACGGTTGACGTCTCAACGTTTGAAATCTTAAACAGGAAGCTGTACAGATGCAGCGGACATTGATTTGAGCAGCCGGAGCGTTCAGACTGCACTAAACATCTGTGTTCTTAAGAGTGGGAGGAAAAAACACAACAGGAGACATGATTTCTTCAGCTCTGACGTGTTTCTGACCAGAACACGACGGATTCAATCTGAGGATTTCACCCCTTTCGCATGTTTTTCATCTAAAGAACGGATGTTTTCATGAAGCACTTTATAAAATGTCACGTGGGTGTAGGTCGTCTATGGAAATGCAAATCTGATCAATGTAAATTACAGATACTGGGTGATTGATTTGTATTGTGTTAGATCAAAATCATGAAATCTTATCAGAAAATTATTAAATTTTTTTTAATTTTTGCGTTTTCTGAGAATATGAATCATGACCTTCTCTCTGATATGATTCTGATCCACCTTAATGCAAATCAATTACTAAGAATCCCAATATCACAACTTGCATTAATTAAAAAGGTTGAAAAAATCACCCAGCTGACATTTTATCTCTCACTATTTTGAAATGCTATGAGAATATCCTTTATTTAACCTAGAGGACAAACTGAGATTATATGATCATTTCATTATTATGTTATACATATTATAACATATAATATTATCATTAATATTATTATATTAACAGAGTTGACCATGTAATGAGTTTTGAGTCCTGCAGTGAACCTCTGTGGACAGGTTTTACAGTGATGCTTTAGCGCCACTCCCTGGATGAAAAATGCTATTACTCTTATAATTCTTATTATTATCTGGTGCATCTTGCCGCTAGGTGGCAGTGTGCAGCAGCTTTCAGCTTCTCTTGTCAACACCACAGAAGAAGTGTGGAGAAGCATGCCCCAAAACCAAAGTTTTACAAATGCTAAATACCGAATATACAAATCATAATGAATTTAGAAACATTGTAATTTAAATAATAAATTTTTTTTATAATTAAATATAATAATAATTAAATTATTAATCATAGTAATATCGTCTCTTTTAGTTGCACTACAGGTCGTCATTTAGAATGTTTGTCCCAGGAGTTTCATGTTGGTCATCATCAGGACTCTTAATGTCCCTTAAGTTAATAACAAACACGAGTTAATGACAAACACGATGTTTTCTCTTGTGATTTAGATTTCAGGCGGTTCTTCTGTTTACGTCGCGGGGTGATGACGTCTCCCGGTCAGCCGTCACGCTGCTGCGGCCCCTCGCGTGTTCTCGTCCCGCAGAAACAACACGAACCGTCGCTGAGACGCGTTCGATCTTCCCCGAGAAGCTGAAGATGTCTTGGCTGAAAGCTGCGTCCCTCAGCGCCGAGGACGTGTTCGATGAAGCTGGAGACGAGATGAAGCTCCAGACTAAAGAGTGGAGCTCGAACATGAACAAACGAGTGAAGGTGAGTTTCCTCCTGCTCCTCGTCCATGATCCACCTGGAAGCTGAGTGTTCACTGGGCTCATGGTTATCTGCTCTGGTCCCGGTCAGGACGGGTATGTTGATGGGGTCAATGCCGGAGAGGACGCGGCGCTTCAGCTCGGATTCAACCAGGGGTTCCGGGAAGGAGCCGCTCGGACTGTGGCTGTGGGTCGACTCAAGGGAATCATCAGGTAATAATCGATTAAGTTGATCAGTTCTTATTTGATCAAATCTGCAAGTTGCCAGACTCCAAACCTATGCACACAGATTAACACCTGAATGAAAGTTTTATATAATTACACAGAGAGAAGCAGCAAACTGACTCTACTTGAGAAACTGGAGGCAGAAATTTGTTTATTTGCAAAGTATAAATCAACAAGATGGTTAAACATGAGATAATTTTGCTATGGTAATAATAAATAATGCAGATAAAGGCTAAATATGGTACAAAATACAATAAAAGGGGGGAAATTCGAGAAAAAGACAATGGTGGTTGTACAACATTAGTAAAAGTTAAATACTTACATTCTTTGCTGCTTAAAAATCTTCACAACCCTGACCGATCATTGTCACCTGATTTTGATCAAGTCATTGCAGCCTTACATTTGATACAGATTGGTTTGTGTCTGTGGTTCAGATCAGGGAAGAAACAGGATTTTAAACATCTTGTCATATTTAACTTATTTTTATCTGCACTTTTATGAGTACACAAATAGAGTCTGGGCAGTTGTTCAGTTAATGCATATTTAAAACATGGTATAATATTGTTCTTTAAACATGTTAGGATATTCTGGGAAAGTTATTTCAATGTTTTTGTAAAACCTTTCCACGATGAAAGCTTTAAAAAGTCTGATAATCTCCCGTAAAATATTTCAGCCTCTTTCTCACACAGAAGCATCACAACGTTTTTTGTTCCGACCATTTTTGAATTCTCTTTTCTGTCCAGCAGATGTGGGGCCCAGTCCCTTCGCTGAGCTATTGTACATGACGCTGCTGCCTCTTTGTGTGTCTCATCCCAGTGCTATATGGTGCTGGTGCCAGATCGAGCATCCGGAAACCCCCGTCCCGGCCCGTGTGACCGAGCTCCTGCAGCGGGTGTCGCAGCACGAAGACAGAATCGCAGACGGCATCAGGAAGTCTATGGAGAATCCTCCGCCCAGCGTGAGCGACGTCTCCGAGAGCATGGAGGACCTGGAGGTAAAGCAGGCAGATCCCAGCTGCTGTGGGGACGGAGGGTGCGGAGAGGAGACGGAGTGCTGCAGCCGTGGGGACAAAATGGACCAGGACGTTCCTCAGCAACCACAGAGGCTCTGCTCGGGGTCAGCTGACCGCTCGTCCTGCTCAGATGAAGACCTGAGCCTCCTCCTGCAGAGCTGCATGGACCTGGTGTCGGAGCTGGAGCTGCCGGAGGAGCTGCTCAGTCACATACAGGAGCTGAAGGACATCTAGTGGCTGAAGATCAGGGACCAAAACCCAAGGAGGACAACACTTGAACTATAAACTTTGATAAACGTGTACATTTCTTACAAAGCAATTGAATACTTTTGTTGTATATAATGTCAAATAGATATTTTCATTCTAGAATTTGCAGAATGTTTGAAAATAAAAATGGATCTGCTACAATGTACTGCGTTTCTGTTCTCACTCTTATTTTGAAAAAGAAATGAAAACCCTATTTATATTTCCCCATTTTTATGATTGGTAATAGATATTTTGTAACAATGAAGAATTTACACAAATTTGCTGCTATATGTTGGAAGGTTTTTTGAGCTTTTGCAAAGTATGTCTTCTTAGAGTCGTATAAACAAAAGCTTTATTCTTACATAATATATAGAAAACTGTAAAAACATTTACATTTGCTTGTGTTTTCTTCAATATTTACGTGTACCTCTCTCTGCACGTGTTTACTTCCTTCGCATCGAGTTGAACTCTCCCGGCCACCGTAGCTCCCCGCTCGACGTCATGACGTCGCTCTGACGCAGCCGTGACCCCGCTGCTCGGGCTGAAGCGTCGCAGATGTTCCGCAGTTTGATCTCCGCAGTTTGACGGAATGTGGCGCAGCGGACGCTAGCGGCAGCGGCAGCAGGGCACCGCGCGGCCGGCAGGACTTTCTCCGGAGTTTCCCCGGAGCGGCGGTGACTTCGGCGCGTGTTCTGTGTTTAGCTCGAGTGCGGCTAGCAGGCAAGCTAACTTCAGCTCGAGCTAACTTCAGCTCGAGCTGCAGCTAACAGAGTGAAACCGAAACCGCACGAGCTCCAGGTTTGTTCCTGTCGTTATCGCAGCTGTCACTTCTCCTTCCGGACTCCAGCTGCGTTTAAAACCCTCACAACTGATCTGACATCTGATTTTATGAAGTACAATTTTAGCCTCGTGACCACAGCAACATGTTTTTATCCATACACCATGACGTGCTGTTCTTGTATTGGTGTAATTCACCAATATCTCTTTACCAATATTCTGTTCATATGATTTTTACAATCCAACCTGCCATCAAATATTATAGAACATTTGTTGTGACAGAACAGAAACGATTGGTCACTGAACTGTTTTGATTTTCGATTAATCGAGTCAGTCATTCTACTGGTTCCAGATTTTCATATATGCAAATGTAAAGGGTTTGATTGATTATATAACACCAGGAACTGAATGTGTTTGTTGGTTGGTCATTAAATTATATAGATTTATTATTTCAAATCCACGTGGGTCATTCTGTCTCGATCAGCATTTTATTTTTTGGTCGGCTGCAATTCTTTTTTATATATATGTAATGTTTTTGATACTTGAAGTTGCTCAATGCTTTATATTGAAGAAGATTTTAACAATATCTTCAACAGCCTCATCAGATTTGACCCAGTCATCATTTAATCATTAATGAAAAAACTTCCTCAGCCGGGTCACGGAATTTCCTGGTACATCCATTTCATCTCAAGTGTTTTAGTAATTCATTTATTCATGTTGTGTCTTTTTGCCTTCTAGGTATCGACCTTCTCACGGCACCTGAACATGGACACTCCCTGGCGTTAGCAGCAGCTTGACCCTCCTCGACATGGACTCCTGAAGTCCTCAGGTGCAGCGACTCGTCCGGTCGCTCCGTGGTTGCTCTGGACCCGAGGTCGCTGTTCAGCCTACAACCTGTCTGACGTCCCGGGTGAGAGGGAGCGATCAGATGGGGAACAGCTGCTGTCGCAATGAGAGTCCCTGTGGCAGCGCGGAGGAAAGAAGTGTTCTGCTGAAAAATGATTCCAAGGCCACGGTGCCGGCGGGTGGAACGGTGGAGGAGGGCACGTGTGGTCCTGATGGAGATGATGACATGAGGTGAGATTGACTGTTGCTACTCGGTGGTTTGGTTACTTGTCCGGATTTCAGACACGCACTGGAGTCCGGACATTTTCTGGATGAGTCGGAAAGTGACAACGCAAATGTCCGAGTCTTTTGCTGCTGACATTTTCCGGCAATTTTCCTGCCAGCCCCCCAGTGAAGGGTCCAGAAAATATCAGTGCATATATGAAAACAGCAGGAATATCACAGATACATTCAAATTGAGCAAATTGGCGTGTTGATGGCGTTTCTAGAACGCAACAGACATTAAAGTGTAAGAGTACAAATATCTCACGATGAAAACAAGGTGGCATACACGTAGAAGACGCCTTATAATCCAAATTATTTCTGTAGTTTATCTGTGAAATCAGCTACTGTATTACTATATGTGAATTTAAGGAAAAATTCCATCTGTGTTTTAGATGGGTTGGGAGTCAGTAAGACGACCTGATCTCTCTGTGTGACTCGGGACTTGATACAGGAGGAAAAGATCGTTTTAAATTTCCCCCAGTGACTTCATGGCACAATTGACTAGTATGACTCAAAGGAAAAGCAAATGAAATTGTCTATTTGTCATCACTGAAATGTTTACTAAGACATTTTGTCTTTCTCGCTGTCTGTTTATGTAAAAGATTACAATGTTGCTTTTGACTCAGACAAACATTTCATCTTTGCACGCAGAAAGACGACAAATATTAGACGACAAACATACGCTTAAAGATAAAGGGATTATGATAGCTTAGATTTCCCCCTAAGTTACAAGTCTCTTAGTAGCGCTGAAGTCACAATTTAGACGAGGGGGTTTCCAGAGATTTTGAAAGGTTTCAAAATGAGGACAAAAACATTTCACTCCTGCATGTGCAAAAAGATACAGATGATAGTTGAAAGCAGAGTTTCCCTGTTTCTTCCCCACCCACAGTACAGAAACAACCTTGAAACATCTCTGTTTTGGTCACACACACATCTACAAGGGGTTTCTGATCTTTATTACTCATTTGTTTTTCCACTCGTTTAAATTTCAGTGGAGATTGTCCTGTGCTATGTTATGTTTCACCTCCTCTCTGTGCTCTGCCACTCAGGAAAACCCATGACAAGGCTGATATAAAGGTGGAGGAGAAGCCTGAGCTTGTGCTGGTGAAGCTAAGTCCTGAGAACGGAAAGACGGAGCCCAATAACACTCAGGAGAACGGACCCTTGAAGACGGAGAGCATCCAGACAGCACCTCCTTCCACTATATGCAACGATGTTAAACTCGAAGAAAACTCCACAAGAGCACAAGATGAGGTTTTGAAGGAACCTTCAGATGACGGCGAACCAGCTGAACCTCTGGAAGGCACTTTAGACTCCCAGCAGAAAGTCAACGCTGCAGCTGACTGGGAGGTTTTTACGGAAACAAATGTGGTGCCAGAAGAAGAAACCCCAGCCTCGGTGCAGGACGAAGTCACAGATGGTTTTCTACTAACAGCCCAGTCAGTCAGCGTTGAAGAGCCTCTACCGCCTCCTGAGACGACCTCAAACACAGAGCACGTGACAGAGCACACTTCTCACCATGATGATGAGGAAGAAGCCGGCTCCAAGGTTATGTTTGACGAAGCTGTAAACGAGCCATCGGGGGAGTTATCAGCAAATAGTGAAGTGTCGGTGCCAAACATTGAGCCGGCGGCTGCAGCTGGTCAGGTGATGCCGGTCTCTGTGGTCAGTGAGGAGGCCGATGGAGAGGCTCCCAGCTGGTGAGTCACATGACAATATAAACTCCTCATGTCTAAACTAAATGGAAAACATATGGGAGAATGATTTGATAAAATTAGGGTCAATATGAAGCCAATTTCTTTTTGATAATTATAATTATTCAGCAGTTTTTCTTGAAAATGGTATAGAAAACCCATTGATTCCTCATATATGGGAAGAAACAGTAGATATTTGACAATTTTGCTTAAAAACCTTAACACTTGCTGATTCATTTTTTGGCATTCAACAATTTGATGAATTGATAAACCGCCCCAAGCAGCTTAAGGGCCAGAAAAGCAGAAAAAGGATGAGAAAACATAGAGTTTGTGTTTAAAATAACTAGCTCTTTTCTTCTTGGCCCATGTTCCAATTTTGTTTTCAGGTTTCATAGAAAATAAAACCTCGACGAATTCTGCAGCTCAAGTCAAGACTCTCCAAAGCAGCTGAAAGATACTTAAAAGGATAGAAAATATCCTATAAATAAGATTTTGTTTAATGTATTAAATAAAATAAAATAAAATAAAACTATTTGAATAAGAGAACTTCTAAATACCTCTCCATCAAACTGGTGGTCAATGGTCGTTGTTTACAAAAGTTCAGCTGAGGTCAATCCTCAAAATGTCACGAGCTAAAAACAACAGAAACCACTCAACCAGTAAACATGTGAATATTTTTAACAGAATATTTACTTAGAGGGAAAATCGAGGCGTTCTGGTTGTTTTTGCAACATGTCTGAGTGGGATTTGTCAACATTCAGTAAATCATGCGTCTCTTGACAGTTTTTCTGTATCAGGGTCACTGCCCAAGTCATTATCCTTTTTATATAGATGGCTGTATTAGGTCCTCGAGAGCAGAGCTGCAAAATCAAGTAATTGAGTGTGTTTTATAAAAGTCAGGATTTTAACTTGATTTGTCAAGGATTTAAAATGGAAAAATTCCTGTAATCAATTCTAAAAAGTTGTATCTGTTTATGTACTATGTCGCATTACTTGTACACAAAAACGTTAACGTACTACTTTATTAACCCTGCCTTTCTGTCTTTTGCCCTGTGTCCAGTGCTGTGACGGAGGATTCAGAAGATGGCTGTTCTTCAGTGTTAGAGCAGGTCGTTCCTGAAGCGATAGAAAGCCACGATGTGTCTGAGTCGTCTCTTGGATCGGGACGCGACCACAGCGGCGAGGAGCGAGACTCTGTCAACTCCCTCGGGGAGTCAGAGACCGCAGCCCTGGCAGAAGCCACCGAGAGGTCAGTCGGTTCAGAGTCAGTGAAATCAAAACAAGGCACTTGTTTGTATAGTGTGGATATCTGTTGGTTCTCAGTCTGACCACTAGGGGGTGTAGAGAAACCACAGCTTGTATTCCATCCTGTGTTTTCATTCTTCAGTCTTTCAACCTCTTCTTTTCTTTTTCTGTAAATATTTGTGTAATATAAATCTCTCAAAATGAGATGTTATTCAAGTCACACATTCTGTGTAATTCTGTTGTAATATGAGTTTCAAATATAAAACGTGAAGTTTATGTTTATGTCTGTAATGCAGAAAAAGTAACAGAAATATGTTTCTGTCCAGCTTGAAGTCCGATCAGAGTGTCCAACCAGAGTCTGAGTGTTCGGACACAAACCTGAAGGACGTCTCTTCCTTGGAAAACGACAGACAAGATACTGGGGAGGAAACAAAGCTGGAAGAGCAGGATGAAGATGAAGATGTTGCCAAAATGAAGGATGATGAAGTGAAGGAGGAGGAAGAGGAGAAGAAGGAGGTGGAGGTGGAGGAGAACGCTCCATCTGAGACTCAGGCTGTGAAGGATTCTCAGATGCAGGAAGTAACTGGAAAAGAGGAGCAGCCGGAAGGAAGTACAGCCGCTGATGTCCAGGTTGAAGTTGAGACAGTCCCGGAGAAGGAAGAGTCGGATGAAGCTCACCTGCAGGATAGGTTTGTTAAACTTTATTTTAGACTTCACACGTAATGTGCTGTCCAAAAGTGACAGACAGTGATAACACAGAAGACACAACACAGGAAGTGGCTCTTGTTAATCTTTTGCTTTGAAAGATCTCAAATTCTTTCCCAGAGACGGAGAGATGTGTTATTAATGTCTGTTTATCAACACTCGCACATCACACAGTAACAACCAATAATTTACAGTTCTCTAGGGAGTTGGGGCAAAGTCACTCACACAAAGTGAGTTCCATGAATCAAAGTTCAACAAACTGCACGAGAAGCCACGGTGCAGATTTAATTTGTTACTGGAAGCAAATGTTTTATTCGCCCTCTCGATCACACAGATTGGAAGTGGAGGTGCCATTCTGTGAAAAATGAAGAAAATGAGTACTAATAATGTTAATCTAAATATTTCATGATTTGGAACATCAGCCACCACATTGATGAATAATTTACTGTGAGTTGGAGGAACTAGGATGTTGAATTTCATTTAGTCAACAAACAAACCTCTTGTCTGTCTTGAACCCTCTGTCCTGTCTGTGGCTCTCAGACTGAAGCCCATTGGTTCCTACTGAAACTATAACATGGGTCACAAATACATATTGTATATTGTTTTTTGTTTTTTTTTTAATTTTAGGGCACCAGAGATTGTGCATGTAGGATTGAGTCAAAGAAACTAAACTACACGTTTATTGCAATTGAGGAGGAAGTAGTCACAGACTCAAAAACTGACATTTGAGGTCTATGGCACAGAGACATCAGTTACATCACACTTCACCCACAGGGGAAATACCTGTTAGTAATAAGAAACATGTCAAATACTTTGTCTGAAGTTAGTTTTTGCACTTTGTCTTTGTACGGCTGAAGTGTTGAGGGCGTGAGTTTCAGTCACATGTGTCTTTTTTCCCCTTTAGTGATGAAGACCTGTACAGAGGAGCGGAGGAACTCTCAGAGTCTCAACATAATGAACCAGGACCGACATCTGTGTTTGAAACAACACGTCAGTACTTTCAAATCAACTGACTTTAACTGCATCAGGGATTAGAAACAACACCACCTCTGTTTTGTCACGTAGGACGCACACAGGGCTCCTTTTGTTCCGTCCATCATGTCTTCTTACTCGTCTCTTTCTCTCGCTCAGTTTTAAAGGTGGAGGACAGATGCAGTTTGGCCCCGGCCGTGGACATTCTGTGGTACAGCGAGAGGGAGTGGAAAGGAAATACTGCCAAAAGTGTTCTCATTAGAAAGGTTGGTGCCTGTAGCTCTTAGGACAAAGTGTTTTCAGATTAAAGACAGTTTTGTTTTTTATGTTCTCACACGAATGACTTCCTGTGGTGTCCTGCTGCAGGGTTATAAAGAGATGTCCCAGAGGTTCAGCAGCTTGAGGAGAGTGAGGGGGGACAACTACTGTGCACTCAGAGCCACGCTGTTCCAGGTCCTGTCCCACAGCACCCAGCTTCCTGCGTGGCTGCAGGAGGACGACGCTACCATGGTAAACCCCCCCCCATCCCACACCTTTAGGGGATCCGACCAGTTGACCAGTGGTTAAAGCTGCATTCCTGCAATGTTGACAGAATAAGGAAACACTCAATGGTCAAACTTATGAGTGCTCATAAAGTATTCCAAGGTGGTCCGCCCCAGTGCTAACGGAGTCATACGAGTGATTATAGAAAAAATTATTATAGAAAAGATTTATATGAAATTATCCCCCACACGATTTATTATAATCGTTTATTAGAACTCCTGTAGTTCTGAGCCCAGGTTGAGAAATTCCTCATACCTAAGAATAAGATGCATCTACTAATTACAGTGTAATTTCCTTTTCTTTCATTTTCTCTAACAAATTCAATCTACCAGAGATTCACAGTCTCTGTGGATGCTAACTGTTAATTATAATGAATCTTTAAAAGAACAGGATATATTTAAATAAAAAAACTTTCCAGTAGACTGGATACCTTGTGTAACGTCTGTGTTTATGTCATTTTATCGTTCAGCTGATGTTTATTCAGCTGATTTTTCATCTTACCTCTATTATATTTGGGTTACAGCTGCCGGAGCATCTGGAGACACAGGAAGGTCTCATAAGTCAGTGGACGTTTCCCGGCCAGTGCCAGCGGGGAGACGGACCAGAGGACGTCACCCAGCAGCTCAAAAGCTACATGGAGCTTCTCCGAAATAAGGTAGTGGATCTGCACACTAACCCACGCGTGATGACAAAGTATTTTAAAGACGCGGAGCGAGAACCACTGCACTACTTCAATGCCATCCGTGTGCAGTGAGGGTATTGGTGTCTGCAAGGCTTTTGGAAGTGATTGCTTCCACATGTTAGAGGGAGGGCAGTTTCCTCAGTGCTGCACGGCTCCGGCCCTCAAGACTCTCTCTTTTTCCCCTGTGTCATTAACTCGGCCTTGTTTTGCTCTAAAGCATTTGCAGAGAAAGATGAACCCTCAACCTCAAAGGCGTAGTTTCAACTCTTAAAACCACAGTGCGTCTTAACTCCAACAGTCCGAGGCCTGTGCTGAGTTTATAGTCGCCCTCTGCAACAGGCGGCTTGTGAGGAGCTGGTGTTTACAGCACAGGGTTTTCTAAGTCAGTGGCTTTAATGAGAGGAAGCTGTGTCTGAGGGTCTGGATCATATAGAGTGGGAAACGACCCTTGACCCCTTTTTAAAGGCAAAAAAGGGCCAAAAACAAAACATACAAATGTTGCAGATTAAAATTCTTGCTTCTGTAGATGTTGAGTAGTTCCTGAATAATTATCTGCCCATCACTAACAGTCAGACTGTTGTATCCCCCCCCCCCCCCCCCCCCCCCCCCACCAAGAGAATTTGGTTTTAAATCACCTTTGCTCTCATACAACAATCTGGACAGATCCTGTTGGGGCTACAACATCTTTCCCTATTGGATCAGTTCATTCCTGGTAATTCATTGATTGCTCGGGCTAGAAAATGTTCACAGCAAAGATTCACAGGATCTTAAACTTCATCTTCAAATTGCTTATCTCATCTAATGATTGTACTGGGAAAGTAAAGCTCAAATGGCAGCTAAAGTTTCCTTCCATGCTTGTTAATCAAAGCAGTTATTGATTAATGTAATTGATTTCTTCCAGTGGCAGGCGGCCGTGGACTGTTCCTCCGCTGCCGAGCGGCATCAGCTGTGCGAGCGAGTGTTCCAGGGCGGCGAGGAGGAGCTCGGGCTGCTGGAGGCGCTCAAGCTGCTGATGCTGGGCCGAGCGGTGGAGCTGCACGGCTGCATGCAGGCCGGCGGAGATGTTCCGCTCTTCTGCTGGCTGCTGTTCGCACGCGACTCGTCCGACTGCCCACGCTCCTTCCTCTGCAACCACCTCAGCCACGTGGGCCTCAGTGCCGGGCTGGAGCAGGTAAGAGGAATCCACCAGGGCCCGGTTTTCATTTGTTAATCACTCAACCGCACGGTTGAAGATTGACCTGGTTACAGTAAAACTCTGGTCAGTTTTACATAAACCATTTATGTTATACAACTCTTCCAGATATCAGCTGCTGAGAATTTCTGCCAGTAAATGTTTGTCACGCTTGGTTAAAAACTCACAATGAATGTGCGATGTCAGGAGACTGGATGTGTAACATTCTCGGAAAATTATTACGGGGCTTGTCTGTGCTGCAGTGCTTCTGCATCATGATGCATGTGATGAGGAGGTTTCAGCAAGGATGTGATTTTGGACAAAGGAACCCCACCTCACTAATATCATGTGCTTGAGCCTCTGATTAAACACTGCGCTGTGTGGACTGCATGTTCCTCTGTAACTGTGCAATTACCCCCCTGCTGTGTGCAGGTGGAGATGTTCCTGCTGGGCTACGCCTTGCACTGCACCCTTCAAGTTTACAGACTGTACAAGGCCGACACGGAGGAGTTCGTCACCTTCTACCCGGACGACCACAAGGACGACTGGCCGTCGGTGTGCCTCGTCACTGAGGACGACCGCCACTACAACGTCCCAGTGATGGAAGCTGCAGAGCTGCAGGAGGAGCTGGACTCGAGCTGACTCCAAACAAATCTCCTGCCATAAAAACAAAACACTCCTCAGGTTGATCAAGATGAATAGATTTACACCAATTCAAAGAAGAGTTCAACATTTTAGGGAAGATGCTCATTGGTCTGCTCAGACGTAAGATGAGAAGATGATGCTATCACGCTGGGTTTCTGCACGGCAGCCCCACCCACAGATTTAACCGAGATAAGAGAGAAAAGAATCCTGGTACAGGTTTATAAAAGAATTGGGAGTGATTCATAAGATGTTAATAAAGTCTTATGACAAAGAGATGTAACTTGATATTTTACAGTTCAACCATTAACTTTGAGAACTGTAAATAAAAAGAAAAAACAAATACAACCAAATATATGAACTTGACTTAAGAAAATACTGTCCTGTTTCCAGTCTTTATGCTAAGATGAGCTAACAAGCTGCCGGCTGTTCTGTCATATATACAGAACATGATATCCATCTTCTCATCCATATGTGAGAAAGCAAATAAGCCAATTTCCTAAAATGTTGGAGCGATTCTTTAAAAAGAAATATGCTGATCGAGACCCTGTACAAGTTGTGGTTTACACACATTTGTACACACTGTACTGTATAGAGAGTTTTCTATTTGAGTACATGTACATACAGTAAATGTGTATCTAATAATGTGGGGAACATTTTGTTTTGTTTGTTTTGAAGGAGAAAAATACGTTTCTGAGCAGCCTCTTTGAAATCCTGATCAAAACACAGTTGAGCCACCGGCACCAGATCATCAGATGTTTGGTGTTTACACTGGAATTTGGGCACTTTGAGTTGTGTGTTTATTTATAATTGTTTTTATTTTGTGGTAAAAAAATGCTTTTTAAATGATCTATGACAGTCAGAAGTGAAACGGCTGAATTAGTCTGAGAGGAGTTGAATGATTTATCAGGTTTACACCCGATGGTATCAGAGGACTCTGAAGATGATTCAGCCTCTGTGTCAGAGGTGTGATGTGTGTGTGTGTGTGTACGTCTGCGAGTGTGTGTGTAAACTCGATGTGTAACATGCTGCCTTTAACCAAGCTGTCCTGAAGGGACAAGAAAAAAAAATATGTGCCAATGTTGCTTCAGACGCTGGCAACAGTCCAAACCACCAGCCACTGGATTCAGTAGACAAGGCTCGCTTGGTCCTCCATGTTGCCTTAGAAATAATGCACAATAAGAATGAATGTTGGGTGTCAGTGATGACTCGAGGCCATTTCCCTGCCCTGGTCTCAGAGCCGGTGAAGGTGATGAGTCAACAGTAAAACAGTGATTATGCCAATTTGCAGGAACGATCTCGCACTGTAATACTTTTGGACGGCATTTAAAAATAAAATGGGAGTACAATTTTTGCAAAAGTGTTGTTTGTCATTTCGACTCCCGTCCATTCATTATCTGTAAAGGTCCTGTCAGGCCATTGGGCGAGAGGCACCGTTCTTTCACCTTCAACGTTTGTATAAGATCATTTTTGTGGCAAATTATTTTTCCAACACATTTTACTTTTTATAAGTTCATAAGAAAAAAGATACAACAAGAAAGTGAAGCCAGTGCCAGCAAAGCCAAGGAGTTAATAATAAAGCAATTTATATGCCAAATAAGAATGCCTGTACAGTATATACAGTACGTACGACAGTCTGAATACTACCAGGAAAATGCATGGCAAAACAAAAGTAGATGCGACTCCCAGACTGAATGAAGAGTGAACAATCAGAACTATCCTGTAACACGCAATGATATAATGAGGGATTCCTGACCCCTCGAGGCAATTAAATATACACATTGCATTACCTATATAAAACAACAATAATCTGTACACCATGGTATGTAAAACACGATTGCACAACCCAACAAGTCCCACAACATATCTATATTTGAATTCAAGCAAGGCCTTGCCACTTTTTATCTCGATAAAACAAACATAAAATAATGAACTCCGTAATTTGGCAACTCCACCACCACTCGACAGACGCTTCCTTCCCGCTGGTGAGGAGGAAAAGTTCTCCTTTGTGCATTTCCCTTGTTTACCAGTAAACACATGAAAAGTGGTTATTACACCCGCTAGTGTGATGATGCAAAACTATGAGAACTGTTGGAAACGTCGGAAGACAAAGGTATTTACTCTGATGGATGAACACTTGAAGTGCATGGCTTTCTTTACAGTGTGCGTTAAAATGGTGTGTGGGTCACACGAAGGAGACCTCGTCACTCTTGTACTCAAAAGTTCAAGTCCGTCGAGCGAAACCTCATCCTCGGGTCCTCTCGGCTCTCCTGTACCGTCGCCTCCTCTTCAGCAAAGCCCCACGAGGAGCTCGGCTCTACCTCCGCCTGCTGTCAAGAGTTCACTGCTGCTCCTCCTCCTCCTCCTCCTCCTGGAGCTCCTCGATGGCGTCCATCTGCGTCCTGGAGCACACCTCGCTCATCGGGGCAGAGTCGTCACCCTCCACCACCAGCTCGCTGGACATCTCGTTGTTTCTCTGAAGACAACAGAACGAAAACTAAATTATATTGGACTCTTAGGGTGGAGGGCCAGTGTGAGTCGTGTGGTCCTCACATGTAATCATAGAGAATCATAAACAGAGCCTCCTGAACCCAGTAACCTACGATAGGAAGTTATGTCTTCATAATGGACAAACTACCACAAAACCTGTTCGAAGGGGAACAAGTCATTACATTTCAAATCGGATCTGGATCGATGAAAAGGTTTCAGAGTTTCCTTACGTGCATTCATGGTTTGATCACTTTCAATAACATCCCCATTCAAACCAAACAGGATGATCATAACTGAGACACAGTTAAAAATGGCTGCCAACAGGATTTTCCAAAAGAACAGAATAAGGCGTGTTTGTGCGTCTGCTTTGACCTGAACTGGGGTTTTCTCACCTCTTGTCGATAAACATAGCCCGCTGCAATGGCAACCATTACTGACTCCCCTATGAAACCGGCCAGGAGGGATCCGACCCCGAGTGTGGCCCCGTGAACCCTGAAAAACAAAGACCATCACGTTTTCAGATGCTTTTTGGAGGTGAGTTCATATTCTTATCTTCCTCATGCATCCTGTTTTGAGGAATAAAGGTGCAACAAAAACATTTTACCAGAACACCACACAACAACACTAATAAATACCAGTGGGCCTGAGTCACGGTGCTGACCCGCGTGACCCCGACAGTGTTCTCTGAAGTGTTGACTTACCCCATATAAGGCAGCACAACTAAACTGGTGATGAGGACAATGATGCGGAGAACCGAGCTGGGGGCCAGCACAAAGGTCTTTTTCAGGGTCATGAGCCATCCAGTCAAATGAGCCCGAACAGTCACTGGGAACACACACAAAGTGGAAACATCACCCCACTGGTCCGAGCTACGCCCCGGTTAAAGCCACAGCAGGAGGGAAAATGCAGCAGGTAAAAGGTAAATAACAGTAAACACCATCAGAGGGTCTTACCTGGTATGGGAAAGAAGGAGAAAATTCGGAGCGGGACCACGCACAGCTCCGCGAAAGCAAAATCCACTCCAATGACATCGACGAGGATCTTCTCTGATACGTGTGGACTCCAAAACACCACGAAACAAAGCTGGACACAAAGCGAGCAAAGGCAAATTCATTTTTTTGCATCCGCTGAACCACGATAGAGTCGCCCGGCACGCCTCATTAGATCTCATTAGATCTCATTAGTTCATTAACTCAGGGGGTTTCAGATTGAGTGTCGGCCTTTGAAGCTCACACAAAATAAGCGAGGGAGCGAACACATGACAATGTTATTGTTTCTAGAAGCAGCGGGCAAAATGTCCAAAGCATCTCCGGGCTACGACTGTATGAGCACAACACCAGGGAGCGTCAAACAGAGGAATGAACTCGCCTGATCGGAATAAGAACACATCAATTTGTCTAAAGCAAATGTAAAAAGATGGAGATGGAACAAACATCAAGGCCCCTCAGGATCCATAAAAGATGCTTTACTGGTTCCAGTCTGACTGACAACACAAACACGTTCACACTGCTTGCAACTGGATGCTTTTGTGACACTTGTTGCTGTCCTCACACTAGTAGCTGCTCTAAATTCAAACCTCAAATCTGGATATGTTTAAAAGCAGGAACCTTCTTTTGCTTAGCATGAAAAGCATTTAGGGTGTAACCTCAGAAGACTCGAAACGGCCAGCAGAAAAGCCAAGGTGTCCCTTGTCATTCAACTGGTGTACCACAAGGATCGAGGCTTGGTCCCTTTCTCTTTCCAATAAACACCACCTGGTTATTCTTACCACTGCTGTGCTGATTATACAAAGTCTTTCTTTCTATGAAAAGACTGAGCTCCCAGCTGGTGCTTATGTTTAGCAACTCATTAATATCCAGCCCAGCTCCAACTCTCTCTCTCTCTCTCTCCAACAGATCTCAACATCATGATTGATGACTAATTAACGTTCCCTCAGCCTGATCCATCTGTCACTGTCGAGTCCATGTACACTGTACAGAGTCTGTGCTCGACGCCTTTTCAAGCACTGGCCGTCTTGACTGCTGTGACGGCCTTCTGGAAGGGCTACCAGTGATCCCAGTAACAAAACACAGAACATTTTCATAAAGTATTCTTGTTCACTCTGATGTGAAACGAGCGATGAGGAACCGAAAGTACAGATCTACAGGAAGGAACTGTCCAAACTTTTGTCCTGTGTCGTCTCTTGATAGATGACGAATTACCCAACTCGGGGGGGTCAGATTAATCTCCTCCTCTTAATCCTCCTGCTCTCCGTCTTCAAATCTTGTTTGAAGACCCGACTCCTCCGAGAGCAACCACTCAACTTATATTCTCTGTGAACTGCAAACTTTCAAGTATTTTTTTTAATATTATTGAAGTATTACATATTAAGCAGAAGGTGATTAATTGCACAACAAGCATTTACTGCAGTTTTGTTAATTTTTGATCTCCTGAATCAAACCTAGAGGAATAAATTACTTGTGACTGATGATTTCACTTTTAGAACGATGTCGTAATAACTCATTTGTATAGCTCAACTGGAAACCACTGTCTCCCCTGACTCAGCACTGGTTTAGTCTAAACAAGGTGAGACGTCCACACTCACTGCCTCCGCATCCTTGACGTCTGTTTTCACAAGATGAAATTTGTTTGTCGCAGTACATTCCTCATTTCCCTTCGTGTTCCTGCTCTCGGCTGCTTTTCGAGCCGTTGTCCTTCCTTCACCAGGACAAGCCCGGGCAGGCAATGTCCCGGTTCAACACCGCCCGGGCCATACCTACGTGCCTGTTGTTTGGTGCTGAACACGCACACCCTCGCACACATGTTTTCAACCTTGAGCTTGCACATCTGGTGGGCCACTCTCCTCCTCCACCTCCTCCTCCTCCTCCTCCTCAAAAAAAGGCCCAACCTCGGCCGCACACTTCCTGTTTTTCTTGTCTCAGCTCCCAGGACAACTATCTGGGGCAAAGGCTCCATTTTACTTTCACATTAATTCACTTTGGACCATTTAAAATTGACGAGGAGGCTGATATAAGAAAGCCTGGATTATATTATGTTCTTGCCGATCTGCTCCCGTAATAATAAAAACATTTATTCCAAAACAAAACCGCTCAGCACCCGTAATGCGACTGCCACGCTCATTACTTAACGGGAAAGTACACCTGCAAGGGGCTTTAAAAGTGAGTTAACGGAGAGGTTTTATGTGAACACCTATTTCATTAAGCCCTTAAAGCCTGGGTGGGAGTGTTGCAGGGACAAAAGTCCCTTTGCGTCTTCACAAATTCCCCCTTAATGTGTCTCCCTCCCTGTGCAACCTGAAACCACAACATGACAGCAAAGTACATTCAGTGAGCCTACACCCAAACCAATCACTGTGAACATAAGCAAGTTGCTGAACCAACATAACTAAAGATATGAAAACACAAGGAGCCTGAGAGACAAGTTAGACGAGTCCTGGACATGGAATCCTGACAGTATCTTCTAATCTATGATACAGCAGATTAAAACAAAATGTCAACACGACAAAAACACAACACAAAGTCTGAAAGTGTACGCCTCCAAAAACAAGCCATCTGCAGTCCCAAAAATCTGATATTATGATGCATGTTAAAATGAAAAGGGTGCAAAGCTTATAAGGTTTTGCAGGACGTCCATGGAAGGACAACTGACACCCACTGTAGGAAAGGTCATGTCTCAATGAAGGACACCTTAGATTGTAAACAAACACACACAGTGCACGGGAGGGGCTGCCTAGTATGAGAATGAAAACTGAAACTTTACCCTGACTGTGTCATTTGTCAAAGTGTCTCCACAAGTTTGAATAACACTTTGTCTGAATGACAGAAATCCCAGACAGGAAACTGGATGATTTGTTTTTCTTATAAAAACATATCATTATATTGTCAAAAAAGCATGTTGCCATTTAGGAAAAACAAACACACAACCCCCACTTCTCTCAGACCTAATTCAGAGCATTATGTGAAAAGATTCAGCGTCATCTTACCGTGAGTGACAGGACCAGACAGCAGAATGTAAACTTTTTAATATGGGACTTGGTGATTGAGTGGCTGGAGTTCAACTTGTTGCTGGGATTGTTCTGTTGGTGAAAGAGGGAAAATCAGAGGTTTAAACAAACCCATCTACATTAAACTGTCCCCGCTGCAACAAACGCATGTAGGTGGGAGTGGTTTACCTTGTCAAAGGCCGGGTACACTGCTCTCAGTTCAGTTAACCAGCCGTAGGGCATGTGACCCACAGGGTACGTGGCTGTGAGCACAGCAACAGCCTGGAATGACAAAGAGACACGGTGGCTATAAGTCATCAGCTCGCTGCCGCTTTAAAATACCACAGACAGCACATACGGTTAAATGAATGACAGGTGACTAATAACAGCCGACTTGAAATCCTCGCTGTGTCTCTCACTTTCCGCGACTGTGCGGCTCTTCAAGTTTATAATTGGATAAACAGCCCGGAGCTCTTTTTTTGGTGCACGGAATAACAACAGGCAGCGGCAGGCTTCACGCAGGAGCAGCAGCGCCGTGTGGGAATGTTTATCACTCGGTGTAATCCTGCCCTGAGTTTCACATGGACAGGGTGAATCACCCAAACCACTGGCAGCCAGTGTTGTTGATGATTTCCAGTTCATTCTGGTAAACAGCTTTGCATTGTCTCTAGTAGTTGGGGTCTCTGTAAGCCAGAACGCTCCAGAGGGAGTTTGTTACCATCTGGCATTTCATCTGCAATAACTTGAGGGGTGAGTTAGTCCACCTGCTTCATGTGGCTGTAAATTCCCACTTAATGATCCATTACATCAGAAAATACTACGAGTAGTACCATTAACAAATGTTTTTAAATAAAAAAGCCAGATTTAATAAGTGAAAATAAAACAACTTCTTCAATCAAATATTAAACTTAGCTGATGTAGGAAACTGCATTTCTAAAAGTTCAGATTTATTTGATGAATGAAATCCGGGACACACCCACCTCTGTAGCGTCAGAGGTCCCCTTGAGGTCACGCGACACAAAGAGGTTGACGATGGGTCGACTGATGCGCTGAGTGGCCAGGATGAGGGCCAGGGGCCACCAGAAACTCAGCATCTTTTTGATGGTGGCATCGCCCTGCAGGGACCAAAACACACCCAGTAAATCACTGCCAGACACTCTCTCACTCACAGAAAAGACATAATTCATATTCAACTGTCATCAACTAACACCACTGTTCCTTTGGGCCCAGTGGCGTATCCAGAATGTTTGTCAAGTGAAATATAGGAATAACACAAACCCTCAGTTTAGTTCTGACCCATTTTCACCTTAGAGTAAAATAAACAGCACTCACCCCCACGTCAGGTCCACTGGAGTCTGGGATGTTGTCGTGGATGTTACAGTAGTAACCCAGTCCCACGATGGTGAAACGGACCAAGGCACCCATATACAGGGAGAGGATTGGGATGAGTAGAGGCTCCACACACTCCAGGTTGCTGTGGAGGAGGATGGCCACGAACACAATCTGCAGGAAGAGACAACAAAAAGTCTAGAAACACCCCAAAAATCATACATTACAAAAACTGGATTTCTCCTGTGCGTTACATGGGGAAAAGAAACGTTGGAGTGGACGTTTTTTACCTGGGCCACGACATCAGAGATTGAGGCCGAGCCCACGATGACGCTGTACTTGTGCTTGAGAAGGATCCCTGCATGAATCCACGCCTTCAGGCAGAACAGAAGAGCAGACACACGTTTAGAAAGCTGGACATTTTCTCAACCACGGCTGAGACGGGCTATACAATGAACAGGGGATTATTGATTCAGATGTGTTTAAATCCATCTCTCGCATGATAAAATGTCTGACTGCTGCTGCAGAGTAATCCTGCTGTACTGCGCACTCACCATCGCATCCAGCAGAGGGAATGCAGCCAGATATAAGAAGGCCTTTCGTGTCTTGTTCCCCACAGAGTCATCCACATGGTGGAGCTTATTAATGATGTAGTACCCCAAATCTGTGTAAGCTGTAGAGAGATAAAACAAAAACAATAAGAGGAAACCGCAGGTAAGCATTTCATTGTTTCATTGTTTCAGAGAGCAGGAGTTGTGATTTTTCACAATAGAGGAAGTTGAAGAAGGGTGAGAAGGGTGCTACAACGATAAACACTTCAGGATGTGGTTCAAGCGCAGTGTGTCATCACGCAAAACCCGTAAACACACACACACCTATCAGGATATGTAGGATGAATGCGATGACTCCGGCCGCCACCATGCACAGCACCGCCTTCCTCCGGTCCCTCTTGCTGTTGACAAACACCAAACCCACGTTCTTGAAGTCGCTCATGGGCCCCGTGAAGAACTTCATCAGGGAGTAGGCCAGGCCGTAGCTGGCCAGCATTTCAATCGCATCCTCTTTGACTGTGGCTATACCCCGGTTCAGGGCCTGGAACAGATAAGGCAAGGGGTGGGTGTGGAGAGAGAGAGAGAGAGAGAGAGAGGGTGAGACAGCACATAAAGAAGGAGGAGGAGGAGGAGGACGAGTTCAGCTCTTGACCAGGCCACATGACCGTGACTTTGCCGGACTGTTATCTCTAACCAGATGGCACCGTGCTGGTCCACCACAGCCCTGGAGCCATCGTGCTTTTCAGAAAAATAAAATACCTGCACGTGCTTTTTACACAGACAATAAAAAACCGACCTTTGGCTGGTGCCACTGTAATATATCGGTGCAGGGAAACACCCACAGCACTTGATCCTTAAAAAAATGATTTCCATTCACTTCTTAGCTTCAGAGCAACTACAACAGCTGCCCCCCCCCCCCCTTTTTCCTTTTGCAGGATTGTGTGCTATTTATACCGGCTAACAGAGCCATTACATAAGCTTAATCCTGACATCTCCCAGCCTCATGCTCACACACTATCCGCCTGCTGTCTCCTGGGTAAAGAGGGACGAGCCACCAGTCGTATGGCTGTGAGAGGGCAGACAGGAAAACATGACAATCACAGGAAATTAAACACACAAGTTTGTGTATTTTTGTTAGGACTTTGCAGCAGTTTCCATTCATTACAGAGCTGCCTGAACAAAACCTTATTTTAACCACAATTCACATCTTAACCCTACGATTAACAAATGGACCTCAGACATGATGAGATGACTCATTAGACCTGGTCCTGCCAAGGTCAGTGTATGTACTGGAAAATGTCCTAAAGAGGTGACGGTGACACACACACACACACACACACACACACACACACACACACACACACACACACACACACACACACACACACACACACACACACACACACACACACACACACACATATACACACACACAGACACACACACCCTTAAGTCTGAGCACATGATCCTCCATCATCATCTTACTCATCTTCTCCAAACAGGTCGTGACTCCAATCAAACGACAAACCAGGTTGAAGCTGGAAAAATATCCACAGGAGCTCAGACATTAAGGTGAATTTGTGTGTTTGTTTATTTGTGTGTTTGTTTACTTGTGTGTTTGAACCCCCCTGAATAAACACGGCTCTTCCCGTGAGTGAGTGTGTTTTTCCTCCCCCTGAATAAAACATGTTAACGGATCTTATCGCCACACACACACACAACACCCCCGGCTGCTGCCAGCTAAGCTAACGGTGGCTACATCACACACACACACACCCAACGTCAACCGACAACACAGGCCGGAGACACCCGGTGTCAGTGACGGGTTTGGGGAGGGGGGGGGGGTTAGGGTGGTCGGTGATTTCTGCCGCTTCAGAAAAAACGACGGCAGCGGGTGGAACAACAGAAACACGAATCCCGTCAATAAACAAATAAATAAATAAATAACAGCGAAGTGCAGCGGGTTAGCGGCGGTTAGCGAAGAGACGCCGCGGCGAAGAGGACAAATAAACCCCGCAACACATTTACCTGTTCCCCGAGGTCGATGGCGATGTTGGTGATCGCCAGAGGAACCAGGAAGCGGACGAGGGGCCAGTATGGGCTGAGGGATGGAGCCTCCACCATGGTAGAAGCCGGGGGGAAGGAGCGAGGGGCATCTGCCTCGCTCTGGATGGATTGACGGGAACACTCGGAGGTTTTAGCGGCTGGAGACACAGAGAGAGAGAGAGACACGGAGAGGGGACACCTGGGGTGTGTGTTCTATCCCGGGAGGAGAGGTGAGGGGCCGGGGATGGAGCCGGGGCCGGGGCGCTGCTGCTTGTTCTGCGGCTGCTGCTGCTCCTGAGGCGGCGGCGCGTCGCACTGCTTCGATGCTGCCGAGCGGAGGCGAAGGTCACCGGGAGATTCACACGGGCGCATCTTCCCCGCAAATCATGGTGGAGGCGGTGGGAGGGAGCGACACGGGGTGGGGGGAGGCGTCCCGAGCTGGAGCCGCGGGGCAGTGACGGGCAGGAGGCGGCGACGGAAGGGACCGGGAGTCGGTGCGTGTGTGTGAACGCTCCGCGACTGACTGAGGGTCTGGGGCGGGAGTCGACCCCGCACGAGCCTGGAACCCGCCGCCTCCAGCACGTGGGCCTGGCGTCCCGGTCGTGACGTCAGCACCAGGTCTAAATCTGGCCACACGCACATGCACACACGCACACGTATACACATGTTTGTACATCCGTCTTAGTGAGGACACTCATTGGAATTATGCATGATCTGGCCCCTTACATAACCTTGACCTTAACCCTAACCCTAAAGCCCTAGCCCTATAGCCATATAGCCCTATAGCCATATAGCCCTAACCCTAACCTATTCTAAACTAAACCAAAACCTTAACAAAACCTTAACCAACAAACAGTGAATAAACGGTGGGTCAAAAAGTGAGGACATGTCAAAATGTCCTCACTCTGTAATGTCCATGCTGAAAAAAAAGGTCCTCACAAAGGTATAAGTACACACACACACACGGTAAACACACAGTGCAGCATAATGTGTGTTTACATTGAAGCAGAGGCTCCACAGAGGCTGCACTGCTCGTGTTGACAAATCTTTTCTTGCACTTTTATAAATATATGTATATATATATATATATATATATATATATATATATATAGAAGACATTTAAAATTAGCAATGTGTGAATTGACTCTGTTACAAAGACTGTGATTTTAAATGATCACTGATTTAAAGCCATGTCCCTTTTTTCCATTTAAATGTTGTTTTAAAACACAACACATTAATGTGGCAGATGTATCTTTAGATAGAAAAACAGAATATCTAAATGTTTAAATGGTGCCTCTCCTTTCAGGACAGTAATTATATGAAAGATAAACAGTTAAGTTGCACCTATAATTACAAATACTACTGACCCCTGGTGGACTAGAGGGGGAAGGAACATTAGACAGCTTTTAAAAACAAATACACCCAAATACATCAGAGTTAGAGAGGGCTAGGGTTAATACTCAATACTCAGTATAGATTACTATATTTACTAAACCAGATCTGGGCTGACAAAAAAGAAAAACGTGTAATTCCTCAAATTGATTTATTTAACATTAAAACATCACACTACTGTATATCCTAAAAAAAAGTGTTGTTTAATTTCAGTTCAAGTTCAGCTTATTAGCTTTTCTCTAAATGTATAACCACATTCCATGATGGTAGAACACGTAGTAAAAGGTGAATGAGTCCAGCCTGTGTCCAGATCTTTGTTAATGATTATTTATTTCCACAGCCTCTTGTACACTCTCTCGGTGCAGGTACTCTGATCTGCTCTTTGTACAGTTATTGGGACCTGTTGCTGTTTTACAGGGGGGGGGAGCTGTGAGTTAAACCAGCCTGAGTTATGTTCAGTCAAAGCACCAAGTTGTTGTTGTTGTGTGCTGCTGCCTGCGGCCGGAGGGAGGTTGTGTAGGGACTTCAAGTTGACACAGCGTTTTACAGACCAGTGTTCAGCCCCTGGGAATCAGCTGTTTGCCTGTACCTGCAAGTTCAATGTGAAGGTCTAAACGTGAAACTATGTCTGGATTGTTTCCTTACGTCAGCTGCTCACCCCTGACACAGTTCCCTATAATAAAAACACAAAAAAATATATCTTTGACTTTTGTCAGCAGTGTCTTTTTTGAGTCAACAATCCAGATGTTTGTTTAGTGGAGCATTTATCCAACTATGTGCAAGAGTCAGAACTACTTCTCTTTATGCAAAACTTGTACTTGCAAACAAATAAGGATTTCATTTTGTCACGTGATATTTGCATGGAGTTGTTTTGCATGTTCTTTTTCCCAGTAAACAGTGTTGCCCACATTATTAAACCCTCCTGCCACATTTATTTTATTATGTGGTTTGGAGATATTGCAGTTTTCTCTCTGTAGGAAAACTTGTTTTTATGAGCCGAGGCCTAAAAGGTTTTCTTGGCAGCAGACGTCTCTTATTAGCACTCATCTAAAACTCTCTTTTCCTTGAGCAGTTATTGTTATTACCATATTTAAGATTTCCACAGTGATTTGCTCAGAGCTCATTCATCCACAAAACATTTGCAACCTGACATTTTGACGACAGCATATTAGGAATCAAAAGGCAATGATTTGTTTCCCCACACCTGGACTTTTATTGTGAAAATGCATTGCCGAAAAACATACAATTTATGTGTGTGCAAATTTAGGTTTCGTCTCAACATTGGTTTCCAGATACATGGCGCCCTCTTGTGGCCAAATTGGATAACAGCAGCTCCTTGCAAAAATAGCTGGAAATACCTCCCCCCCCATTTTCATACCATATTCAGTTTATTAAATAATGCACATTGAAGAGCAGCTCTCAGCTACTGATTTATCCAATATGTTTACAGCAATGTTAGCTGTCTCTGTTAAATAAACCAATAAATAAATAACATATACCAGAATGTTCTCGCGTAGGGAACTCTGCTCCTGTTAGAAACTTTACATAGAAACAAAACAGGTAACAATATGTGTTTTGTCTGTAGAAGTAAATAAGCTGCTTCTTATATGATCAGTGCTTTCTCAAATGATACTGTGATGTACAATAGAGCACGAAACCTCTCACTGCCACCAGAGCCACATAAACATGCAGCCACTTAGCAGATACATCCAGCCGTCTGATCTGATGATATGAGATAATGGATTATGAGACAATTGACTCCTGGGAATATACAGTAGATATAAAAGGCTCTGGCTGTATGAAGCATTGATTTTATAGAAGCCTGGCTGCACAGTTTAAGAAAGATCATTTTTGAAAAACAATGGCATTGAAATTTATATGGGCAGAATATTATAGGGTTGATTTTATTTTGAAGTTAAAGGTTGTGAGGTGGAACTGTGGTTATGAGGTGTCAAAGCAGGAGGGGGTTTATATGCAGTATATTTAAAATATGAGGGCAGACTATACACTATATTTTCTTGCTTCACCTGCACATTATTTTTGTGTGTTTGTGTGTGTGTGCAGCTGTGTAGAGTTTCATCGCTCTCTTTCTCTCAGTCTCTGACCTCATTCTGCAGGTTTCTTATCATATATCACTATAAATAGCTTTTATCGATATCAGCATTATTATTGTTGTTGCCAATCAGAAAACTACATCTATAAGCTGTGTGACAGTGCTGAGACACAACAGTTATCTAACTCTGGTCTCTTTGGCCACGTCCCCGCCCTGAGCCTGGTTCTCTTGGAGGTTTCCTCCTTTTTCAAAAGCATGTTTTCTCTCTCTCCATGTTCACATAAACTGTGTGTGTGTGTATCTACAAACACTCTGCAGGTCTCAGGCCGTGTCAATAACTGTCTGTTGTCACCCTCAATAATTAATGACACAATTAGCTCTTGAGCTGTCTGACACACTCTCCCACTGTCGAATGCTTCGCTGGCAGCCTCCTCCCTCTGCCTGAGCTGAACACTTATTGATTTCCTGCCTCATCATGCTGAGTCGTGTCCCGGCCGTGTGGGAAGAAGCACACCCTGGACTTTTCTCTGTGTGTCTGCTGATGTGTTGCTCTTTCTCTGTGTGGCTGCATTTAACTGGATCTGCATGTTTGTCAAACAGTGTGGTGGCCGATGCAAACCTCAGTGGAAAACCATGAACTGTTCTCCAGTTGGTCGCTAAACAACAGTGGTGGAAGTGGGAGTGAGGAAGTATCATCGAATGACAGTAAAAAATATAACAAATATTGATTTGAAAAGTGCCAAAAGTAGAAAAAAACGTGAACTGTGACTGGTCAAGTCAATAAGCAATATTAGCTCAAGCTGTCAAATATAGAGGAGGAAGAAGAAGTAGTCGAATTACAATATACAATAGAATAGATGAGAAAAGATGTTATTTTACTAACTTTGGGTCGATGTAATCTTTCGATTTGTGGTTTAACATGATTTAATTTTCATATTCTGAAAGAAAAACATGTTACATATTGTTGAGAGATGTAACATGTTAAATAATGTGCAGATTGTATTAATCGAGCATTGTGTTATTTAACCCTTTAATAGGATCAGTTAGATTAAGTCTGTTGCTCACTGAGGCTCATGTGTTTTATCACAGTCATGGACTCAGTGTCGACTTCTTCAGGCTTCACAGACAAACAAACCCAACAGAGGGAGAAGGAGAAGAGGAGATTTTCATGAGTTTCTCATGTTATCAGTTTAATTCCAGAGGAAGTGAAGAAAACCCCCCAGACTGAAATTACACCTTCTTTCCTTTCCTCTGCTCTCGTTCCTTCACCCTCTCTGTCGGGGGGGATAGTGATCATAACCACGAGGCTCATGTGTTGTGGTCGTTGTGTTTATCGGCTCTGGATGTTTCTTGTGTTACTGACTCTCGGAGCCGCCTGGAGAGTCGGGGTGGGGGGGGGGGGGAGCCGTGAGACCGGATCTGGCATCGCTTCCTCTGATAAGTGCAGACTGCAGGTGCTCAGGAGACGTTTCATTGAGTTTTTTAATCTCCCTAAGTCAAACTGGTTCCTCCCATCGATTGTCTGTCAAGTAACTCCAGTTGCTCTGTTTACTGTCTTCTTTTCAGGGCAGACATTTCCATTCCATTTGGATTTAGGAAACCAATGTTAATACTTTTATTTCCACAACCCATCACAACATAAACTGCTGTATTCATGCATTTTACAAGAATGCAATCAGCCATGCAGATATATGAGCCTCAGCCTCTATTGTCTGTTATAATAAACCTTATCACAGCAGTGCACCCAGTAACTGTTCAGCCAATTCACTGTTGGTTGTGTGAGATAACTCAGAGACACACTGCACTAGGATTTGTGAGACATTCACGTGTTTATTCATGTCACATCATTCTCTACATAAGGAATAAAAGGCGCCTATTTAAAGCAAGGTTATGCATTTTATTTATATTGCGATTTTTTAAAGCGTAAAATGGTAGAAGTTAAAAGAAAGAAGGATAAACCTTTGTAAAAAAAATAAGTTTTACAAATAGAGGAATGCGATAGAAATATGTAAAATAATAATATAAGATACAAAACAATGATGCTTCAAGCAAAAGCAAAAGAAAGAAAGTTAATCAGAGAATTTAAAAATGAGAAGCAGTGGATGAAAGTGAAAGGTTTAAGGGATTTACGTTGTGTGGTTTTCTACATGTGTTGTAATCATTCAAGACTCAGTGTGTACTTTAGATGTTTGAAATGCACGGGTCTCTCCTCTCACAGTTCTGATATGTGACTGTTGAATTAGTCAGGCTGTGGTGTGGTGTCCTTCCTCCTGACTCAGAGGCCGCTTTTCTGAACTTCTCCAATTTCTGACCACAAATCCAACGTCCTGACTTCTGTCGCCTGTGCAGCGGATTCAGCAAACTCTGCGAGGGTCAATGTTTTTCTCTCCTGATGAGGACATGAGCTCGTACTTCACAACCAAGAACATTTACTCTACAAGTGTCTATTGACAGAGGATTTGACGTTGCATTGCGAACACACTCCACCTGTTTAGAGACTGTTTCCGACCCTGAGGCCACTACCTGTTTGACCCTCTGCCCTCAGGGAGGCGCTACAGGTCATCAAAAACTCAGACCACCACATTCCTGAACAGGCTCTAAATCATATCTATTCACATTGGTTTTATGATCTGTCTGTCTGTCTGTCTGTCTGTCTGTCTGACACACTAAAACTATAAGAATCATTGCTGTAGCCCACAGCTGTCTGCCAAAGTGAGGATTTTAAATAGAACCTGATTATAAATAGCACAGCCTACTTTAGCAGGAGGCCGCTCGCTGCCACATTTGTAATTTAATGCCTCTATTTTTCAATGAAGTGACCCAGTAACCTTAATAAACAGCCCCACTAACCCACTGTGTTGTTATTGAGACGTTCAGGGTGTGACAGCCTCAATGAGCAGAAACAAACTCCCTCACCTCCTCGTGGTTTGTGTCTTTTACATCCAACAAGGAGGTTCACGTTTTTATCTGCATTTCTTTGTTACTGTACTTAAGTGTATTTTTTTATGTATATATACTCTTTAACTGGGTGTATTTTCATGTACTTTTCACTTGTACACAACTACATACTCCAGCAAAAACCTGTACTTTCTACTTCACTACATTTCACAATGGGTTGCATGTTCAGTCGCTCAGTCACGCTCCAATCAGAGTGAGCCGGTAACACTAGACTCTGTCAACGAGAGTAAATCACTCGCTGGTGAAGAAACTCCTGAAATGGATTCAGAGACTCGGCTACACACTGCAAGTACTTTCAATACGTAAAGTATATATGTAAAACACTTACTTTACCTTTTTTAATTGTGTGGTATTTTTACTTTCAATACATTAAGTATGTTTAAAATTAACTACTTACTTACTTTTTCTCCCTTATCTTAGGTTTAAAAGTACTTGAGTACATTTATGTGTATTTGTGTACTTTTACTTAAATAAAATCTTGTAGCACCTCCTCTCTAGTTTCGTGTGTGTTCACGTTATGTCGATCGTGGTGCTGGATCATGACAATAACTTCTCTATTTCATTTGTCATTGCTGCTCCCTCCATCTTTATTGGACATTGTCTGATGTATAAATACTTTAAACATCGACACACTTTGCCACTATAGTAAAAACTGTTTCTTCTAATCATTGTTGAGCATCTATTGCACTTCTGTCAGTCCTGGGTGAGGGATCCCTCCCATGTGGCTCTCGCTGAGGTTTCTACGTTCTGTTTTTAGTTTTTTCTTACTCTTGGATGGATTGATTGATTGATTGATGGATCGATTGATTCATTAGTTGATGGATGGATGGATTGATTGGTGGATTGATGGATCGATGGATCGATTGTGACCCCTGCACCGACCGTGCTGGTGTCAACTCCTGGCTCACTTCGCACAGCAGAGGGCGCTCACAGCCCGTCCAATCCTTCCCCGCTCCCTCCCTCCACACGCCCGGCAGAGACACCTCCATCCAAACTGCGGTGCCCATCTGATTCCTTTAATTGCTTCCTTCCTGTAGTTAATTGATGCCAATCTGTCCCTGGCTCCAAAACCCCCGGGCTACGTTACACACACGGCCCGGAGGGGGGGCGAACGGTTCGACTTATTTATAAAGTGTGCATGTTAAACTTGCAGCTTCGTTACGCGTAGACACCATCGTCTGCATGTGTGTGCGTTTTGTGTATGTGTGTGTGTGCAGCAGTGGCTTTGTGCACAAATCACCTGTGTCTGTGCAGTGTGAGCTGTCACAGCCCGCAGAGAGCTCGAGGTAAGCGGCTGCACCTGTGCGCCTTTCCCCCCATTTACCCAGACATTTCTGCGTAAAAGGCACAAACCTGGCAACGTGCGGGACTTGGAGCATTTCTGCAGACATGGGCACATAAAGAGCGATGTTATATTTAAAAACAATGTAAACTAGTCATTCAGTTTTATATATGTTAAATGACAGATCTGGTATATAGATGAATAATGCTGAGGGTGTGATATTGATGTGTATGTGCGATTCGCTGATAGTATCAAGTAGTAAAATAAGTCCAGCCTACTATCTGTCACTACTACTTACGGTAGTGTTTTTCACATGTCTCCAGTCAATGGCAGCTCTTTACTCTACTATGTCCCCGCCCACTTCAGCCGAAGTATACCCGGAGCAAAGCTGGGGAAACTACACCAGCTGGCGCGCAAATATCTAAATAAATGTGTGCGTTCGAACGTGCATTGATTTGTGTCGTGCACGGGAGTCGATTTCGTATGCAAAGGCGCGTGGGGGGGGGTTTAGGGCGTTGTTGCAGGTTAAAACGCCGGCGAAGGTTTTCGCGCGAAAAAGCGCGGAGGGATACGGCGGAAGGGCACAGGAAGTGCTTCGCGCTATTTTATTGCAGCCAGCGGAGCTCAGCTGTGATTCTCACGCTGCCGGTGACAGAGTGCGCGTCGCCCCCATCGGGTCGCTGCTGCAGTCTCGCTAAAACTCACACACGCTCGCCCCTTCATGTGCGCTCCAGCCCCGCGACGCCCCCGCACAAGGATTTAATGGTTGTGTCGCACTGGAATACAACTCCTGCTCGTTTTTGCGCATTTTGGCTCCGATTCCCAGCGTCTGGTTTGGCCGAGAAGCTGAACTCTGAAAGGTAAGAGGAGGGAAGCGGGTTTTTCTGGCGCTTGCACAGACATCTTGTCCTCACACTTAGATGAACAATGTGTGTTTGCTGCCAGCTGCAGCGCAGACAGGCTGAGGGTTCCTCTGGTTGCAGGTAATTTGCGCTCGGGTTCGCAGTTACGCACCTGCTGCTGCTGCTGAGCTGCTGCACGCACACGCAGCGTGCGCACCGGCTGGATGTTTTGGAGTGAGCATGTGATGTTGCTTACACTTTGCGCTGCCTCCAGGTTCAACGCCCGGCAGCTGTTTGAAGCCGCACATCTGTATAAACAAGCTCTAACCACTCGTCCTTTGTTGTCTTTCCCAGCAGCGACAGAACGAGGACGCACAGCTCGGACGCATCATGCCGCTGAATTCAAGTTTAGCGAGTAAAAACTATGACTTGGACTACGATTCCCTGCAGCCGTATTTCTACTATGACAACGAGGAGGAGGCTTTCTACCCGCAGCAGCTTCAGCCTCCGGCACCGAGCGAGGACATCTGGAAGAAATTTGAACTGCTGCCGACCCCTCCCCTGTCCCCGAGCCGCCGGCCGTCCCTGTCCAGCCTCTTCCCCTCCACGGCGGATCAGCTGGAGATGGTGACCGAGTTCCTGGGCGACGACGCGGTGAACCAGAGCATCATCTGCGACGCCGACTACTCGCAGACCTTCCTCAAGTCCATCATCATCCAGGACTGCATGTGGAGCGGCTTCTCCGCCGCGGCCAAGCTGGAGAAGGTGGTGTCCGAGCGGCTCGCCTCCCTGCACGCCGCGCGGAAGGAGTCGGCGGCGGGCGAATGCGCGGAGCCCGCCGGCGGTGCAGCCGCTGCGTGGAGGCTGAACAGCAACTACCTGCAGGACCTGAACACGGCGGCCACGGAATGCATCGACCCCTCCGTGGTTTTCCCGTATCCGATAGCAGAGACGCCCAAGCAGAGCGCGGGGACGCCGCCTAGCAAGGACCTGGGGCTGGACACGCCGCCCAACAGCGGCAGCAGTAGCAGCAGCAGTTGTAGTGAATCAGGTGGGTGGTGAATGTCTCCTCTAGCAGGCACACCCCTCTGTGCTGCTCACCTCTGAGCGTGCATGGGGCTGTGCATCACACACACACACACACACACACATCTATCTCCATCACAACCACTGATGAAGAGGAGAAGAGGCTCATTATTGTTTTGGTGCATGCGATCTGCAGACAGGCGGTAGAGCCATGCTGCCATGTCATGTTGTAGACAGCTGTAAGATTAGCTAAATGCATGTTAAGCAATCCCCTCATGTGGGGGGGGGGGGGGAATGCATTGCAGGGATTTTAACCCCCCCTCTCCCCCTCCCTTACTGCTGTGACATGCATTTAAGTCAGGATTGCTGATGCTGGAGCAGAGTGTGACTGTTTGTTTTGCTTTTTGTTTTGCAGAGGATGAGGATGGAGACGAGGATGATGATGATGATGAGGAGGACCAGGAGGAAGAGGAGGAGATCGACGTGGTCACAGTGGAGAAGAGGCAGGCGGTAAAACGGTGCGACCCCAGTCCGCTGGAGACAAGGCACCCCAGCCCGCTCGTGCTGAAGAGGTGTCACGTCTCCACCCACCAGCACAATTACGCCGCCCATCCATCCATGAGGCAGGAGCAGCCGGCTGTCAAGAGGCTGAAGCTGGAGAGCAGCAGTAGCGGCAGCAATGGAGGAGGAGGTGGAGGCAGCGGCGGCCACAGCAGGGTCCTCAAACAGATCAGCAGCAACCGCAAGTGTCTGAGCCCCCGGACGTCAGACACCGAGGACTATGACAAGAGAAGGACTCATAACGTTCTGGAGCGCCAGAGGAGGAACGAGCTCAAGTTGAGCTTTTTCGCGCTGCGGGACGAGATCCCCGAGGTGGCCAACAACGAGAAGGCGGCCAAGGTGGTGATCCTGAAGAAGGCCACGGAGTGTATCTACAGCATGCAGTCGGACGAACAGAGACTCCTCACGCACAAAGAGCAGCTGCGGAGGAAAAGTGAACTTTTAAAGCAGAGACTGGCACAGATGCAGGGCTCCCGTGCTTGAAGTTTGAATCAAGACTTTTTGGCCTTTTGTTTTTTATGCAAGTTCAAGACTTGGGGGTGTACAGTTCTTGTTGCATGCAAATGCAAAAAAACGGATTAAGTTGTTTTTGAAATCTCGTTTGATTTCGAAGTTAAAACTGCCTCAATAGAAGTTATGGGTGGATTAAATATTTAAAAGTTTATTTTTATTAATAAAATATTAAAAATAGGGCCATCCCGTTGGGGGTCCAAACTAAAATATAAATTTTTATGTTTTGTATATAATTAATATTTCCTAAGAAAATGTATTTTTGGATCTCAATTGTCTGGATGTTCAGACCCAGTGTTTGGTTTTTTCCATTATGTTCATAGATTCTTTTTGAAATATAAAAAAATGTTTCCTCTTGAATTTGTGTCCTTGTTCTTGCAGTGAAACAAACACACACACACACACATTCCATCACAGCTTCTGCTATGAGTAGATGTATGTTCATACGAGCTCCAGGTACATGTTGGAGGTGGAGTGTGGGTACAGCAGAGAGAGAGGAGACAAACCAAATCCATGATGAATGACGTCCATTTCTGATTTAACAGATTAATGTGATGATGCTTGATGATGCTCATGTTAAGACGACCATTTCCCACTGACTCTTTCTGGTCAGACATGAAGCGATTCAGGGGTCAAGTCCATATCTTCACTGGAAAATGCAGATTTGATGAAGGGTCTCCAAGACAATCAGGTAATTTTTGTAAACTGCCACCATGCCTGTTAATAAAGGCATCTCATTATAATAAACAACCATATCCCTCCTTTGTTTACTAGTTGATTTATTCAGATACACAATAAATATACCAGAAACAGTATCTCACAGGATTTACCTCTTGAACATTGAGGGCTTCATGTCACTGGACTAAAATAGCTTGTATGACAGATCTGTCCAATAACTTAAAGTCAAGTCTCAGATTTATAAGAACACAGATGAAGTGTTTGAAAGATTAACAGGTTGGTCTACAGTTGCTTTCTTAAGTGAAGCATTATGATAGAACTCAAATAATATAGGATTTTATCAAAAAAAGAGGCAAATAAACATTCCTCCTCAAACATAGCTGCTGCTTCTGATACTGATAAATAATCATTCAATGTCATGTTTAATATGAGATACAACATAAGTTGCATTCATTAGTGCAGCATCATAATAAAACCAATGTATGATATTAACTTCTCAAACCAAACCAGGTGAAGTTTACATTCTTAGTTTAAACATTACTGCTGCTTTGATCCTGATCAATAATCACTTAATGCCACGTCTCAGATGAGATTTGCAGCAAAGTAAAACATGTTTGTTTACTGTTGGATTTATCAGTTCAGCATCTTCGTGAAACTCAAAAACAGTAAATATAATATATGAGATATAGTTACCCGGCTGAACTTACATCCCTAAACCTTCCTGCTCAAATACACCTGCTGCTTCAGCTTCTGATCAATAATCACTTCATTCAGCTGCAGCATCTCGATAAAACTCAAATATATCATGAAATCAATCATAAATACCAAGTATTATTATAAGTATACTTCTTATTGTGATCACTTTAGGTCATGTAAAAGGTTCTACTTTAACTAAATAATTAACTAACATTTAGTGGTGTTAAACATCTTCAAAATGTGTGTTTCAGACTAGAATTGTTTGGAAAAAGTTAAAATATTACACGTATAACAAGTTAAGTTTGAATAATTACGGGGAAATTAACCAATAACAACAAAACAAAAAATATTTTTAAAATATAATAAAAATAACTTCTGGGTTGAGCTCCTGTGTATTAAAGTATTTCTCGTGTATATAACTTCATATATAACAGTTTTTTGTTCGTGTTTAAAAAAAAATATATTTTCCTAACCGGCTTTCCACAGTCTCCCCGTGACGTCACGCGCCGTATCCCGAGCGCTCCCCTGAGCGCGTGGTCCCGGTCGCGAGCACATGGACCGAGGTGGAGGTTTGTGCGCGAGACACGCGACTTGATCATCAGCGAGGAAAAGTGGAATATAACAGAAAACAGACGCGGCAGGAGGAAGACGGTAAGAGACGTGCTCGTGTTTTCTATCGATCTCAGTGTGCGTGTTGTGGAAGTGTTTGATCAGAGTCTCACAGGCCTGATGGGCTCAGGGAGGAAATCTCTCTCTCCTCCATTCTGACGCATGGAAACTTCATCTGATGGAAGAAGAGTGAGCGTCGGGACTTTGAGGGACTTTAACAGCGTTGAATCTGAGTGGAAAAGAAAAATCCATCTGGTGAGACAACTATTGTTTCTCATGCAGGACAAGTGGTGTCTTCGTCTGGCTTCTCCATTGTCTCCCCAACTCCTGCTGTTATTATTACGCGTGAAAGCAGATCCTCGGTCGGTTTCACGCTTCACACTGACTGCTACTTTTTTATATTCTGCACTAAACGCTCGTACAGTGCAGCCTGTTATATCCTCCATGCACCATAGAGCCTGCTGCTCCCCTGCTTTGTTTTATCTGTGATGGTGCAGTTCTCCTGGCTCATTACAGGAGATAATAAAAAGCATCTGCTGGGTTTATAGCCCGTTTGATTCCCTGTGCGGAGCTTGTTTGTGTGCACCCATAGAAGAAGTGTATCTCCAAAGTGTCCCCATGTGTTTATGTCCCTGCTCTGTCACTGCCTGCAGAAGGAGTTGGGTGGAGCAGCGTGTCTGAGACGTACAGTAGCAGGGACACAACGAGTCAGTGTTGGTTATTGTGTGGACTTGTGTGGGTGGGTGGGCAGGGAGGTGTGTATGGAACAGGCAGGGATGGTTGAAGCCTCGATGACAACGTGCGTCCACTCTGCAGGAGACGTGTCCAGTAAAACATCAAATCCCAGTTTAAAGGAGGAGCTCTGATGACATTTGGCAATGAGTGTTGGGCTTCGGTGAACGTCTGGTGAACGCAGACATCTGCAGGGCGACAGTCGAGTTGAAATGAGCTGTCGTTTTTAAAATCCGATATATTTCATCATGTAGTTCGGACGACAGTTTAATTTCTGATCCTGACATCTTTACTCCTGCAAATCACAAAAATCATTCGAGGAGTTCTCACGTCAAATGAGTCCAGAGAAACTTTTTGGTTATTTTGCAAAATGGCCCAGTTCTTTTTTTGTTAGGCTAGTGCTACATGAGCGATACGAACTCCGCCTTAAGGCTCGTTTATGCTGACGGAGGCTTCTGTCCATAATCTGTGGTCATTGGGTCCTTATCTGTGAACATCCTCTGAAAGCTTTCGAAACAAACAAGACAGAAAGTACCAATGGGAATCGTGGGGGGGGGGGGCAGCAGTGTGGCCAGTGGTTCCAGCGAGACAGCTATAAGACGTGAGCAAGACATTTCAACAACAGCCGAACTTTTTAAGGAGGTAAAAGACATATACAACTTTGTGGGTATCGACGGTTGCATCATTTGAAGTACACCTATCTCTTTTCATACGTGAAGGCAGTAAAATGAGCGTTTTGTCTGAAGCTAAGTATTTTTTCCAATGATCCATTGATCTGTTGACTGATCTGTGGGTTGATGAAGAACAAGTCACTGTTCTCCAGCGCTCCAGAGTCCAGACGATATCTTCATATATATTATTTCTAATCCATACCACAAAGATGTTCAAGAGAAAAGCAACACATCCTCACATTCAAGAAGCCGGAGGAAGAAAAATAACAGATCTCTATTGATCTTGTCTATTGATCGAAACTCTCATCCGTACGAGCCAGTTCCTCCCAGGGAAGGATTCTTCTCTGTAGCTCCTAAAAAACAAGGTTTGGCACAAAGTCTGAAATGTATAAATATGTGAAACAGCAGTAGCAGTCAGACTTGGAGAGGGATCATTTACAGCTGTGGGACTCAACATCTGGACAGAGTAGACGTGCCCGTGTTTTCAGAGCATGTGAGCATCATGTCGGTGGAGTTCCACGTGAAGCTACATCCAAAGATCAGTTTGATTCCTCGAGCGAGGGAAAGGAATTCTCTCCCTCCTGCCTTTTCCCTTCTGGATCACGTCAGCTCTGTGCTCGTCTGGGGCTGGTTCTCGTCCCTGGATCAGATTTACAGTAACACTCGGGTACGTTGGAGAGTGACTGTGTGCTTTCCCGGCAGACTCTGGGCCAGACTCCGCTCCCCCCTCGCCACAACGGCTGCACACATACTTTTTGGAATACTTCACAGCTCCAGGAATACACGGAGGTCTGCTGTTATGTAATGTGTGTTTTTAAAGGGTTGGAAGCTGGAGTCGATTAAAGCCGTTGATACTCCTGAAGAGAGAGAGAAAAGAAAGTGTAGCTGCTTTCCAGTTCAGACTTCTCTCTCTGGCTGCGTCTCATTTTACAGCGTCATTATTATCACATGACATCACTTTTCCTCTTTGGGAGTCCGCCGCCTCACTTGCACATTTGCATGCTCTGTCTCTATCCTCGAGCTGTCAGAGTGTTTTTTATTAGCGGTGACGATCGGCGCTCGGCTGCCAGCTCCTTGTCTGCTCTGTGTTTTCAGAGCCAGACCTTTTTTTTTTGATTTTACCACGTGAGAGCGTTTAGGAAATACGCTCCTGAGAAATGTGACACGTGTGCGTTTGGACGCCGCCGCCGCCAGAACCCTAACATCACACAGACTCTTTGTCTGAGGGAATATAAACTATGATAACTCTGGAGCTGTTCTGCACATTTTTTCCATTTTTTTTCCGATGCGGCTGAAACTTTCTTCGTAAACATACAATTAGCTTGTAGCTTTGGGCCGCTTCCCGTGGCAGGAGATGTGGAGATCCACCGTCGAGCTCCATGTTAACAAGCCCACATGGTGTTTATGTATCACAGTGTCGACCGCCTGTTCATTCAACCTAAGCTAGGACCATTGCGAACTATGTATTCCTCTTGATAACCACATGTAACAGTTATTCAAACAGCTGCTGAGTCAGGTTTCCATCCAAATGATAAATGTTCACAGAATTTGCAGATTCATTGCAGTGATTGTGCGACAACAATCGGGGGAAATGGCAACAATTCTTGTGCCGTTAGTGCGATTAAACAATTGCAGAGGAAGAGGATAAAACGGTAAATAAAGATGGCTGACGTGACGCCCCCCCCCCAAAGTGAAGCCAAAGCATCTTGATGACACTTCGGCTTTGCACATTGATCACCGTCTCCAATTTATGCTGACGTATCTTTTTTCGTACGTAAAGGCGCATGAATGAGTGTTTATGTCTGACGCTTAGGATTGTTGTCATGATCCGATAATCTGGTGACTGATCCGTCTCTCGTAAATGTGTCCAGCTGTGCTAATGGTAAATCTGTTGACTGGTAAGGCTCATAGCATTATAACCAGTATTCCTGTAACCTGGCTAGCTTGCAATTACCAGTATTGTCAATGGAAACCTCAAATCTGACGAACCAACTTAGTTAAATGTGAGTTAGGGCTAAAAATCCACTCTATTTTTAACTTTATTACTTCTTATACATCTGTGGTCATGTTTTTTTACAACTTAGTTGGAGTCAAAAGTTTCCCTCAGATCAGCATCTGGCTTAAATGTTCATTTTTTTTGCATACATGTGCTGTGTGGATGTTGGATAGAGAGCATATGGAGCTGTGCTGTGAGGTGCTCACTCTCATGTCTGGATGTTATGTAACTGCTTTGCCCCCCCCCCCCTGGTGAATGATGTCATCAGCCGACCTCATGTGCTTCTACAATCCAGCCAGTATTTAGATAGAGACGAGGAGCTTTAAAGAGCCAATATCAAAAAAATAGTTTTTCAGATGTCAATTCAGAACTCTTGTTTAAAAACTTGATGTTCTGGTTGATAACACTTCATGCTCTCTCTCCTGTCAAAGGTGCAAAGTTTAGTCTCGACCACAGTAATCTCACGACGGCTCTTTCTAACGAGACTTTTCTTTCTTTTCTTTGGCACAAACACACTTTTCAATCTGCTGCTTCATCTACATTCAGTTAAAAGCTGCTGAGTCTTTTCTTTCTCTTTGCCTGTCGGGGACATCAGTGTGCAGGAGAGCACCCGGAGCACTGGGTTGTGTTGTAATGATGATCCTCATCAGAGCAGGGCGGCCGGGTCAGAGCTGATTCTCCCGATGGAGTCTCCCCTCAACACGGAGCTCAGAGACCTGCCTGCTGAGAGAGGACAGGAGAGAAGGTGCACAGAGAAGGAAAATCAGATGTAATGTGATTATCTCCGGTCTGTCTGTGCCAAGCTGTCCGATGAAGAAGGGATGTAATGCTGAGATGATTTGGCAGGTTGATTGATTAGTTGACATTTTCTTTGCTTTGCAGGGAGATTATCGTTGAAGATGTCCGCTCAGACCTTCTTCACCATTTCCCCTACATTTTATACATTCAATTATTAATGAATAACGTAAATAGTCCATGATTCACAGTCCTGCAGGCTGCTGATGAAGGACAAACCGTTTTCAACCTTGCGTATATTGGTTCATCGGCTTTGGCGCCAGACTTTTGATTGATGACCCCGGCTGCAGAGATGTGACCTGCATGCTGAAATTACCAGAATGTGACACGTGAGCTCAGACATATTTGTAATAAAAGCTGTGGTGTTGAGTTTAAAGGCCCAAACAGGAAGAGAGGAAGGACATATTGAGTAACGTGTATAGATTCCCCTGTAAATGCTCTATTAAGGAACAAAGCCAAATTATCCAAGGACCCATCAGTTTGTTCATGAACATTAACATGTTACCCCCCCCCCCCCCCCCCCCCCCCCCCACGATTAAGAATGAAAGCCTCTGTATTTCACTCAGTCAGACCGATGATGATGTTCAGCCTTGATTTGCTCCATTAGCACAGAATGAAGAGGATGTAGTGTAACCTTCGTGAAGCTCTTTGGAAGGACTCGTGTTCCTGTTGGTTTCAAACTGAATAAATTCACCAAAGTCACTTTTTTTTATCGGGGAATGTTTGTGCTGCATCTAGAAAAAGAGCTTCCTCATCCAGAAAAAAGATCATCATTCATCCCTCCATTTTTATTTATACTGGTTTCGTGGAGGGTAACTGGGAAGCTAAAGCAGATCTCACTTACCCTTCTAAGCTCATAGTCACACCCACTGTCAATTTCGAGTCTCCGATTTAATGTCCTTTGGAAGATTATTCTCAGGCAGCTGTGACTCAGGAGGTTGCACGGGTCGTCCACTATTCCAGTGGGTAGGTGGTTCGATACCTGGTTCCTCCACTTCTTTGCTGAAGCGTCCTTGAGAAAGAGTCCTTAGATGCACTGTGTAAATTCGTCTGTGTGTGTGTGTGTGTGTGAACGGCAAAATTGTAAAGCACTAGAAATGCGTTATATAAATACAGACTAATACCCATGTGTGTTGAAATACATAGAGCAAGAAGGTATGTGTGTGTATACAGTCATGTGTGTAACTTCCCCTCACAGAACCGGGAGGTCACCTGGTTGATATTTATGTGTTTTTAAAGAAAAGGTTTTTATGACTCTTCAACATTCAGTTATGAATTATATCCTGTTTAACTTCCTGAACAACACCTTGAACTTCTCCACTTCCCCTTTGAGTTTTCCACAATGGACGACATTGTCCCGTGTCTTCCTGCTGCACAGAGGTTTTTGTCAGACTCACATTAAGTGTAACACACAAACCCGACAGTATTAAGGGCTGTTCCATTATACCGAATGGTTTCATCCCATGACATCTCACTCTCTCTCTCTTTCTATTCCTGCTTCCTCTTCGCCCCGGCACAGACCTGTCAATCACGAGAGAGAGAGAGAGAGAGGAAACGTGATCGTCAGCTGCTGTCAAACCATCGGCCTGTGCGGCTCGACGCTGGCAGGTAGATGATGGGTGGGGGGGGGGTGAAGGGCGGTGTCGAGGTGGAAGCGAGCCCAGCTCCACTTTCCCCCCCCAGGTTTTCCGGGTGCGATGAGTCACAACATTGTGTTTGATTTTGTCTGTCAGTTTACCTTAGGCGTGCAGGGAGAGAACAAGACTAACAAATTGTTTGAGTGATCTACATTCTGTGTTTGTGTGTCCTGCCACTGAAACATGCCCACACAGTTAATAAGCAGGTTTCACAAACCTATTGTGGAGCTGACAGAGCCGAGGACGAGCGGGACTGGGAGCCGAGGACGAGCGGGACTGGGAGACAGGAGGTCGACTCGATGCCAATGTGCCGACACGTGTGACCAGTATTTTCACCTGAGCCCCTTTTCAAATATGAAACTGTAACGTCTGTGGGAATCCAAGAGTTTCTATAATGGTTTCTCTTTCCCCAGTGGTTCTGCGTTTCCCTCTAATCTGTGGAGTTTTATCTCTTCATTTAAATCAGACTATCATAGCAGCTTTCAGACGTGCACTGAACTCTGTAGTTTCTCCACATGTTCCCCAGAGGACGTGCATGTGTGAATGCAAATGTCAGAGTAAGACGCTGTTGAACTAGCACATTTACCCTCGTGAGTGAAATGCATGTGTGAACGGAGGGTGGAGACGTTCTCTTCTCCCTCCATCAGTTGGTCTTTCCAGCAGCGAGCCGCAGACTGGAGGACGTGAGATCAGCTGCTGCGGGCGGAGCTCACGGTGCAGTTTAATGATCACTGTCGCGACGTTAATAAAATATGAGGTGTCTCGTCCGTGCCAACTCTGCCCATCACTCACTCATCAGGGGTCGGAGGTCACACTGCCGTCTGTCTGCCAGAATTCATTAGGCTGATTAAAAGTCCCCCTGCAAAACGTTGATGTAGTTTAACACCTGTGAGTGAAACTGGCCTCCGTCGTGTTGCGGCAGCACTCGCCGGGATGAGGAGCCTCCTCTGATCCTCAGGTTGCAGAGCCGCGTCACTCCATCCTCCGGTGGATACGGCTTCCTCACATTTCTCCTCCTGTTGTTGTGTTATTTAAAGCGACTGGGGAGCACGTGTGAAAGCCGGCGGCCCGCAGGAGGAGCACGGCCGTGGCTGTCGTACAATGTGCTGAGGTGTCACAGGACGTCCTCCGACACCTGGACCTCAGACACAGCTTGTTCAGTCGCAGTCAGGACACATTAAAGCTTGTTTCAGACAGCGGGAGGTTTTCTGAGCAGGCGCGTTCACAACAGCATCAAATCCTCATTATTCACCCGAGAGGTGGAGCATCCGGGCGGAGTAGACAGAGGCAGGAAGTGATGTTCTAACACCGGTTTGGAGATCACAGGATTTTCAGACTGGTGTCGGCTCTTATCGCCACAAACTCTCCAGACATCTTCGTCTGTTAATGTCTTTGTGTGAGTGTCACCACTCTTTACTGTTGTGTGTTAGGAGACCCAGATAATCAGGAGCTTCTCACTCGGACTTTCACGCTCACACGTGCATGTCCTCCGTAGGAAATACAGAGCGTCTGCGGAGCTCAGTGCACGTCTCCAGATAGAGGAGCGTGGCATTTAAATGTTTGGGTTTTATTATCTGCAGTTCTTTTCAATTGAAATGGCTGCATTGATTGGATTCTGTGGTATTTGGGCGACTTCAGAGCGCTTTGCATTCGTTCTTTCCCACTTTGGTGTGCTGGGGCGTCTGGGGCTTGCTGATCCCCTCCCTGTTTGATGTGCTGACTGTCCGTCCCTGGGGTGGTTTTGATTGCCTCTTTACTCCCCCCCTCCTATGTAAGTCAATAGGAGCCGGCCTGCCATCTGTGGGAATTGATACCACTGCTGAATCATACTATTAAAGTGCTCCTCCATCTTTCTTTTCCACCGCCCCTGCCCTCTCCCCCACTCCCGCCCCCTCCCCTCTGAGGGGACACGTCTTATCTTACTGCCAGAGATGCTGGAGACATTTCTGCGAAACGAGGGATCGGGCCGTGTTTCAGACTGGAAATAGAAACGCATTAGAAAATGGCAGGGGGCTGCATTGGTGTGGGTACTGCTGCTGATGCTGGTGACACGAGGGAAGTCCATGTTGAGTCAAACATCTGAGTAAACCTGTGCACAGCAGATTGTTGCAGAAGAAGAAACTGAATGACTCAGCAGAATGCAAACCTCCACCAAGACCCAGCAGTCCCCTGAATCTAAATCCACTCAAGCATCTCATAGATATCAGTTCCTTTAACTTTTTTCCATCAAGATCCATTAAAAATATATTACAATAATAATCCTGGATCCAACCACTGATCCAGATCTGCACCAAAATTCAAAAGCTCCTCCCTGACCCATACGTCCTACATCCGGCCACCGAGTTGTATCCATTCAGTTGTTTTTGTGTATTTATCCTTACAAACAAACAAGGGTTGACAACCGAACCTTATTGGCCGAGTGAATATTATGATGTTTACACAGTGAACTTTCTTCCAGGAATATCTGCTTGTGGGTAAAAGTTAACTAGGTTCAGGGTTTGGGACAAAGAACCGTTATCTCTGCTTTCACAACTGTCTCATGGAAACAAAAGAGAGAGCCTGAAAACTTGTTGGAGAATTCTTGCTGACCAGGATGAATCTTAGTAGTATATTCTACAAATTCTGTGTTTTAATCTCAGTCACAAACTTGTATTTAAAGAGCCATAAACATCAAAGTGAAGGATTCTCATGAGACCATTTTATTTGAGTCCATGTCAGCGAAGGCTTATTTTGTTTTACCTCAGGAAGTTACGTTCTCAACCCTCTCCATTTGTTGTGTTGTGTTTGTTTGTCACCAGGATTGAACCGATACTACTGAGTGGATTTCCACAACACATGACTCCAGGATGGGATGTGGGTCAAGATGTAGTTTCCTCTTTCTCTAGCATTGCGAGACATTGCATTCATTTCCCAGGGAATAACTCACGGAGGACTGATATCTGTGAGTGTGTAAACCTTGGTGCAGATTTATTCAGCTTGCAGGGACAGCTGGACCTTGGTAGATGCACGTGATCCACTGAGAGGTGGTTTGAGCTGCGATGGTAAACACAGTTGAATAATGCTCAGTGTCCCGTTGCACAGTCAAAGTCAAATCTAAATTTGTGGTCAGATGTTTTGAGAGAGTCATTTGGTCGCTCGGCTCCAAACCAGCACCTAAAACAAATGTTTATTTATTGGTGTGTTTAATGGCAGCTCGTAAACTACCCTGCTCCTCCTCCCGTTGTCACTTCTTTCCAGTTATTCTTGGAGCACAGTTGTGAAAACATCAGCAGTGACAAGGGAGGAACAGCAGTGGCAGTGAGCTGACACCTCCAGCCTCTAATGGAGATGCAGTGTGAGGAGAGTTTGTGCCACCGCTGACTTGTCACTGTGGAGCCAGCAGGCTCGTCCCGCTCCTGATTAATGGAGCTGTCGGTGGGGCCTCGCAGGGGAAGAGCAGGGCTGTGTTCCCACTCGCCGGAGCCCCCGTTTATTTGCCCACAACAGATGGACCCCCCGGGGGCCCCTGGCTCGTTTGCACCTCCCCTGCCTTATGTGCTCAGCGTCCTACATCTTAATCAGTGAACACGTTCCTGAGCGCGGCCACCTGACCTACAGGTGACCTCTGTGGCTCGTCCACCTTCGCAAAGTTACCAGATTCTGTGAAAGCCACAGCTCATTAGTTTCAGCTACAGAGTGGAGGTTGTTTGGAATGTCCTCTTCCTGTTCTCCTCTTGTTGTCTTCGCTCTGCTGGAGGGAACTAGTGTCATCGTTCCATCTCCAAAGATTCACATGAAGCTTTGTTCCATTTTACCTTTTCTCTTCTCCAGTAATAAGCAGCATTCGTCTACAGCTTTTTCATGCATCCTCTAAAGGGCACTGTAATATTTTGCACATTATATACATAGCTCTTATATAAAGCATAGATTTTTTGATATTTCTGGGACATTTTTACGTCTTTATTAGCCAGAGGAGTCGACAGGAGATGTCACACGAGCAGCGTAAACCTCTTGGTCATCAGGCGTCTCTAAAGGTCGCTCCTGACATAGAGCGTTGAGTCTCACTGTCTCTTCACCATGAAGCATTGGGCTGAAACCAGTAGGTCATTGATTGATTAGCTCATTGACTGGCTGATTATTTGGGTTGAGGAATGGTGGGTGGAAGAAAACAAGTGTTTTGAAAACATCGCTTGGCTTTTTGGGAATCAGGCTGATTTCAGACGTGTAGTATCTCCACAGGGGCTGAATATGCAAATGTCCGAGTGAGGGCCTCTGCACTTTCTGTGGACTTTCTCCCTCTGGCCCCCCCCGAGTATAAAGTCCACAGAAAGTGTGGAGGAGCAGATGTGAGAACACAGCAGGAGGTCCTCCACAGGATTCCACGCAAGCGTCTGTATACCAAAGAAGTAGATTTGAGCCAATGCTGGTGTTTATCATTATGCATTATTATAAGCATTATTTTCACATCATTTAATCCCCCTATTATTTTCTAAATGTAATATTCACTTTGTTCCTTGTGTCCAAACTCAAAGATCTTCGGTTTTCTATCATACAAGATTAAGAAACTATATTTATATTAGAGAAACCAGAACATTTACACATAAGAAAATTACTCGATTGATAAATAAATGAATTGCAAAGTTGTTTTAAATTTGAATTCCTTCATATAATGTGAACCTGTGAGCTCTTCCCACCTCATATAAACACATTGTATATAATCTCTTGAATCTATTGATGGACTGTTCTGCAGAGGATCAGGTTCCAGTGCTCAACAGACTCTTAATTGGAACTGAGCTACTGGTCGATCGAGACAATCTCCATGTAGAAATAGAACAGCCAATTAAATATTTTTTGGTTCCAACCCTTCAGCTTTTAACAGTTTTCAGTGCCTCCACGTTTCGTGTGCCAGATTTTTGACTGATTATGCACTTGTACTTGTAAAATCTAATCACCAGATTCTGCCAAATGAGACAAATGCGGCACCAGACTCGTGCTGGCAGCGTCTGTGCTCCTCCATGTCTCAAGAGCCTTTTCATTCACACAGCAGATTGTCGGTGTTTGCCTGAGATTTAAGATAAACTCCTACATCTTGGATGGAAGACGACGGTTTTTGGAAAACTCCCGGTTAATTGTCTAGACAAATGTGCAAAATGGAATCCTTGTGTTTCACCTTCAGATTCTGAGAGAGCCCGACGTGTTTTATCCTCCGTGGACTTTGTTTCCTCTTCCTGCTGATGGCTGTTGTTCTTCTCTCTATCGGGGAGAAGCAGGGCGAGACTGTTCTTCAGTTGCTGCTGATCCACCACAGATTAGATTCATGTGCCCAAGTGGGAGATTGCTTCGGTTTTCCCTCTAACATCACATGAAGCGTTCGCAGTGTGGGCCACGATGCAGGTCATTACATGGATCTGCTGCGACCACAGAATATCAGGGAGGAGCTCGTTAATGTTTTACAACGTAAAGGCTTTTTAAACCGTGTGTCCAAAGCCCTGGTGACCGATTTCGGTGAAGCCCGGACAGCTGACTGTTGTTTCTCAGACGTATATAATAATAGCTTGCTTCCCATGATTATTTCCCTGGAAGTTGAACTCTCATCTTCCTCTGACCCATTTTTTTAAAATTTATTTATGAGAATAAGCTCGGTTTGCAGGCGTATTAACTGATTATGGATTAAGAATAAGAGAGAGAGGAGTCACTGAAACTCTCCCCCTCGCCCCGTTTGGCTCAGTGAGTCTTTAAACTGCAGGAGACCAGGCTGCGAAATGTCAAAGGGGCAGTTTGAGTTTCTTTATTACAGAAGGAAGCAGCTTAAAAGGCCGTTAAGTCCAGCAGATTTTCACACTTGCCATTTGGCCTCCACCACATACAGGTTAACAGATACATTTACTTTTTAGACTCACCCCCCACCACACACACACACACAGTAGCTGTTGCTATGGTTAGTGTCTTAAATACACAATTTTGTTTCCTGGAAATTATTTTTCTTTTCCATTTATGTTTTGGTAGAAAAGTAATCACTCTCTGACCTCTGTGTTCAGAGGCAATTTCTTTTTTTATTTTTAGAATGGATGAAACACTGAATATAGAGCAAACGACTGTCACACCAGGTTTTGGAAACAAATATATATATATTTTAAGGATGGGTAAATGCAAATAAACATCCTGTGTCCGAAGTCACTGTGAACGTTCACTGAATGAACATAGAGCAACATTAACTCAGTGCCGTGAGGTTGTGGACTCCTCTGCATGTGTACCTTGTTTGCTTCTTACATCAGAGAGTAAGTTTAATCCATTCATTACACTTTTCTCTGGTGTTTGAGGTTTTTCTAACTCTCCAATAAATCTGTCACGCCCCTCGACACTCTAAATAAAAGGAGAATCGCTCTTATGTGGAGGAATGTAATCCCTCACCGACCTTTTGAGCCCATTGTCACTAGATGTTTTGGAAAGGAATCTATCAAACGGTCATTAAAGAAAAAAGTATAAAAAACCCTGCTAGTAGCACACGTCTTTGTGGAGCTCATTCCTTTGTGATGGTGAATATGGTCGCAGCTGATCAGATGGCTTGTTGTCTTTGTCCGTGATGCCCTCACATGGTGTTCCAGCCCACCTCCGTTTAATCTCTTTGGGCCCGAGCCAACTCTAAATGCACAGATCGTCTGTTTTCACAGAGACAGCAGTGTCAGCAGGGCTGTGCTTCTCCGCTGAGCCCCCCGAGCAGACCCCCGGGTCCCTGTCTCCCATGCCCTGAAAAGGAGGTCGGACCTGTGGGAGCGGCGCGGCCGAGCGGCCTGGTACTCATCAGCTGCTGGAGGTGTTTTGTCTAAAGCTCTTTCATTCAGTTACTCTCCTGTGTGAGTGTGCCGTTAACATTAAACAAGCCGAGGCCGACGTGTAAATATTTAGCCTTCCCCGTACGGGAGAGTTCAAAGCCGGTGAGCAAATGAATGGGGGACATGCTCCGACTTCTGCGACCAAGATAAAAGAAGCTGAGCTAAACGTCCATAAAGGAACTTCACGGCTAAACCAACAGTGTGAATGGGCGCCAATTAATCACAAACGTGTCTTTAATGTGGAATAGAGGACACCGGAGCGTCCAGTTTCTTCTCATTCACTTCACTTTCCCACCACGGTTGTTGATTAATTTGGGTGCCTCACGTTTGAGCTCCACTGTCTTGTAAAGCTGAGTTAGCTATTTGTTATTACTCACAATGACGGGCCTGCGGGGATGTGGGGCGGAGAGGGTCAGAGGTCACGTCTCAAGATTGTGGAAGGTCGTTTAAGGCACGGGCACGGGCACGTTGCTGGAAGATGGAAGGTTCTCTGCCCTCCAGACGGTGCGGCCAAAGAAAGGTCACGACCCTTTGAAAGTGTCGGAGCTGTGTTGTTGTTCACAATCAGACTCCTCCTGTGAAACCCACTGGAAATGTCTGTGCACGACATATTTCTTTTGATTTGTAGATAAACAGAGTTTGATATTGATACATGAATAAGATCTTTACCTCTTCTGGAAGTTCATTTGTCATTTCATGTCTGTAGGTACATGCCTAGACTGTTTCTGTCTCCCCCCCCCCCGGGCACAGAGACTGCTCGGGAATTGACATTTAGATAAATCAGACGTATCTTCATCAGCATCGGACGGTTCACGGCCGGTTCAACCACATGATCTGACATCATGGAAAATGTCAAAGCTGTCGGTGAAATGGAGATGAACTTCAAAGACCGGGGAAAGTTGTAACAAGTCTGTTTCCAGAAGTTTCAACTCCTCTTTAGACACAAGCGGCAAATTCACTTGTCTCCTAAATTCAATTGCAGTTTGTCCAAATGTGTTTTATTTTAAAGATTCTCCAGATAATCTCCGGACATTCTCGAGAGGGGCTCCGGTAGTTTCTCCGGACAGCCGATTGGTCAAAACCGATGTGAGAAGGTAGCAGAGGATCCTCAGCTGGATTCACAGCGAGCGACTGAGCGTGTTCATGATGTTTCTGACACTCAGAGTCACACATGTAGGAGATACTCAGGGCCAGCAGCGGAATTAACATGTCAGGCCTGTGCCTGCTGCACCAGCCCCTCACCTGAAGGCTCTGGAGATTTATGTTGCTGTAAACACGGCTGAGTGAATAATCTCCTGCTGCCTTCATCATGCGTGAAAGGCAAACTCCAGTTGTCTCCTTTGTCTGAAAACGACGCAAGTTTGAACTCCAGTTTAAACTCGTGCAGCGAATTCATGTTTCCCTCTAAAATGAAACTGTCAGTCCAGATATGCGTGTGAAGGACAGAGGATGGAATTAGGAGGCAAGATGTGGGAAGACCCAAATCAAATTGTTTTGCCTGATGTTCCCGAGAAAGATAATGGTGTCATTCTTACAGCAGGAAATAAACGCCGGCCCGTCAGAATGCTAATGGGAGGCCGGGTTGTCTTTATTGGATTTGTGTGGCATGTGTCTTAATGACTGGAAGTGAAGATGAAAGAAGAATAAACAGGGTTGAAATTCCACGAATGTCTCCGAGAACAGTCGCTCTTATGTCACCAGTTGTCCTCAGGAATCGTTTGCCTCTTCCTGCTCTTTATACTGCGTCTTTCAGAAATTTCACACAAATGTACTCGGGGGAAGTTTCCTGTTGTCAGAGGAAGTCGGTTGAACACCGCACATTATGTACATTATCAGCAGTTAATCAAGTTTCGAAGCGACCCAGTTCGACTCTGACTCTGACTTCTGGCTTGGTAAGACTCAATGAAACGTTGTGTTTTACATAAGAGCAATTTCTTAAACACTTAAACTTCTATCAGTTACAATGGATCAACACATTAATACATTTTTCAGAATATGTCCGACACGTCAGACTCGGCGGAAGCGGCTACAACACCGAAAAGATATGAATGTTTGCATGTGAAGTATTTTGCTAGGGACACAAGAACAGCCGTGAGAAGAGTTGTGTTTTCTCCTTTGTTCATGTGTGTGTATTTGTACACAACAATTCAACAACGCCTGGATCTGTATTCACCAAAAGTCAGTTTGAATATGACTTGGTCTGAATTACTTCATCATGGCGTCATGACAGTCAGAAGATTATGTCACACCACGACCAATAAGATCAGAGAGACAATCAATAGCTTATTGTTTCAACATCTAAGGGTTTAATATATCATCACAAGATGTCCTTATTGCAATATTTAATAAAGTAACATGCAGGACATGCATCGCCTTGCCAATGGTTTTTATTTACAGACTCTGTCCTGAAGTGTCAAATGGAAAAAAATGGAAGAAGTAGCAACAGACCTGGAAAGTTTACTCAGTTTATTGCAGAATATTTTTTTAATTATTATTCTTATAATAAATTGCGACTGAATCCGAGCTGATCAGTCGCCGTCCTTCATTAAGGACAAAACCAGATTTCACAGCCGCTCCTCGAGTCTCTTTGTCCAGTTTGACGACTGAAGGATGAATTAGGCGTCAGCTTCAATTAATACTGAGGACTTTTCACAGAGAATTGGAAATCATCCCTTTTGAACTTAAAGGACAGAACAAACTAACATCTCAGAGTGATGCCAGCTCATTTTGAATAATGTCGGAGCTGTCGGGCTGAGTGGAAATTAAATGTGGATCATCAAAAAAGATCAATGTTACAAAACCCCCGAACAAGAAAAACAAGCATTCATGCATAATTCAGGTCCTGGAGTCTGCGCTGGAAGACGCCGCCCTGGACACAATCTCACTCTCATTAGACGCAGCTCTCGTGACATCTTTTATTAATAGGGAGCTGACAAGAGCGGGGACTCTGCAAATGGACATGACGGCTTTAAATCTCACTCCGGGGCCGTGTGGTCGCGGGCGTGCGGAGGAGAATATCAGATCTCTAATTGTTTACAGTCGTCCATTCACCGAAGCTAACGGCTTCACATCGAGTCGCACGAGCCAAGTTTGTGTCGCCGTCCTTTAATTTGCGGAGGCTTCATGAAGGACGACCTGTGTTTTGACCGAGGCCACTTTAGCATCATAAGTTCTCCGGTTTGAATGCTCCTGTCTCGATCCTCTTTGTTCTCGCTCCTTCACCGGAGAGAAAGAGGGCGGCCCATTCATTCTGGCCCTGCACCTGTTGAGCGGCGTGTACGTCTCGCCCATTTTACGTCTTGGATTTACGGCCCTCAGCTGGAGGGACGACCTTTCACTCGGCCTCTATGGGAGAGCCGCGGCAGCTGCGATGACTTCACGGGCTCCTGGTGTAAAAAGACGTCGCGGGGGGGGAGAGGGAGAGGGAGAGAGAGAGGGGGAGCGGGTGAGGGCCGCTCGCTCCACCTTCAACCTGATAGCTGCCTGATTCGACACGGTGCTGCCAGCAGCTGTTGGTTTCTATCTGATTCAACAGTTTTTCTAATAATTAGAAAAGGTGCAATCATTTCTCCTTGTGGCCTCATTTGGATCCATTCACGCGACTCAAAGAGCGACAGGAAGCGACCACTAAAAATGTCCCCCGTTTTTTTTTTTTCATATGTGTGGTCCTTGGCAGCATAAAATGTCCTCTTTTTTATTTTATGAGGCTAGCAGCTGTGCGAGGAAGAAACGTTAGCAATGCTGAGTCATTACACAGAGCGGCTGAATAGAGCAGAGCCAGTTTATTTCTGGTGTTTGGCAGTGAGAGGAGCGTGGAGCGCACTTTGCTCTGGATCCCAGTTTCAGAATGAGGAGAAGTGTCCGCTTTGTAAACGGATGATTTTAGGAAGTGCCCCATTACTGGTCTCCTCCCGCCTGCTGGCTTTCCTCTGGAGCAGCTGTCTGTCGGTCACTGTGTCAGCGGGTGAATCGCTGAGATACAGATTGATAATGAGCTCTTGAGGAAAGACCCGGCCATGAACTAACTGTGACGAGGATCTCCTGGCCGCCGCCGCCGCCGCCGCCACATCTGGAGAATGTGTCAGACGTGAGCATTATGTGCGTCACATTAAACAAGCTACTCATCTGCAGCTCTCCTTCCTGTTTACTCACACTCTGTACTAAGTGTGAAGGGTCTCAACGTGGTGGTCCTTCAAACCCGGGACAGTCCGGCTCAGACCTTTGACCTCCCTCCAGAACTCTTTGTGCCCACTCCTGATCTCCTATTAGGGTTTGGGGTTAATGAGCTTGTTGTCGATGAATGACGTGTCGCGGATCAGCGCCGAGGAGCAGCCGGCTAGCTGCCGCGAGCTTCCACACTGCTGCGCATTCCTGCCGGTTCGGGTTACAGCGGAGATATGAAACAGCTGGAGTTCAGCGAGTTTGGTAACTGGTGAGTCAAAGGGGCTGACGTTGCTTCCATTGAACTAGTTGGAAGCAGCTCATTGCAGATCTTATTTCCCGCCCCATCCTTCCTGTCGATCATTTTTTTGACTTCGGAAACACCAGTTAACATTATTGAGAACTTTAACAACTTGCTGGGGGTTTGGTCACGTGTTCATACAGACGACAAAAATCCATCATGAGCGTATCAGTGAATACCACAAGAGTGTATCACAGGAATCAGGGCGTACAGATATTCTGGGTTTGCATGCTGGTATTAAGAAACACCTGATGTGAAGTGCTTCCCCTACACTGCCCCCTACCGTCCATGTACGTATTGCATCTTGACTAACACATAGCGATCATTTCTGAGGTCGAGCACAACCGTCTTCATGATGACTGGGCAAAATCTAAAAACTGTTCAAAGCTCCAAGAGAGGAAGGAGTATAGGGCCATGTGGTGAGATTGTTTTATCGGCTGAATCCCATTTTGTTCCTTTCATTCTCCCACTTTACTTAGAATGTAAAGACTGCACAGTAAAACTGAACTGGCCTCAAACTGGAGTTAAAAGCATTAATCCACAGCTGCTGTTTCTGTCTCAGATGTTTTTTCTTCTCCCAAAACCTCGTGAATTTCACCTTTTTATAAATGTGTAATAAAGTTAAATCTGATTCGATTTGAAGTTGGATGGAGATTCCAGTCTAATGTGTCTCCTCTAATACGGAGAAATCCAGCTGGTATTATGGCATTAGAGGTTTTGTGGACGGCCGCCAGCCGCTGGCCTTTGTGTGACCCATTGTAGACGAGACTATCCCTTCGAGCGCCGCCGTCCCAGCGACTGACCTGGTTTAATCAACATCAGATGAAATGGGATTTCCCACAGCGAGCCAAAGTCACCGTGGGAAATGTCATAGCGGCTCTCCTGCATGTGTTTCAGTGGCGGCGGTTTCGGTCGCTGCTTATCATGTTTAAACACGAGTGGTGCGTAGAAGTGAGTTGAGTTTGCCGTCGGGCCCAGATATGAGAGAGCAGCAGCGCCTGCATGTCCATAAGAGCCGTGGCACACTGTGAACTGTGCATGTGACTGACGGCACTTCATCCGGGTGCCAGTTTTAGCCGCGCCGCGCTCGGATACCAAATCGCCACAAATAGGGCGCGGTCACGTGAGCAGGCAGCGGGGCACCGTGCCAGTTAGGTCGTGTTGGTCATAACCTCGCCCACATTCCTTCTTATACTGTGTCAGCCCCCTTGAAATACATTTTCACTGACACATGGCGTTCGTGCTTTTATAGCCACTCAACCTCTGTATGAACCACATTAGGCCCCAATGTTGTGCAATGATGGAAACACATTGAATCTGAGAAAAGAGGAGTTCCTGATACTTTTTGACTGTTTTACTGTGTAATATGTGGATTTAATATTTAAAGGGACGATCCACTGGATTGATTCTCATTGCTTAACCTGTGAAAATGAGAAGTCTTCAGTGGCTCTTTGAGGGAGAGTGAGAACAGAGACATAACCACCTGGATGTGAGGGGTTTGAAATAAGAGGCTGATTTTGAGGTAACAAAAGATGCCATCAAGGTGCATTATGGGAAACGTAGGATCCAGGGTTGCAGCCAGCCACCAGGGGTGAACAAGACACATTCGGCTTCACTTTTGTAGCCGTCGTCCATCTTTATGAATTGTTTTAACTTGACAATCTCCTCCCTGGTTGATATCGGGGACACCTGTGGTCACTGGCGGTTAGACGGTGACACCGCTCACCGGATTCTGGGGGCAGCAAAACCAACTTTTGTCATTTTGATTCACAAGTGGGCCGATAATTGGCTTTTTCCATCAGTCTGTGAGAACCGGTGCTGTGGTTTTTACGACCCCTGTGAAAGGAGCTGGTGCCGGTGTTGAAGAGTCAAGGGGAGGGGGGGGCTGCCGCCTGTCGCCTGTCGCCTGCAGCTCTTCATCTCACGGCTCGCTCTGGCTGTTCCGTCTTGTGCCAATACTCCCTGTAATATTTCAAACTGATAGGCTGCCACTAAAACAATTAAAATTAGCATTCTTCTCTCAATGCATATTTGAGCCATAAGCACCAATTTGCTTTTAAACAAATTGCATTTTCCTGTGGCGACCTCGGCTCTTCATCATCAACCTGTCTCTACATTTTCATCCTACATCATTTAATCATGATTTTATTTCTCTATGCATCCAAACCTTGTTGATGCAAATATCTTGTGCATGCTATATATATATATATACATTTCACTGGGGCAAACACCTTTTCCCCAAACACGACAAACCAGGTGACGTCCTCTCTCATTGTTGTTTGAACTGTGTTTTACAACCCACTCGGACGTGAGACGACTCGACACCTTCATCGAATGACGAATGTTGTTTTAAAATTCCTGAGCCACTTTCCCCCCCCAACCACACACACACACACACACACACACACACTGACAGGAAGTGGAGGAGGATTTTAGCAGTGACACAGAAACTCCAGTCGAGAGCAGAGCTGTCTATTTAAGTGCTGTTTCTTTGAAATGCTTCCTGTGGCTCTGCAGTGAGGAGCTGCTGTAAACTGTCGTGTGGACCACAGCTTCGTATAATGATCATATAATCACTGGGTTCATCCATGTGTTTAACCACCAGCTGCAGCTCAGGCTCTAGTCTATGGTAGAAAATTTGAAATATGTCAGTGAAATGTGTTTTAAAATACAATATTTTCAACTTGAAGGAAACATGCAGACATGAACACCATGGTTTTAATTATAAAGGGTTTGAGTTTGAGTGAAGTGTTTATATAACATACATTATACATAATTAACCCATTAAGCTACTTAAAGGGTTATTTGGGAAATTGGAGTTTGTTAACAAGAATAAATACAAAACAGCTGGAACATCCATCTTTACTCGATTCAATACACCGGGGGGTTTTACAGCTCTGGTTGTATTTGGCCTCATATGACCAGTATAGCTAATGGTGACTAATATTACATTTATAGATTCTCTAGTGTAAATGAAATTGAGTTGGTCCACACATTTATTTTTGAACGGATTTTGCCATTTTCCATTGTTTTTTTATCACCTTTGTTATTTTTGCCATAATCTCTTACCGATCAGACGTTTAGTAGTTGAACTCTAAAGCAACATTTTATATTCTAAGTTGTTAATGAAACACATAATTAGATGTTGCCCAAATAAAGAACGATACTTATTTATATTCTTTGCTCTGTCATCTCTTACTAACGGAAGCTAGTTCAGCCGACTACGCTACTTTTTTCAAATGGGTCTTTGTTTCTTAACCTTTCAGATAAACGTACATCAGTGTGAACCGTGACAAAGATAAGTCTGATGTTTTTTCGTCGGCCCTTATCTGGATTTCACAACCACTGTTTACAACCACTTCTCCCCCAGCTCATAGTGAAAAGGCTTCAGCTGCAGAGCTGAAAGTTTGCATGGTGCATAACGAAAACGACAGGTTCTTCTGAAACACACTTTTTTCATCTGGTTCTGTGCTCTGTGTTCTGCAGGGTGGGCGGTGTTGAGGACCCTCGGGTGCTGGACTCTTGAGAAGATACTGATCTGAATGGGAAGGATGCAAAGGTGGAAGCAGACAGTGTTGGATTCGGTTTCACTGCATCCATTAAGACGCAGTGGGGCCGAGTGGAGACACACACACACACACACACACACACTCTCTCTAACACACATGCATGGTTTTTAATACTATCTACTTCCCCCTTTCTATGAGAGGACACAGATACACCCTGCCTGGGCCCCTGCGGAGCTCCTCACTGTGGTTGGGAAGTACCTAGCGTTACAACTGTCATGCTGGGCTGCTTTTAAAGGGGCAGCGCCGCTTAGCCTCATTTACAGTAAGCTCTGTTTTCAGGGCTCTTCACTCACCTTAGCAAGAAGTCATACAGTCGGATAGTGTGTGAGCAACTTGTCTCTGCAGATCACTGAGGTGTTCTCTGTGTTATAAGCTACCAAATGGGCTTATTGAAATGTTGTTTAATTAAAATATAAATTAAACAAGTTGAAATGTATTTAAATTCCTTCAAATTGACTGGAGACAGATTGATTCATTAGCTGGCTGATCAAATCAACCCATATGAGCCTTTCACAGACATATTAGTATCTGTGTTTATCTTTGTCAATATTAAAACTTTTATTTTATAGAATAAACAATGGTGCCTTTGTGTTTATATTTTCTGTAAAAAAAGGAATGTACCTTAAATAAATTTCAAGCTCTACTGCATTTGGTTGTATTTGTGTTTTTATTCAAAGATTTCTAATAAAGGTTATGATAAAAAATCTCAAGCCTCAAGTTACATATTTTTGTCAAAAGGATTTGAAGACATTTAAAGAATCATTTCCATCGTTTTCATCAATATATATATTTTTGCACGGTATCAGCATCAACCACAAACATCAGTATCGTAAAGTAAAAACCGACTCAAACTTGTGTCCCTACTTTTGAAAAGAGACATAATTGAACTATAGTCAAATTCGAATGAGTCACAAATCTTTTTTTCTAAATCACATGTGTTTGAATTTGCATGTGTTGTGTTTTTTCTTGTAAATATCTTTGTCTGAATAAATGTTTCTCTCTGGCAGATGTTTACAAAGTGTGAGTTTCTCTTTGTTCTTGTTTTCCTTCTCTCTTTCCAGCACGTTCCCGTCACAATGAAGCTGGCTCCTCACACTTTTCACAAAATCCTCAGATTAAGACACAAGCATTGTTTTCAGAATGAGGCGTCGTCCTGCCGGCTTCCCAGTTATCACAGTTTCCACAAAGCTCAACATTTTTTAAATGTGAGTCACAGCTGATTTGAGTCAGTGGAGTTATTTGAGTCATTTACAGCAGTTGAGTCTGTTCAGTTTGCTTCAGTACAAACTTGGATTGTACCTTCATTGATTTCACTGCCACTTATTTTAATGATGTCAATTTCAACTGACAGGAGTTAAAGGCTCAGATAAAGAGCGGGAGAAATATCCGACACTCAACATGTCCGATCATTAGGATTAAACAACACATTCACACCAGCTTTTCTCTCTGCGGCTGCTTTAATTTAAACAGTTTTGTTGAAAAAGCGATTTGGCCTTTTTTTGGGCGATTTACAAGACATCCTTGTTGCCAGTTGGCTGATTGACAGGAGGTGTTTGACTCCTGAAAGAGCCAATTGCAAAAAAGTTACCACATATTCAAATCACCAGGTTTCACATTTCTAAGCAGCACCTGGTGAATCTGGAGCTGTGAACCTGAAGTCGGGAAGACGCTGAAATCGGCTGGTGAGACAGCTCGGTTAACAAAACAAGTGTGAACCTTTCAACAAACAGTTTTCTAGCTGCAGCTGAATCACATGGAGGTAAGGTGCCTTGCTCAAGGGCAGGTGAACAGTGATTTGGCGAGGGAGCAGGTGCTGGTTCACGCTACTTCCCAGCACAAAGCTTTTGGTTGTGGTCAGCTGAGTGGTTGGTCACGCTCACTGGTCTGGAGATCCTCCTGCCACCGTTAATGTCCCCTTCACGTACGTAACCCCACCCTCACGCTCAAACCCCCCCCCCCCCCACATACACACACTTCAGCTCTCCCACTTCAACCCTAACCCTGCAGCTCTTTCACTTGTTCTCATCTGACGACCATTATGAGTGTTCGCCACCGGCAAACTGTGCCAGGTCAAGATGTCTGACTTTCTCTATCGCTCGGCTTTCATGTTGACTCGGGACCTGGAAGAGGAGCGAGGAGGTTAAACAAACACAAACCTCGTTAAAATAAACTCCCACTCCCTTTTTTTTTTTTCCTGTGCGGAGGTGCAGGAATGTGCGGTCGTGCTTCAGATCCCACGCAGAATTACTGCAGGACAGGTAATGAATCGATGCCCACCCAGCAACCAGGAAACCGCAGCACTCACTCCCAGACTGGTGATGGATGAGTGAGTTTCCCACCGCTGTGCCGCCTCATCATACAGGACAGTTTAACACACACAAACACACACACACTTTGCATATAGTGCCATGTTGACACACCACTTACGCACTCACCATTCATCTCTGTACAGAGTTGTACACAGCAGGGACTTTTTTTATGACTGGGGATGCTCGTGGTGTTTACTCAACCTGAATTTATAATTTATGATGCATCAAGCTTTAGTGTAAAGGCCCTAGATCTGGACTTTTCTGGAGTCGTACATAAAGTCTGTCCCTTTAACGTGGCAGTATTTAATTTCCTGAGAAATCGGAGACAATTTTGCTTATAGGCAAACGGACAGGGGTGAGAATATAACTATAGACATGTAACTTTTCCCGTAACGGAGACAGATTCTGCTCATATCCAGATTCATAATTTAAATGAGTGTTGAAAAGGTTTTCACGCTCCGATATTTAGAAAATGCATCACTTTCCTCAGACTGTCCATTGCTGCAGCTCCTCTTTTCAGCCTCTGTCTGAAACACTTGGTCTTAGCTCCTGTCTCTGGGCTTTGTTGGGAGGGGGGGGGGGCTTAGTCTGCTCTGATTGGCCCCGCTCTCCTGCTCTGTTTTGATTGGTTGACCATTTCCAGCGTGTTTATGAAATATCGCCCGTGTCAGACGATGAGCTAGATGTGCATTATGCAAATGTCGGGGATTCTGATGTCACCATGATAAGGAAATATTGGCCCACAACTGACGAGGTGTTTAAGGAGGATGTGGAGCTGTGTTTATATACACAACAAACCTATATAACAAAATGAAGGGAAAAAACATCATAAGTCTCCTTTAAGTTTTAATTGTTGTGGTTATTCCAATTAGGACTTTTCCATTTTTGTTCATTTCTCTTTCCGTTATCAGTGATTTTACGAGGGTCGGACTTGTGTTGTGTTGTATTTCCAGTCAATCAGAGTTTGGCAGCACTAGAATCTAAATGTGACGACAAACCACACACCACAATGGATGAGAAAGTCTGACACTTCACTCTCATTAAACAATACCTAAAGATGCTTTCTCTCTCTAAGCTGTAAGTTAATATTTGATTCCGGGGTTTTAATGTCAGATCTTGGGAAAGAGGATCCGATAGTGAAGTTTTTAATGAGCACCTAATGGGCTGAAAACGTGCTGTGATGCTTTACAGCCCAGTAAACCAGTTTAAATGTCAGTTTAACCAGCTTGCCATGTCTTCTTGTTTTCTCTTTGCCGGGTCACCGAAGGGTGGGCAAGGTGAAGTGAAAGTCAAAGGCAGGGAAAAGGTAAAAAGAGGAGACTTTTATTTTTGTATTTTTATGTAAGTTCAGTTATCCACAGTTTGTCTTGTAGATCAGATAAATACTTCCTCTAACAGAGTATTAGAAAGGATAAGAACTCAAACAATCTGCATTATAATAACTTCACTCAGTCTAACCCTAATCAGCTGGAGCTTTTCACTTTTGGAAAATGTCCTGGCTGTCTGACCTTATCGACTCTGGTCCAGCCCCGCGCCTTTTGATGTGGCTGCTGTGTTTGTTCACCAGCGCCAGCGGTCTGCCCTCTCCCATTCAACAATCTGCCACTTGCTAAATCCCCCGCTCCGGCCCGGTCGCTGCCGCCGCATTGTTTGCGTTTTGCACCAGGAGGTGAGAAAACACGCGGCCTCAGTCACACCTCGGTGGCTGCAGGGCGGCTTTCTGCAGAGAATCAGGTGTGACTTCTCACCTGCATTCAAATCCAGCCCGAGCTCTGTGAGACTCAACAGTGTCGTCACTACTGGGACAACACACAGAATCCTACCGCTCCACTTTGTGCCTCTCGTGTTTTCGTTTGAGATTTTCCCACTGATTGCATTTGAGTCACAGAACAAAGCAGCTGTTTTTCTTAAAGTGAAATTAGAATTAGAATAAAAGTTATTATATTTCAGACTCTTTTGTTAAGCTACAACAAAAAGAGCATTTGTGTTATGGACAATAAACAACCAGACTAAATTCTGGTATGTGGCTTCACCATGTCTGGTCGATCAACAATACTTCACACGCATATCAAAATGGCATCAATGCATTCAGAAGTTTGGGAGCACATCCATCCTTCTACATCTTTTTCTTACGAATTGTGTTTTCAAACTAAAACAATCGTTGTGTACGTGACACTTTGGCGGCAGTTTTAATCTCCGTCCATACTAATCCGCCTGAGAAAGCATATCACGTTACGTCCTGTGTGCGCATGCCTGGTCACACGGGGTGTGAGTTGCAGAAAGGGGTTCGGCTACAAACGAATAAAAGCTCCTCTCCTACAGAAGTAAACAGTTCATTGTAAGAATGCAGAATGTATCTGCACAACAGCAGTTGGCAAAGAACACAGGGTCAGTGAGTCTTGTAATTGATTATCCATGTTACGTTCCTCAATGGTAGTCGAGGAAAAGGCTGGTTATTTTTCTTCCCGGGAAGTTCAGACAGTCAGGACTGGTTGTTTTCATGTGATAGATGGTTGTTTTTGTCATTGTCCCCAAACATTTATGCTTCTGTCCATCCAGACTAAAATGCTGCCCCAGCGTTTTCAAACTTCTCAGTTTCAAAACTTCCCTGGCTTCACTGGATGTCCGGTGTATCTGTTGCAGAGTTGATGCATCTTCAATCAAAAATGTGTAATGTGGATGGAACCTGTGGTCTTTGGTTGTTAGACGCAGGAGAGGCTGAGGGGCGTTTCACTGCAGGAGGCGTGGGAGCACTGAGACTGTGACGCAACACAAAGTCTCTCTCTTCATCCTCTCTGCTTTCTCAGATTCTTCTTGGAGGGGTGTGTGGAGATCCATCTGCTCAAAAGGGAGAGCGCGCAACAGGGGCCGTCACTTTCCTCGGGTCATACGCCACCTCTCCTGGCGTCGACTGGCATGTCAGTCGCAGAAGGGTCTGATGGCAGCGGAATATCTCATCCCTTCACCCGCTCTGCTGATGATGTCTGGGAGGTCCTGGAGAGGAGCTGCACATGCAGACGAGCAGATGGACAGCAGTCGGAGGGGGTGGGGCCGGCGTTCTGCTGCACCAGTCGAGTCAGACTCCATGTGTTCCACTCGGAAGAGGAGAGGACCACGAGGGGAGCCAGGGAACTGGGTCAGAGGACTGTTTTCTTCCTGGTCGGGGGAGTCCATGTTGTCCAGCGCCTCCTCGCTGGTGAAGATGGATCACTTTGCCCGGCTGTCATCGATATCATCATCGTTCTCCTGTTGCTTCTCTGCCGCGGGCGAATGTGCACAGTAAGGGCATGTGGCAGTGACGGCCAGGCCGGGGTGCGCTGGGTCCAGGGATGACTCACAGCGGGCGTGGGGGTCGTGGGGGTCGACCAAATGCAACCAGCACGTCAGGACTGAGAACCATCTTCACAGATGCAGAGCTCAGGTCATGCAGGTGTTTTAAAGCGTAGATGCTAATGTACCAGGGGTCAAAGGATGCAAAAAACAGCTCGGTGTGGGGTAGAGCTGCCGTAAACGCCCCCTCTGGTGTTTGAAAACAAAACCAGCCACATGAGTTTGAAAGAGCAACAGTCAAAGGGGAAAATCCAACAAATTGCAGATCAATGGTGCGAAAAATACAACAAAATCCCCCCTGCTGAGAAATGTTTTACTTAATGTTGCTGCAGCAGAATGAGTTTGACATTTGAAGCTATTTATAGTCTTAAATTTACCCTGTGTAGGTGCAAGATGAGGTTGTGACATAACAACAAATCTGGAAGCCAACCAAGCGTTCAACAAAAGGCTTTGACGTGTCGTGGGAAATATTTTCAGCGTGGGAAAAGGAGTAACTGTAATTTTTTTAAGGATATTTCATAATAGTGAAATCACTACAATATAATATTTATAAACTGTCTTACTCGAGGAAATCTTCAAACTTGTTTCCTAAGTTGGAAATTGCACAACGTTTGTACAATGTTAAAACTATATGACATTTTATTTCCTATTAATTTGAATGTAAAACAACACAATGTACTGAAATGCTCTCAAACAACCTTCAGGGTTCTTTCAAAGAACTCAAGCTCTCTGACTCAGAACATATCAATTCAAAATTTGAAATTGAAAATTATATTAACAAGAGCAGCTCAAACAACCTGAAACCATGAGTCACTGGATGCTCACTCCCAGTTTCACAATTATTCAGTAAACGGTGAGAAACGGTCAAATGAAAAACTTTGAGGTGCAGTGACTCTGGAGAGCGACAAAAGTAAAAGTGCATTTGTTAACAGGAAAGTCTGAACAATCAATCATCACTAACAGGAACCACCGAGGTTACATTAAACACAAGTGGGTTAATCCGGAAAGAAAAAAATGACTGCAAGACACCCAGAGGACTCAAGGAAGTCAGTATTAACATTTTTAAACGTGTTGTCACCACAGTGTGCAGCCGAAGCATGAACGCACTCAACACAAACACAACGTGCACTTCAGTGAACTCATGCTGCGGTGGATTTTTACAATTCATTGACATGCTGCAGTTGTAACTGACGAGTTGAAACCATCAGCATCATGTTAAGTTCCTCTTACGCCGAAGACTTCACCAGCACCATAAATGGAAGGAGCTTCATTCACAAAAGTTGCACTCTGTGAACCCGCGTCAGCAGCCAGTTGGCCTCCCTGACACTGAGACTGACTCGCGACTGGAAAAATGCACACAGCAAAACACATGCATGTACACAGGCACATCAAATATCCCCTGTTTTCCCTTCTCCTTGCAGGGTGACCTCGAGGCTGCAAATAGAGTTCATGCTCAAGCAAAACTATTGATTTTTGAAGCAGTTTTCTTTGCAGGCAGAAGGAACATGGAACTTCTGATAAACTGCATGCTGAATTTAAATATAGAGTCGCCAAGTAAAGCAAACTGAAGTATTTTTCATTACACGTGGCTCCATAGATCAGATTTCAAAGGTTAAAAAGACACAGCAGTCGTATTTAATGGTATTAAAGTCAGTAATACAGTTTGCTGCGACTCTATCGGCTTGTATTTCTACTATTAAAGGTCACAGAGGGTAAAGTGAGATACAAATAGAAAGGGCCCGTTTAGCATTAGTGCGTCTTCATCAGCAAATCTTCAATTAAAACAACCGCTCAGAGCGCCAGTCATTTAATCCCTTTACTTAAAGGATCTGGTCACTTACTCATGAGCACATGTGTGTGCGTGTACACATGCACCTTTGTCTTTGTATGCGACCGCATCTTCTTATCCCCGCCATCATGTAATATTATACAGCGGCCCTCACTGCAGATGATCTCATTTATCTTTTCCCCCCCGTTCTGAGCAGATCTTCCCTGAACTCCCTGGAGCAGCGTGTGTGTGCGTGTGGATTAGAAAGTGTCCAGACTTGCTGCAGGTGAGCCGTTAACCCTGCGTTCCCAGGCTCGGCATGAAAATAATCAGACAGCTGTGGGAGGTCTCTGAGTGCCTGCGACTTGGCAGGAGTGCGTTGGAAAGTATGCCCTCTCCCGAGTCAAACATCATCACAGGCTGCTACTTGCTCCCGTCCAGCCCATCTGCCCGCCCACACATGGGAAAGCACTCTCCAGGAATCACGCTCCACCGGTCTCCGTGCCCCGCCAGGCACTTTTATTTCATTTAAACCCATCACTTTGTTTGGGTTAAAAAGATTTCTTAACATAACATTCTGTACTGTACGGCACAGTAAAAGGCTATAAAGTTCCAACGTGAATTTAAACAGCGGCCTCTAATCAAAGGCTTGGCTCCGACTCACAAATAACGATGATACAACCAAAAGTGAAACCAAAGTATACAGAGCTGTCACAGATTGTATAGACTGAAAGCTCTTTAAATCAAAATGCTCCGTTTGAGAGCCGCGCTCACTCCTGCCGTTGATGGACAGTCACGGACATGACTGCTCAGCCTCTCATTCAGAGCTAACCCTAGCCCCACAGACTGTATAATGATCTATACTGCAACCAGCCACTAGAGGGTGATCCAGAGGATTTGGCTCCACTTTTGGCAGCTGTCATGTTGCGAGTTATTGAGAAACAGGAGACATTTTGGGCAATAAGCTTAATTGCTTTATTGCAAAAAGTTGCTTTCTTGCTTCTGTGTACATGCTCGCTATGAAGCTGTAGCCAGAATCCCATTAGCTTAGCCTAGCTTAGCATAGTTCCACAGTTCAAAACATACACCCAGCAGAACCGAAAAGTTAAAATAACGTTTGTGTACATTTTAAATTAAATACACCGTCTCCTGAAAGCACGGAAAGTTACCTAGCAGGGTTTTCCACTGTTTCTTGTCTTGATGTAAAGTTAATAAAGTTACTCGTCTCCACACTTAATGTACATATATTTCTTAAAGGCACGTCTCGTAGCCTGACAGTATTCTTTCAACACCCTGGGGAAGTTAATTTAGGCTTAACAAAACCAGGCTTTACAAATATAAAACCCATATGAATGGCATCACCGGTTAAATCTGGTGAAAAGGTTTAAAATAGCGAACAGCCCCCTCTACAGGTTATACGTCTACCATGCATGTGCGAGGTTTCGCTTGCATCGGATGAAGCAACACGATTGGTCTAAATTTGACCTTCCTGTTTCGGCTTTATGAATATAAACAATTTCGGGGGAGTGACACGTGTCATGTGGTGCTTACTTCAGAAGAGGTTTGTCCCTCCTCCATCGCATCTGAACCTTTCATTTAAGGTCAATGTTAAACCGAAAGTGAATTAAAAATCGGAGTCAACTTGTTTTATTTGGACAAACTAAGTTTTCAGACTTGTCGCTGTGGGTGTGTGTGTGTGTGTAGACATAACCCGTGTTGCACCTCAGATGCGGACTGATCTCAAAATTTCACTTCTTTATTTTTTTTATAGCTTTTCTCGTCTGTGTACGTTCATTAACTGTTACATCTGCATATTGACTTCATTCATGACAAAGGTTTTAGCAATCATCTCTATGTGCAGACAATGTTATGATGTATATGGGGTGTTGCTTAATCAGATAAAGTTGTATCACCATATTTTTCATTGTTCTTGTACGTTTTATTGTTGCTGAATCAATAAATAAAAAAAATAGCTGTGCTGTTGTTTTTCCTTTTGTCTTTGTGTCAACTGTTATAAACTCCTTTCACATCTGGACACAGGGAGAGTCCCCTTCACATTCGCTGTAGCTGCCACATAAAACTCAACAAGTGCTATTTTGGATTCCAGAAAACACTAAGTTGCCATTGATCTCTGTGGAAAATGTGCAGGCATTCAGGTATTGAAAAATTCAGATGTACTCATTCTATTTCGTTCATTGTCTTCACTCTGAGTCACGGTTTAGGGGAAGTTGCCACTCGCCTTCAGAGCATATATGGTTGTGAAAGCTGGGGCTGCTTCTATTGTCGCGGCAATGATAGTGTGTGTTCTGGGGCCCCCCCTGGTCACACACGGTTTCTCAGTTCTGCTAAGCAAAGTGCATTCACTCACTACATCTCACCACTAACCTCAGTGAGCCTGTGTATGGTATTGAACAGGGAGGAAAAGCACCTGATGATTGAAATTATGCAGCCTGAAATGTACATTCGAATGTCACATCTCCTCAAAAACCACAAAATGAGACAGAGGGTATTATCTCGAAACAATAATTAACATGAGAGCCAGAAGCAGCTGATCCAGGAGGAACCGATAGTGACTCCATCCTCCTCTGCTCTTTCCGCACTCGCAGCAGGGAGCCGGAGAGCGAACTACCTTAGCGTTTACACAGATGCTGGCGTTTAGACAGGGGCCATGAGAAAGGAGAGAGACAGAGTGATCAGGTTGCAGGGAGATGAATCATTTTTTTATTCGGCCTGAAATTCGCCGCGTTTACAGCGGTGAACGTGACGGCTCGGGACAGGATGGGATGTTTCGCTTGTCTGTTTACCTGCTGGGTTTGTGTTGGTGGGTTCACTGGCGGTCTTTGCCCTCGGCCTGGGAGTCACCCTGGGAAAGGGTCAGTCGGTGGGGGAGTGTGTGAATGTTGGTTAAGCAAACTAACATCAGTCAGAGCTGCGTTCTGACTCCACATCTACAGCTGAGGGAATCTGGAGACTAGAAAGCAACAAACTCACTTTCACTTTTTAGACATTTTGAATAAGGGAAAAGCTGACTTTTGCAATTAATTTTTCTATCCTGTGCAGCTGCAAGCATTCGAATTTTCATTGAGAAAGGTTTAAAGGAAGATGCATGAGGAACTTTTGAGAACCAACGACCTTAAAAACTCTTTACTGAGTGTTTCTCTGTGGACCAGAGGCCACGTTGTGTTTTCTCTCAGTCTTCACATGTTCACCACCGCGCAGACGCTTCCAAGAATCGTCGTTGTCACTCTTTGCAGAACATGAAGCAAGTTTCTTTGTAGCGTGATCCAAAAATACACACGCAGTTTCCTCTCAGTCTCAAATGGACCTCTTTCATATTTTCAGCTCATTCTCACTTTTATGTTTTTTCTATGTGGACTTAATATTAACATGCTAATATAACGAGCCAGAGGTTAACATTCGGTATAAATTCTAATGAATTAACAGAGGTGCATGAAATATGCATCAGTTAAAAAAAACACACAGGCCAATTTGTCTGTGAATAATTAAAGATATTTGCAGGGATCTTTCACGAGCTCCTCCGTGGCCGCGGTGCCCCAGAGGGCGTCAGCATTTAGAGGTGTAGGCTAATTTAGAAAAAAAAGTAGAACCCCCCCCCCCCCCCCCCCCCCCCCGTCGTCCCGTTTCCTCCTCCAATGCGAGCAGCGGTTATCAGAATTGCAAATACGAGGCGGGCCAGCTCCTAAATCAGAATTATTAATGAACGAGCCTTTTGAAGTTTGCTCAGGGAGGATTCCCCTCACGGACCAGCAGTGAAGTATTTTAGATTTGTGAGCTACATTGGGGGGGGCAGGTTGCACAAGGCATCTCTTTCTTTATCAGATTGATTTAAACCGTCGCAGTGAGGAAATCATACTGTGGTTTTGATTATCAGCGACTGACTTCCTAATTATAGCAACACGAGTGTGAGTTTGGCTTTGAGACGTGGAACAGCTGTTTGTGTTTGTGACAAAGCAGCTGCTCTCCAGTGTTTGCTGTGGTAGTGAACTGCTGCTACAACAGCAACCACAGGTATTTAGTACAGGTATTAAACATGTCTGGGATATTTCCGTTTTTTTAATCTTTGGTGAAATCCTTACCACATTCAATGGCAAAGTATTTATTGTCTATAAATACTGTACGGAGGCTTTGCAAAGGAAACTAGTGAGTGGTTTCTGTTTGGATTTTTTTTACCTAACTTCCTCTCTTTTTACATATCTACCTCACTTCCTTCCTACATACCTACCTCTCTCTCTCTCTCTCTCTCTCTACCTACCTCTATCTCTCTCTTTACCTACCTACCTCTCCTTCTCTACCTATCTCTCTCTCTCTCTCTCTCTCTCTCTCTCTCTACCTCTCTCTCTCTCTACCTACCTCTATCTCTCTCGCTCTCACTACCTACATCTCTCTCTCTCTCTCTACCTACCTAAATTTCCAACGGGATTAATAAAGTATCCATCTATCTATCTATCTATCTTTCTCTCTTTCTCTACCTACCTGTCTCTTTACCTACCTCTCTCCCTCTCTCGCTCTAACTACCTCTATCTTTCTCTCTCTCTACCTACCTGTATCTTACCTACCTACATACCTACCTCTCTCTCTCTCTCTCTCTCTCTCTCTGTCTCTAACACATTGTTTGACAGGAGACACAGGTTTTGTAAATAATTAAATATGGTTGTATCTGTGTTTTACTTTGTTATCAATCAGTACAAACAGTTAATACTACACTCGCTCCCATGGAGTCTTCGATGGTCGTTGGTTAGTGTGAATTAGGGGAGAACTTCAGATCGAACAGATTCTCGGGGGCTCGAGGCCATGTGGGGTTTTCAGGTCACTCAGGCAGATTTGTCTCCAGTAATTCCACCGATACATCCGATGGACTTTTTGTGTGAGTGGGAACAGACAAAGTAAAGTGAGATCTTGATCGGGTCTCGACGAGAACACAGAAAAAGCCACCGCTCTCTCCACCCACAGTGCTGGTTAGTGAGCTGATGCACCAAAACATTAAATCTCTCTCTCTCTCTCTCTCTCTCTCTCTCTCTCTCTCTCTCTCTCTCTCTCTCTCTCTCTCTCTCTCTCTCTCTCTCTTCTCTCTCACACACACACACACACACAGAAACCACAATTGGATCAAAGCTTGTAATTTCCAGCGATGTAGCGCCTGTTGATGTGCCTGTTGTTCGGGAAGAGTATAGTTCTGGAGAAGCAGCATAGAAATCATGTGCTTCCACAAATGACAGCTCAGGCCCCCAAAAAAGAAAGAGTTCACCGAGTGCAACTCCACAGCGTCTGAAATTAATTCTCTCTTTCCCCGTCTACTATCCAGTGATCAGATGGGGCAGCAGGAAAAGGTCAAACGAAGAGGGAACATTTGATGATTCAACACAAATGACTTTGTCCACTCGGATGACTCCGGGGGGGGGGGGGGGGGGGGGGGGGAACGCCCTTGAACTCAGCTTTTATTACTTAACTGAATAAATCAATTATCGTCTTTGTGCGCAGTAACAGCCGCGAGACGAAACGTCTTCTTTATTTGCCACCGCATTCGTAAATAGGCTGATTAGGACGGCTGTGGGTGTGAGGATCATGTGCTGCAGTGTGATAGACAGTGAAAGGCCGGCTGTGTTAGCTCCCAGAGGAGGGGACTCCGGGATGCTGTGTACATGCAGGGTCCTCTATGGGTCCTCTGTGTCTCTGCCGTGCACACAAGTATGCATCTCATTACCAGCTCCGACTGAAATAACTTCACACAGTGCCGGGTTTTGGGCTTAGGGCCACCTCAGCTGAGCCGTGACCCGTTCCATCCACAAACTTGACCCTCGGACGTCATTTGTGTCGCTCTGTGAGCACGAGCCTCGGCCACAGACGCTGGCTTCTTCTGCAAAAGTTCATCAGACGGCTGCACAAAGACCGGAAAGGACAGCGGAGAGACACATAAAGACGTCAGAGATGATAAGTGACCACAGAGAGATGGAGAACAAGAACAAAGACATCAAAATCTGTTAGAAACAAATCACGAAAAACACTCTACAAACACCAAAATACTTATAATATGCAAAAAATTACCACCAGGAAACACAGAATAGATGGAAAGAAACACAAATATATTGCAAAAATACATGATGACAACAGAGATCAACACAAAAATACCACAAACAGTTACAAAGAGATAGAAAATGAACACAAAGATAGACAAAACAAATGCAAACAGACAAAATTGCTTCAAAGTTACATCAAATTATTACAGAGAGAGACAAAAAGACTTATGAGACATAAAATGATCTCTTGTTTGATCGCTACACACATGCTACAAAATGGACGGGTTCGAATCCCGGATATTTTGGCTTCATTTCTGAATAACAGGAAGAAGTGGAGACGTCCTTTTTTATATAATAACTATGCTATGGAATATTCAATCAGCTTTTTAAAGAAGTATTTATAGCAAATTACACTAACCCTAACCCCTTCAATCATAATTTTCTATCAGAAAATGTCAACTACTTTATTTGTTGTGAACTGAGTACACTGAACTAACAGTATATCAACTAACACTGTACAGTTTGCTATTGCCAAGAGGCGGCTGCTCTGAGTGACAGAGACAGTTCAAAGTTCACACCTGAGTGTTATCCTGCACATGTCGGCAGATTGCGGCCACCGCTCTGTGACGGTCCTGCCGGAGAGATTGCGGGGCTTTTAGACAGTTATCTGATAACTAGCCTGTGAGTTAGGTGAAGAAATCAGACAAAAAAGACACACTCACACACCCATGCACTCACCATCAGTAATTAACAAGGGCTCAGGGCCGAAATGCCCTTGAAGGTTCATAAAAAGCCCATAAAGCGAGGGGGAAAGGAGGGCCCCTGATAGTTGTGAGCAGCCTTTTTTGCATTTCAGCCCATTCACAAGTCTTTGATGGGACGTCAAATATTCATGTGATGGTGAGACTGCTGTCCCCCAAGGGCCACTGGAGTTTTTTTCAGGGGCTTTTGATCAGACTGTGCACCGTGAAGACGCAGCATGTGACTCTGATCGGTGCCCTATTTACTCAATTATAATTTCTTGTATTTTAAACCGTTAAATAACTCTCAAGTGGTACAAGTGGAGTCAGTGTTCCTCGATATGCTTCTCCAGTTATGTCATAAATTAGTCTAAATTTGCCATAAAAACCAGAAGAGCACTAAAAAAACTAAATCTGACAAATGTCAGGATGGAATGAAACAGGAAACAGACACATACTAAATCAAATCTGTCACTATCTCCTCATATAAACTTTCCTCTAAATAAACTCACTAACCATATATAAGTGTACAATAAATTTAGTATGAGTATCTGAACATCTCTTGGTGAGCGTGTATGAAAAAGTTAATGAAGGGTTTTAGTGTTACCCTTGTGGTGTGTTAAGGGTTAATAGAAAGAAGCCTTAGGCTTTATTGTGTTTTTATCCTCATATTTTCACCTGCAGTTCTGTGTTAAATGTATTTTTAACCATCAAGTTAAATGAATCAATAGATCGATTCATGGAAAGCAGCAAATATCAGTCGCCGTCACGTCTTTGCAGATTTCACATTTCATTCTATCCACAAGCTGTTGTTGCTCCTGTGCTGCCCCCCACCCCCCCGGCAGAGACATGCAGATATACGTCCACACCCGCGCTTCCGGCTCCTCGGGGGCGACGCGCTTTAACATTTCATTTACTGGGTCATAAATCTGTCCGGGACCCCAGCAGGAAGCAGGTTTGTGCCTCTTACAAGAGAGGGAGCCTCTGCTGTTGTGTCACCCAGTGAACCCTCTTACCTCCCGCTCCTGGCCTGTGACAGAGACCCACAGCTGCTGCATGGACGTCCCCATCCCTCACTGTCAAAACATGGCACCCACCCAAACCCCTGTGCAGTAGTAGTAGCTGCTTACTACCTGGGAGAGCTGCCAAGGCCTCTGCAAAGAGATGCTCTATGTACAATGGTTGTAGCATTTGACACTAATCCCCCCTCAGCTGTATTATGTGTGCGTGTGCATGCTGGGTGTGTGTGGATCTGGCAAGAACAGATATATGTTTCGTTACATCCACCGGTGTTGACCTTCCCTTTTTTTCGTTTTTCTCCTTATGTGGCCTGAAACAAAGTGAATTGAATTGAAACCAATCTTCTGATTTGCTCATTTACTAATCAGGTTCTGAAAGACAGGTTTTAACAGCCGTTGGGGGGGGGGGGCTGAGAGGACCAGAGGCTCCTCAGTGCAAAGGGCGCTTATTTATGGTCCCTAATCTGGATGATTTATCTCCAGGCCTGATCATATGATGGCTGCTCTGACAGTTCTCAGATACTGGGGGCGGGGGGGGACAAAGACAAACCCCTGCAGCCCTGGAATCCTGCAGGTGCTAGACTGGTGCTGAGAGCTCATCCGGAGAACAGTTGTCACCTCAGGTTAAGACCTGGCAGCTCTTGCAAAATACACCTTTGCTTATTGCAAAACAGAAAACGTTTAGATAAGTGGCAGAGCTGCAGCCTGGAGATGTAAAATCCTCATTTGTCATGTTTGGCCTTTTCCTCGCTTCAAAAAAACATTTCTGTGCGACCAATTTTTCCTCATATGCATGTGTTTCTTGGTGTATTAGTGTTTATCACAGTGAGCGTCAGCCCTCCTCTGTGTATGAACACCTCACCGTCATGTGTCTCCCTGTACATATGTGGCTGAAGCCGGTTGGAAGGGCGCGGGGGGCCCGGAGAAGGGGGGGGATGACTCGCAGCTTCACGTGTAACCGCTCCATGTTACGTACCTGTTATTGACACTGAGCATTCGACAGGGCTCCTGCGGGACCCTTGAGCTTGAGAGGCAGGCTCTGGGAGCAGCACTGGAGGGCTGAAGAGTTCAGAGCAGTTAATGTTCAACCTCTTTTGATCTCTGCCGAGAAGTCGCATTCCCTGAATTCCTCTGCAACCTTTGCAGCGGTAGAGAGACTATGAATGGTTCCACAGAAGACAGTTAACACTCTCCCATGCCTCGTCTCTCCCCCCCCCCCCCCCCCCCCGACCCCACCCCCCCTGTCAGTCTGAAAAAGCACAGCAGGAATAACACAGCAGCTGAGCAGCTTTCTACCGTCAGTGCTGCAGCTAATTTGTTCCAAAATGACTGCCCCAAAACCATTTGGGACAAAGGCGGGCCACGGGTCGAGTGATCCTCCACGTTGGACATGACATGATATCTGTAAATCATTGACCGACACGATGAGCTCATGCTGTTTGAGTTGTTTTGAGGGGTTTTTACTTTTCGAATTTCCCTTGATCTCTCCCTCGATTTTGTTTAGCCACCTGATGTGGTCAGAGTGACCCACTGCTTTGATGGGTAAATTGAGCAACGGGTCAGGCACGGGTAAATGATACCTGGCCGTTATCTAGAAAGAGCAGAAGCTCTTATCCTGCGCTGTGTTCCCTCCACGTTGGGTCGTTTGCCACCTGCTGAGCGGCTCTGCTGCTACAGCCTCAGACATCAAAGCCTTGAGAAACCTCTTTAATGACAATAGAGCGATCACGCCGCCGGAGGCAACGCGTTCGGTAATTTGCTACCATAATTTGCTACCAAAAATGTCTGCCATGTGGATGCCAGGCTTCATTCTGAGAGATAAAACTCAGCAGATGTCACAGAGACAGGGATCTCCCCCGAGCACCGCCACTGTAAAATATTTTGTGAGAGATGTGTTGTGTGGTTTCGAGTGCCGAGCTTAGAAGGTTTACAGCGAGGGTGATTAACTAATGGAGGGACTTAATCCCCCAGGTAGGAGTCAGACGCTGAGGGCCCCCTGAAGCACATTGAGCAGAGCACTTAGCCCTCAACCGAACGCTGAGTTCGCAAACGTCCAGACCTTCGCTCACCTGGCAGGCGTCCGGCCCGATCGCCATCTGCGCCTGAGAGGACCGGACGGGACAGAACAGCTGGTCGGACTTTGGGCCGATTCTTGTCGTCTCTGACATTGACGGCAGCAGACAGACCTACTTGGAGTTGACGTTTCCTTTTGTCTGAAAGCTGAGCAGATTTAGCAGCTTCGCGAAGCTAACGACCAAACACACGGAAAGGTTAAAGCAACACTTATAAATGAGCTTAGCTACTTAGAAAGACTTATTTATTAGAAGAACAAACTGACAGGTGGTTTGGGTTTTTTCACGGACACCTGTCTTTATCCACTAAGACAATAGTTCCCATGTATTAACCCTGTGAGCCACTGTCATGTGTGTGTGTGTGTGTGTGTGTACAAATTAACTCAACAATGCTAGGACGGATTTTCGCCAAACTTTACACGATCACTACTTGGAAGGTTATCTCCAGATAATTCACTTTTGAAGCTGATCAGTGAAAAGACAAGGTGAACAAATAATGTTGTTTTCTCCCCATAGCACTAAAAACATGACTATTAATCACAACGTCACTATGAAGACAGGAAAAATAGGTTTAAGCAAATACTAAGATTAGAGGCACAACCTGTTTTAGCTAAAGCAACAATTCATCATGGCATGGTATGAGTGACGTGATTAGAATGTCAGTATAAAAAGTTAGCATTGCCTGATTTTAACTCAGGGTGTGCATGTCCCCTCCAATGCTTTTCATTTTGTCTTGTGACCCTTTAAAGTGAAACATGATGAAACGTGATTTATGTACAACGTGTCCTCGGGGGAAGAAAAATACTTAAATCCTCCGTCTTCCTAGAAAGTAAAATCCAGCCTACTTCTATATTTCTGTTGCAATCATTTGTCTGAACTTCTGAGGATTGACGTTTCCAATGAAGAACCCCTGAAGACGCGGTGTGCCTCGGAGGTGAGTGGAGTCAATGACTCTGTGATTTATCAAAGAGTTCAGCTTTAAATCTCTTTCAAGGAAAGTTTTCTCTCCTGATCTGAACGTGCGACTCGAGCGATCCCATTGGGCCCCGAGCCGGAGCGACCTCCGAGCCGGGGAACAAATGGTGTGGTGGCTGCTTGTGGCACCTTCCACTCACACCATATGGCTCCTGTTGGGCACTCTGACAGTTGTCCTGCCACTCAAACAGTGACGGATGAAGAAAGCCTCTGAGCATGTGCGATGGCCCTTATCATCACCGGCCCCAAGGGGGGGGGGGGGGGGGGGGGGGGGATGGTTTGAACCTGTGAACTGATTACCAGATCTTGATGGGGCGGCACCTTTCAGAGTGACAGGGCGAAGTGAGGGTGAGGTGTCGCTGGAATGACGGGGGGGAGTGGAGGGGGGGGGGGGGTTATGACTCACTGGGAGCTCAGGCCTCTGTGGCTGTGTAGTGACATCAGGGGATTGGTGATATAATCCTCTTTCTGTCCACTCTATGCTGTAATGGGTTGGTTGAACTTCAGGCTGCGGGCTCCTTGGGCCCCCCGAGCCCCCCCGAGCCCCCCCCGAGCCCCAGGTCGGACGACCACCGAGAGGAGCACGACCGGCAGCTCCACGTTTACACATCACACAGGCGGAGACACTCTGTTCTCAGCTCTATTTCTTATTGAATGGACGGAGGCTGCTGGGAACTTTATGATCCTCCTCACTCATGTATTTTGAAAGCGTAACAACACCGTCAAGCGGGGGAAATATATGCAGTAATTCCTCTCAAAGTGGCCTTGAGATGGAGATTGACAGTGTTTATCTTGCAACTGCAGTGCAATGATGTTTTATGAATGCATGTTACAGTTTTATGAGCACCTGACTCCCCCGAGCTGAGTCTCAGACCTTTATGTATCACTCTTTGTCTTCTATATTCAGGTGGAGTTTAAGGAGTCATTTTAAGCTTCTGTGACGAGAGGACGCACGACAAAAAGTAACGAGATGGACATCACATCTCCACTTTATCGTGTTTCAGAATGAAGACATGAAAGTATCCAGGATTCGGGTGCTGCCATCTTCAACTTCTGACTCATTTGGAGGCTGCACAGTAGAGATCAAGGTCCCACATCGAGAGTTTGTCTGTTTCACTTTCCAATAAAAGCATTAAACGGCCAAAAATTATGAAAGAAAGAGAGAAAGTCAGCAGCCGCTCATCTTTACAAAAATATCACCTTGGTTAATCTTGGTGAATCACTGACTTTCATCCAGGATTAATTTCTACTGACAGAGTCCCATTGAAGGTTTTAAGATTCCAAGTATCCAGGACACTGTTTCTGTTTTCGAGTTCTTGTGCTGTCGGCACCACGGGCCAAATTCATTTCACTTTTGTTACATTTTTGGCAGAAGATGAATTCTGAGAAGTCAGACATCTCAATTTGTCGGATGTTCTCAGTTTCACGCGGCATCTGTTTCACTCGTGTTGGACCGGAGCGAGGGAAACCCCTCACATGTGGCTCTCTCCGAGGTGGTTAATAGAGTTTATTTGAGTTTTTCCTTCCTCTTGTTGAGGGTCGAGGACAGAGGATGTCACACCTTGTTAAGCCCTGTGATATGAATTGTTATTTGTGAATATGAGCTACACAATTCAAATTTGATTACCAGTATCACTGCTACATTGTGCTCATGTTTACCTTGTGGTTCAGAGTAACAGTGGGTTTTACTTACAGAACTGCAGATACAGCCAAGTGACCTTTATGTTACCTTCTCATTCATGAATAGTAGATTACAGCTGTGCATCAGTTGTGTTTATGTATAACCGATGATTTTAAATGAGAGTATCAAACCTTATGAAACCTTACGCCTGGCTGCAGCATGGGTCATAAACCCACCTCCTCCATGTTAGTGGATGGGACATAGGCCAAATGTACAAAGTCAGAGTACACGTCAATTTAAATGTTTTCAAAGATGGTTACAGTCATTATAGGTTTTTCTTATCACACTGATGTTTGTAGAAGCGTTTTTTTATGCTGCGATTGGTTTTAATCAGTTTCTGGAGACTTTTGGTTTCATTTCTGGATAGTGGGAGGAAGTGGGGGAGGCGTCATCCATCTTTACTTACAGTCTACAGGTCAAACAGATTTGCAGCAAGTGAATTTTGAATGTGATTTTTCCTGGCGGTGCAGTAAAGGTCGAGATCTAGAGCATTTTGATTCATGCTCGGTCTCAGTTTTCACTTTTAATGTTACCAGCACCAAACAGGGGATTCCATTTACTTTCATCAAAGTGAGGCGGAGGCGGAAGTATGCGACGGCCTCCGCACATGAAACCAAAACTACCGTGGTTCCACTTCGACACAGAGCTAAGTGCGGATACACATTATGGTTTCTTCTGGTGATTTCGCTGAACCAGCCCTCTCCCCCTCTCTCACAGGATTAGGGGGTGCACATGCACAGGCGTCACAGACATGTCATCCTATTCGCCACATAGACGTGAATATTTTTAGGAGAAGCAAAAAAAAAAAAAAAATTCCAAACCACCGCATTCACACCCCTCAACGGCTTTCAGGCAATCATGCTTCAGAAAAAACGTGGGAGTGGTGTCGGTGTGGGTGTTGTGGGTGGTTGCGGGAGGGGGCGGGGGGGGGGGGGGGGGCACTCTGCCTGTGTGAGGACTCAGTGCCGCCGCCGCTGCTGCAGCTGCTAAATTTCTCACAGCGGCAATTTCAAGGACGCCAGAATGAATTACACGTAGGGAGCCCGAGTTTGGTAAAATCTCTCTCCGCCTAATCCACACAATCCCGTCCTCCTCGGCTAATTCCATATTTGCTGCGATTCAGGAAAGAAATGCTACACACCCCATGCATGTACAGATTGCATTCCCTTATCCTCTCACACACACACACACACACACTTCTCCCCCTCTCTTACTCTCTCTCTCTTTCTGGTTCTCTTTCACAAAATATTTGGTCGAGGACTGATCTGTGATTTGCATGAGCAGTAATTAGGAGGCCTGGAGATTACAGGCACTACAGTACGCCCGGCCGGGGGGGGCCGCGCGGTGGGAGGTGTTACTTAATCGACAAGTGCCATTCAGATAATAAAGCAATGAATAACAATTGCTCTCTGGTGCATTTCTCTTAGGACTCGTGCGAGGATATTGAACGAGCTTTTTAAATTGTAGGAAACACAAGAAGAGACGACTCCAGCAGCCGTCAGAGAGCTGGGCCGCGTGTGTGTGAGGAGATTGATACCAGAGCTCGAGTGTGTGTGTGTGTGTTTGTGTGTGTGTTTGTGTGCGTGTAGTGTATGTGAACCAGCAGCCTGTCTACATTTGCTCCATCCTTCACCCTGCTCTTATCCCACAAGGCCTCGGTGCCTTTCTCTTCTGTTGGCGTCTTATCAGGGGACAGCTCGTCAGGGACACACGTGCCATCGTTCTGACACTGACCGTGGGTCATTGAAATGCAAACAGAGAACACACTAAACCAAATGGGGTCGAAGAGCAGCAAATATTTGGCCAAGACCTTTTTTCACTGATGGAGCCGGCCTGTTTATGGTTGATGAAACGAGGTTAGAGCAGATGGCCAGTGGGAGCGCAGCACATTCATTTGAACTGTCTTCAAAATCAAATAAGGCCGATACACCGACTTGTAGAGACAGGAGAGGATGTGTAAGAGCTGATGGGCCCGGCCGGACAATCTCCTCTCATTAAAAATAGAACAGGAGGAAGGTCAGTGTGAGGGTTAGGGAGAAAATGGTTCGTCTTAAAAACCAACACAGTGTGAAATTAATGACTTTAAGAGATAGTTTTCCACTGATCTAAAGTCAGTGAAGAGAGGAAAGAAGCTGACCCTCAAGTGAAAAGGCTGTTTTGTGAAAAGTCCTCAAACTGTAACAGTCAGAAGTTCAACTTTGCTCAGACTGAGTAGTGGAGAGGAGCTCCCTCTATCTACCGAAACCAAAAAACAAACAGGAGTGACGAACACACGGCCATGTTTTCATTTTAGGGATTTAGTCATTTAGACAACACTGTGCCAACCTCACATCAACTATAGACTCTTGGAGAAAACTGTGTCAAATAAAAGTTAATATACAGTAATATTACACCTGCAGTACTTGCAAATGCTGTTAATACTGCATCATGTGTATCTATGTAGATATTTATACATTTTATAGGCCCATTGGTTGTTTTTGTGATTGACTGTGTTTCTCCAGTGATGAGCTGCTGCATTCAAATGATCTTAGATACGTTTATTAAAAGTTATAATGAATAGAATAAAACAGATTTGAATTTAATAAAATAAATAAAAATCGTTTTTTTACTCTATTTTATTTGAATGTCCCACTGATATACATTGAGGTACTGTTTCTGTTTTTTTTGATATGATACCACTTGATTTTTGCAATTTCCTGAAACATCTTTTTTTTTGTTTTAAGTAAACACACGCGCCTCAACCACCACTGCTACGTTTCAGAGGTTAACACTCTGCGGCGTCTTTAAAGGAGCAGATTCCAGTGATATAGAAACTTAAGTTTGAATTTGAATGTGGGCTTCTGCTGCTGGGAAGTAAAGTGATGTGATTACAGTATTGAAAATGCACTCATCTATATCAAGAACTCACTTCCAGACATTTTATATATCAGCTGTCTAGACCAGAGAAGATAAAGAGATTGCCGGTAAGAAATAAATAAAGCAAAACATAAAATAGAGACGCAATATTAAAAAGATAATGAAAATCAATAGAATACATTTTCTCAAACTTTGACAATACAATTAAATAACAATTATCTTAGAGGATACAGACCTAGAGGAAGAACTTTCCTCATTTCCTCTTTCACTATCAGACTCATGATGGACTAAAACTACAGAATGTGTCAAAGATGAACCAGGTGCCTACGTTACCCAAATTCTATTATAATATCTAAAACATTTCTCCATCTACTGGTGTTCCCTCTGATATTACGTTTTTTTTTAATTCAGATATGTTAAATAGTCGTCAGGTTCTCAGCTGTAATTCTCCGTCACAACATCTCGGCTCTGTTGTGATCCGACGGCCTCGCTCCATGAGAAATTACACTTTTGACATTTATAGCTGCCGCACATCCGTCCCTGACGCACTGGCTGTGTGCTCTTTGTTTTATTGAACACGATGAGTCAGACTTTCCTCTGTCCAGCACGGTAACTCTGTTACCAGGGAGACATATCCTCCAGACAGCATCCGCAGCACAATTGATCAGATGGTCAATATGTTCAGACGGTGGCACAGCGGTGTTTTATTTTAATTCTTCATTATTACACCGGCTCAGCAGAGTAGATTCTTCTGTTATCATCTCCAGCCAGAATATCAGAGCATCATTAACGGAACATCCGCAGCTTCAATCATTATCATCGAGCTCGGACCAGAAATCCACTAAGTGTGTTTGACGGTGCAGAGTCATGATGGAGTGGGGGGGGGAAGGTGCTGTGATGCTGCTGTTAAATCATCTGTGACAGTGCTGAGACGCCAATAACGTCATTTTGATCTCTGCTCTGCTTTATCGCCTCATTGATCCCCTCAAACGTTTCCTTGTTCTGAGAGTATCTATCAAGACGTGGTTTCCACATCAGACTACAGTGAAAGGTTGTTTTGCTTGAAGTCAGTTCACATAAACTGTAAAGAAACAATTCAGACATTTACTGCTTTACAGTGAAGATCTATGGAGACGATCCCGGACAACCTGGGCGAACAGGACCAGGACTGTCTCTGTGGCTCCGAACCTGGGGTCGTGTGCACTTTTAAAGGGTCAAAAGATAAATCTATCGGGTTAGGAGATGGATATAGGATTCAGAAGAAAGAAAAAAACAGTCCTACTTAAATATTTATCATCTTTTCTTTCTCTATTGCTTCTAAAAGTTGTTGGAGGGCAGTGATTTACAGCTTAAAGGACGTGTATGGTTATGATCTGGATGCTTTGGACTCATGTCATGTCACGCCAGTTGCTCTTTTTGCTCTATATTTGGTCTCAACCAGCTCCAGAGGGAAATATCAGATTGTTTAGCTGCTAGGTGCTAAATTCACTATCTGCATCAGCTCGTCACTAACTGGGCCTGCCTCTCGTTTGATGGTGCAAACGATGGAGAACGATAAGAGGAAACCAACCCGTTAAATGCGCGACCAAAACCAAAAAGCAATAAACTGAAAGATGTTCAAAACAAAAGGTTTGTTTGAACTGAGTTACAGAGCTGTGTGATAAATGCTGTGGGGTTTTGTTTTGGGGCGGAAATGAGTTTTAAAATAGTTTTTATTTAAAGAAAGACGATGAGAACGGAGAAAGGCAACCCACTTACCCATCCCAGCACAAACAGCCCTCTATTTAGTTACTTCTTCTAATCTTTCTGGCTGAGGAACACAGGTCTGAACTGACAAGAGGGTGAATCTGCCCTTTGTTTGGATATCATCTGTAGCTTTAATGAGGATACCACACACTGGCTGCACTTTAACAGGCTGTTTTAAGGCCTAATGAACGGAGTGTCGGGTCAGACTGAGCGGTAATGAGGCAGGCTGCTTAGGGACGCTGCCTTCGATCGCCCATTCATCATCACATTCCTCTCATCCACACACACACTCTTTCTATTTTGTCTTTCTCTCTCTCTCTCTCTCTCTCTCTCTCATTTTCCCTCCCCTTGTAATTACACAGCAAATTCTACCCACAGGCAGCTGAGCGCGGAGGTTCGCAGAACACACACACACACACACACACACACAGTCACACACACACACACAGTCACACACACACATGCACGCTAACCACACGGTTTATACACTTTCCCTCATCCTGTCAAGGTGCATCAGGAAGAGGCCATTTCCTCATCACTCTCTCTAAGTAGTGGTGCCGAGTGAGACGAGGGAGGCAGAGGCGGGGACGTTCAAACAGACAGACCGAGGCAGAGGCAGCCATTAGTGGGACATCTTGGGAATAAGTGCGTCGCCACAAAGCAGAGGGTGCTGGTGTTTGAGTTTCCTTTTTTTCTCTCGCTCTTATCTCTCTGAGCAGTTGGAGTGAGCCCGGCCTGATAAGTGGAATCCATCTCTTACTGCACAGATTAAATGTTTCCAGCCTTGTTTTCTTGTTTTGGTCATTTCATAGTGTGCCCTGCGTAAACAGAGCAGATGATGCATGATGCAGCAGGAGGGACCGAGCGGCGGGGACCAAGCATTGCACGGTTGTCAATAACAAGTGGAGACGCACTTTGTACAGTGGGAGGATTTAAAAGCAAAAATGCAGGAACAGTTTAAGGCAAAGTTTTCGTTTGAGAATGAATCAACTCTGCCACGAAAACGTCTGGCGTCCACATTACTCCGGAGTCATAGAGCTGCTCTAACAATCCAGGGTTGCTCTTTAGCTGGAGATGACCCTGCAGGAAGAAAACAGGCGGCCTCAGCTATCCAGTGTAGAACGTAACAATGTATGTACAATCAATTACAACCCTGTTAAGTTCTGCTTTGTGTGATGTCTACAGCTGTTTACATGCATTAGGGACACGCTATTATTCCGTGTACACTGGCACATGTTTGCCCTCCTGTGTACACCTGCACACGCACATGCCCCGTGAACGTCAGTGTTTTCAGGCGTGTTGGTAGAGATAAGAAATCCAAACTGATTCGCAGCCAAAACGCTCGTTTGGTCACAGATTGTTTTATGCTGCTCAAACAAAACACATCGATTTAGTCCAAGACAAATACAAACTGGTTTACCCACTGAACCCTCCTCTACTACTGACACACACACACACACACACACACACACACACACACAACAAAACAGGGAAGGAAGTGACAAGTTTCACAACAGCGGCTTTACTTGATTCATTTTTCACAGTTTTTAGGTGGAAAACAATGAATGGAGCTGCTCAGGAGGTGGAGTGGGTCATCCACTGACCAGAAGGTCGGTGGTTTGATCCCCGGCTCCTCCTGTCTGCTTTCCAAAGTGTCCTTGGGCAAGATACTGAACCCACGTTTTTTTTGTAAATGGTGTGTGATAGGAGAGGCGCTGCGGATAGAAGTGCTGTATGAATGTGTGTGAATGGGGGGACTCAACTTGCACTGTAAAGCACTTTGAGTGGTCGATAAGACGGGAAAGTCTCTATATAAATACAATCCCTTTACCACATGTGTTCCTTAATCTTAACTAAGTCAGTATGTGAGTAACCATCGAGGTGGAGGTTCAGAGAATGTTTCTGGAAGGCGTTGAGACATTTTTGCCGTCCTGCCAACAGAACTCCCACATCTGAAAATGCTCATGTGGATTGTTTTGGGAGGGGAACGACAAACCTATGATTTAATGTTTTCATACCAAACCTGGTTATTTTACAGTCACAGAATTGTCTCCAACAAATCCTGTTTGAGTAATATCCGCTACAGTTCCCTTTTTTAAACGAAACCACAAGGTTTTTGACCCACTTTTCGGCCTGACAGGGTTCAGGGGGATAAAGCCACAGTCAGAAAACACCGAGCTGCAGCTCTGACGTGCTGATGCTTCACAGGTGACCGTGGTGAGCGTTGCACCATGGACTTCATCTTAGGCTACAACCACACAGACACGTTTTAAAACATATGCATTTAGATTCAGAAACTGAAACCTATGGAGATGCCATTGGCCCCATTTCAGGCTGAAAACTCTGGGGGTTGTATTTTGGTCCCGGTGAGCAGAAACCATGTGACCTATATCCGCTTCCTGATTGGTTCTTATCGGTCAGGACTTGACTACCCGCGATGGGTACCCGCACTCAGTCTCAGTTTGAACTTGTCGTTCGTCCAAAAAAAGAAATCCCTGCTCTCACTTTTTGCCATTGCTGTTTTTCGTTCATATTATTTGCTGCAAATTAGAAACCAACTGCAAACTGATAATCTGCACGACCTGTGTATAAGTGTTGGCCTAGTTTAACATGTTAATCTACAGAAATTATATTTCTGTTCAATTTACCTGCAGAAGAAAATGTATTTTGTGGAAAAGTATATTACATTTTCTACTAATGTAATGAGGAAATGTGAATCTATATATTGATACTGAAAATACTATATATTGATCCATCGTTAAGGCGACAATAAAACATTTAGCCCAACCTGGTGTCCAGCAAAGAGGACACATAGCACGAGCATATAACGCCTCCAATTAACAGTCCTCTTTAAATTCAGTCAAGCTGCACACACTCAGATATCAAATTGAGCCATGTTAAAGAAATCAATACAAGAGATCCTGGAGCCGTGAAATGGAAATCATGGAAATCCGTCCAGTCTTCTTTCTTAAAACCCGGACAGGGTTGACGACAGGTGACAAATTGGAATTCCCATTGGCTGTAGTGGACAGTGTCCTCTGCTCAAGATGGATCAGGAGCATCTGAAAAGAAAGAGAACAACACAAAGGGGGGAGTGAACAAATAAAAAAAATCCATTGATGCATTCATAACATGCATCTTCTAAGATAAAAGTAGAAAAGTAAATACATGCTATAAAAGACACAGTTACCTTGAGGGCCGGTCAGTAACAGGGTTAATCATCCAGCTGAGTTTCACCCAAACAGAAGCTTCTTCAGCTTCATATTTCACGTAGAGGAATAGTTTGACATTTGTAGCAGCCGGCGTTTATCTGCCCCTCAATCACAGACGAGCGTTTTTCCACTGCCGTTGCATAACACCAGTGAACAGTCTGTCATCACTAAAGAGACACGTCGGTGGTGCAACACTGAGGCAAATAAACGCCCTCTGCAACCCCTCAGAGCGCAGACCACTAAATAACAGTGTTGTCTGCATATAGAACTTAAACGAAGCACATGTCACTCAGGACTGACGGCCCAGTGCGGAGAGAGAGAGAGAGAGACGCCTGCAGCACAAATCAATCGCACACCCGGAGCTGTTAACAGGAAGGAGGAGGCGGCCCCGATCTGACAGATGCACCACGTAAAATCCAGATTTGATCCATAACGGGCCCATAAAGACATCCCATCTATCAGTTTCACAGCTACTCAGGTCCAACACACAATTAGCCCTCAAATCAATAACACCCTTCTGCTCAATTACCCCGTGAGAGGCAGCTGCCGTAGGGAGGAAATAATGGAGTCAGGGATGGTTGTGACATCTCACCTCAGTGTGGCCATTGTTCGGAATGTCGCTCTGTCTTTGAGTTTCTGAGGAGTCGACAATCAATGCTGATTTAGTGTTTTTTTTTGCCATTTTCCAATAGAAACCTGCACGTATGGATGTAGCCTGAGACTGAAGACTTCTCTTTGTTAGATTTATTTATGAGAAACAGTGGAAACCATTAGAACCAGATTGGCAATAGAGTGCAGACCAGTCAGCTGCCTAAACATGCTTGGTTTATTTTCAAGATCAATGAATTATTCTCCGAGAAATTAAGGAAAATGTTGCAATTGTGAAAGAACGTGAAAAACATCCTTGATCCATCAGGTAGTTTTTAATTAATCCTTCTAACTTACAGACAAATAAACAAACTCAGGTAAAACCACCTCCCTGGTGCAGGTCGTCATCTGATCATGGACGTTACTGGAAGCCGCTCATCAGCCTGTCAGAAGCCATCATTTACTCCCGATGAAGGGAAGGTCACCAGGCGTCCGTTTGCCTGTGCAGAGCCGAGATAGCAGCCAGGAAGATTCTCAGCTCTTCTGCCGGTGACAGGAGAGCGATTATCGGTGAATGGCCTCTCAGAGACTCTCAATTACCGAGCCGATTTCACCTGCTTATGAATTTTACCGTTTCAAATTAAGCGCAGAGGAAACGCTCGGCAAGGCCGTAAGTCATCGCTAATGAGGCCTCTGTTCTCCCCCCCCCCACACCCCCCTGTTAAATATGACTTCACCCAGCTCCAGTGGTCTATCCTGATGTTGTAAACAAATAAGCAATCGCGACAGATTGTTGGCAGGGTTAAAGAGATATAATTATTGCTTCATTAGTCAGTGTCACTAATGAGGTATCTGCAGCGATCCAGTGTTTACCAGCCGCAGCGACAGGTGTGACGGTTGGTATTGATTCATCAGTGAAGCCGACTGTACGGCAAAATAATGGCGGAGTTCAGAAACACCCTCCAGACTGACTGCTGGGAAGCAGGTGGGCATCAGCTGCCCTCATACATCACGGCACTAACAGCCTCCTCCTGCAGACAGCGGGGGTAAGAGGGAGCTGGAAAAACTATCAATAGAAATTAGACAAAAAGAGAGAGAACGAGAGGGGGGGGGAACAGAGAGGTCTGAAAAACAGATCAAACCGCTGAAAGGAGGAAGGGGGGGGGGGGGAATAAAAGAAGGTGATGTAAGAAGAAAAAGACGGCTGTAAGTAAAACAAAGGAGTCAGCTGCTGGAGTCGTGCATGAACAGCTGGTGCCAAAGACAGAGCCGAGGACAAAGTGGGTTCTGTTTGGACTGGAGCCGGGCCAAAGCTGGGCCGGGTGAGGCTGCCAGCGCCAGAAGAGGCCTAACGGGAAGATCATTATATAACCGAGCAGGGAAACCTCACAGGCACAACCGAGATGCTCTTGACTCCCTAATGATATGACTCGGTTTAAACCCCATGTCAGAGGAGACGGCCGGGAGACGCTGAAAAGAAAGAAACAGGCGTCTATAAAAAGACGAGGGGGAAGGAGCAGAGGCCTTTTGGAGAATGCAGTCTATTGTTTATCCATTAACCACCGCTGCAGAAACCAGGGTGCCTGCGCTTCTTCACTCCTCTCCCACTTCAAAACAAACCACACACTGGTTCATATGAATATGTAATTACGGCTGTGTGGAAAGTCTGCCTCTTGCAGCACAGGTACCGGGCCTCAGCCTCAGCCTCAGATGGAAAACATTACAGAAAACTGTCCTTTTTGATTCACTTTCACCAGAGGAGAGGTTTAGAAGAAATGTGGTTTTGATTTCTGCACTATTGAGAGAGAAGGTTTGTTTTGTAGGGAAAGTGAAAATCATCTCTGGGGTTTTCGTTTTTGTCGCCCTTTCAACTAAAGAAAATCTGTTCTCCATGAAAGTCAAAGAAATACTGAAATCAGCACCCTTCAGATGGAATAAAGACAACATCATTATGACTTCTTACAATTCAAGACGAGCAGTGACTCACCTTTCTCCCTTCTCAATAGGTTGAATTACAAACGAAGGTAGGTATCATTTAAAAGAAGCAGCTCTTCCTGGGTGAACTCCACGCTCGTCCCTGATTTGTCAGATACTTGACGGCAGCCAGCCTTCCTCATGTGTGGCCCAGTTTGGTAATAGCACTCGTACAGCAGCACCTCGCTGAACTCTCTCTATGCATTTAAAATCTGAGGCCTTCGTCCCCGCGTCTCTGTGATTCAGGACCAGTTTAAGGCCCTGATGTCTGCAAGTAGCCGTTTTTAAAAAAAAAATGAAGACTGAGCTCCTCAGTGAGCTCTTTCATTAGGTCGAGAGGCAGCGAGCCAACTTACAAGCTACAGAATGACATAAGAGGGGCTTTTAAGACACACTGGCTCATTTTGCCTGTGTGTTTCCACTTCGTAAAAAGTTATGTTTTACGGTTCCGGTTGATACACGACGAGAGGCTGCACAGAGGAGGCTTCAGGCCGAGGCTCGTGGAATCAACGAGTCCATTGTGGATCCCGTGGAGGACAGAGGACGAGACAAAGAGCAGAGACGTCTAAAAGCTTTTCTGCACGGACGCAAGACTGACAAATGATGTGGCTGCATCTTTGTCGTCCATCTGTTTTCTCTTTGTTTCTAAATTTCCCACGGGATTAATAAAGTATCCATCTATCTTTCTATCTATCTTTGCATCCCTGTTGTGTCTCTTCTATACATGTTGTGTCTCTGTGCAGCAGTTTTGCATTTCTTTATCATAATTCTCTGTGGTAATTTGGGGTTTGTGGTCATATTTTTATTTAGAATCATTTTGTGTGACCTATAGGTTATTAAGTGTCTCTTTCTGTCTCTGTTGTGTGTCCTTGTGGTCATTTTGTGTCACTTTGTGGACACATTGTGTCTTTATGCAGCTGTTTTGGGTTTCTTTTTTGTAATTTTTGTGTCCTATTGGTTATTCTGTATCGCTGTCTGCCCCTGATGTGTGTCTTTGTTGGACGTTTATGTCTTAATATATATGTGGTCGTTTTGTGTGTCTCTGTGTCCCTATTGTGTCGCTTTGTGCACTAATTGTTTCTTTGTGTAGCTGTTTTGCGTTTTTATTCTGTTGCATATCAGTGATTATTCAACATGTTGTTGTTGAATCCCTACAGTTGTTTTTCAGGCTCTTTGCAATCATCTGACTGACTTTCTATTTAAAACTGTTTAGAGTCCACGGCCCCCCCGACCCCTCTGGCCCTGTCCGGTGGGCCTGCTCAGTAATCCACCCACAGATCCTGTCACGTTTAAGAAGACACTGACGGTTGTGTGGAGGCGCAGCGTGTTTTCAGTTCACGGGTGAATCTGTGCAGCCGGCCTCTTTGTGATGGCTGCATGTTTTTTCTCTCTCCACCTGTTCTGATTTCTTGGTGTGTTTTGAGCAGTTCTGTTGAATTTCTCTAAAGCTGCGTCGCCGGACAGCTGCAGCCGGCAGCTGCTGGCTGTGTGGACACAGAGCGATCTCCTAACAGTCTGTGGATTCATGCTGCACTTCATGCTCGCCCGCTGACGGGATGGCAGCGGGGCGCTCGGCAGGACATGCCTCGACTTGTTCCTAATTGTTCATTTGGGGGTTCTAGTCCTGCCTAATCCCTATCTATCTCTCATCTTGTGTGCATGGAGCTCCTCAGCGTAGAGGTGATTATCTTTGTTAAGCTGACACAAGGTCACGTGTGGTGTCATGCTGCCTTTAAGGTAATGAAGGTGAAGCCAGGGCCTTTCGGTGGGTTAGTGACGTCGAGTGTGTCGCCTGCTGCAAGATGCTTTTGACTACTTGCCGACCGAGCACACACATTATCAGCCCCCCCCCGCCTCCTTGAGAGTATTTACTAAAAGTTGCACAGACAAGCCCTGAGTGTTGAACATGGGACGTACATGGTTTGTGATCACCACCTTCATTGTTCATTACTCTCCCTTGTATCTGTTCTGCAAGAGACGAGCAGCCGGAGCGTGCAGCCAAGTGTTAACAGAAATATTCCTGAGTCAGACTGGACTGGGAATACTGCAGCAGGTCAAAGTGAATCAATGCATCAGTCCCACAGTGACTGGTAATGGATGGTCTGGCAACGCTGGAAGTGTAAAAACTTGGTTGTAGTATGTGATATTAATAATAGGAACAATTCTAAATGATAATTCGTCTTGGAATAATAATATTTTAAAGTGTTTTTTCAAATGCTGGAAGGCTGCCACTCGTTTTTATGTCTTTTTATTTTTTATTGACTGATGTGCTTCGTCTGTGTGGTGGCTTTAAATAGAAAAATGTCCAAGCAGACATGTTGTCTTCTATTTGTGTCCAGATTATATGCACAACTTAGATCAGATTTAAAAGTATCGCTGCTAATGGACACATCATCCATGTAAAAGCTCAGTACTTGAATTTCATTACCACACTTCAAATTATGTCTCTGTTACTCGGCAGCAGTAAAAGTCGGTAAATCGTGACTGCAGCGGACATAAAACCCTGAAATAGACACCGACTCTCCTGAAACACACTTGTTTTGAATTTAAATCACCTGCTTTCAGGATGAGGAATGTGTCTCGACGTTTTCTTAAAAGTCATAAAAAACTGTTGCATATGCGAAGGCGGATGAAGCCAGGAGGGCGCACGCGGCTTCTCGAGTCATGTTATTCTCTGCACTGACGTGGAGTTTGAATCATGTCTTAATAAACACGGCAAAGAAAAAAAAACAATGATTCAAACTTCGGAGTTGGATTTGAGGAGGCAGGGAGCAGCTGGAAATATCAAAGGTTCATCTGGATATCATGGATTCATCTACATGAGTTTGATATATGTCCTGTTTGATCTATGATGATCCTGGACAGGTAGTGTTCGTATCACAGGGCCGACATCCAGAGACCAACAACCATTCAATTTGCATGAATTTGGACCCAGAGGAAACCTATGCAGACACTGGGAGGACATACACACTCCACACAGAAAGATCCTGGAGGAACCGGGATTCAAACCAAGAACCCTCTCCCTGTGAGTGCACACCACTGTAACACTGTGCCACCGCAGAAATTTCCCATTCGTCATCTTAAAATTTTCATTTTTTTTGTAGCAAAGTTTATGTTAAAAGGTCATTAGACGTTTTAGACCTACAGACCAGCGTGTTTAAGTCTGGTGTTTCAATCCACCTACCCCACCATGATGCCGTCCTTTGCCCCTGTTGTAATCTGCCACGGCCACTGAGGAGAATCTGTCACTTGAGCTTCACTATGACTCGTGATGAGCAGCAGTGGGGTCATGTTCGAGTGGAGGGCGTGAAAACACCTACAACACACTGGAGACGGGTTAAATAGACATGAAGAGGAATTAATGATTCTTGGTGTAAACTTTGAAGAATGCTTTTTGTGAGATTGTAAATACGTGACACACTGTCTATTCATATTTTCGATTAAGAATCACGGCCGTATGTTAAAGTCCTTTGGCTCTAGGGGTTGTATGTAATTTTTGTAGTTTTTTTAATGCTTTCATTTGGTTTATAATGATAAATAACTTATTTCAAAAAGCTGTTTATTGACCTAAAAATCCATTTTTCTCCCTCATCTGCATAGACACAAGCACCTGTGAGGCAAATTGAGGAATACACATATCAAAATTAATTTCTCCCTGTACTGTCTCACAGCAGGAGTCCACACAAACTGAACTGTGGTGTTTCTCTCCTCTCTGATCATCGTTCACTCTCCACCCTCCACCCTCCCGTCTCACTCACACACTCCACACCTCCACTCACGAGAGGTTTCTCCTCCGCCTCGGCTCTGCTTCGATCCCTCTCTTTGCTTTCTCTCACTCTAATGACTTCTTTATCATTTCTTCCTCTGGTTTTAAAGGGCCATGCCGTACTGGAGCGGCTGTAAATCTGCTGGGAGACTAATCTGCCACAACCCACCAGCTGCTCTCCTGGCACCGGCCGGGGCCAACATTCCCGTTGCCATGGAGATCACCAGTCACGGCAGTCACACATGAGGCCTGGAGCCGAGCCGAGCCGAGCCGGGCCGGGCCGTGTGTGGCCAGCGTGTGCGAGTGTGCCCGGATAATGTGCACGTGTGTTATTATTAGAAGTCGAAACCGTGTGGTGTGTCAACTGCCAGAGAAAGAGAAAAGGTTCATGATTAACGGCCATCACCAGCTGGTTGTCAGTCACTTCTTTGACGGCGTGCACGAGACAGTTGGGACAAAGTCGGTTGAGCGTTGCCTTTTTGTGTGGTTGTGTAATTGTAGAAGTCTGTGTCGACCTTTGACCCGTCTGCAGACACACACCTGAGGGCCACGAAGCTCCGTCATCACCTCAAACATCACCTGTGTCTTTTTGTCAGTAGAGCCAGTGTTGGCTGATGACATTCAGATTTAAGTTCGGGGGATTTTGAGGAGATTCATTTCACTCTCAGGTCTGTGTGGTTGATATGAAGCTCAAACTTTACTTTAAAAACTCCACGAGCAGCCAAACCTGTTGAGATTGCAAAAGTCTGTCGAGATAATGATCAGCGAACACCCCCCCCCCCCCCGATTCCTCCATACTGTACAACTGTGTCCACAGAGGTGATGATGTTCTCATCAGCATTGTTATCAGGATAATGCAAAAACTTTTGAACTGATTTCCAGGAAGTTATGTGCAGGGGTGGGAAACTGCCCGAGGCCTTTTGAACAGTTTCTTAGAAAGTTCACGTAACCTGTGGAGAATGTCGCTCTCACACACGACTCAATGATGACAGGTGTGCAGACTAAAGAGAAGTTGTCGTGTGAGACAGAGAACTGCATGTGTACACACACACAACTGAACTGTGAAGTTGGACTGTAGACACTGGCACATGTGAGCATGCGACAAATAGCACTGCACATAGCTACACAATGCAGCAATGAAGCAACACACCAAGTGACAGATCTCTTGTGTTGTTATGAGGAGTGATGGATGTTGTTTGGGTTTGATGTGAATCTGGGACAAATTAGAACAAAGTCTAGATACTTATCACTGCTTTGACATGGTGAGACGGGATTTAACTGAATATTGTCCAATGCCTTGTTTGTAAGTGAAAGTGAATTAACTTACATTCAACTTCTTTAAATCACCTGCTTCCTTTGCTTTCATAGAATGTTAGATTTACTTGTGTATAACCGTAGTCTTATTTATTATTGGTCTTGTTTGTAATTAAATCAGACACTGAACTCAAAAGGAAGCTAATTATTATTTTTTAAATGTCCCAGTAAAAAACCTGGTGAAGGGTCACAGGGTCACAAAAGTCATTTTTTTAATTTCGTGGCACCACTGTTGAGATTTACTTTCAAGCTAATGGCTTTCCTCAGAGTGGAGACGTTCTCGGGAGGTGACGTGTTTGTTATCTGTTCTCAGGTGAACGTAGAAGCTCGTGAGTATTTTTAAGATGAAGAGCACTCGGTGTTCTTTTATCAGTGAGATGTCCCGAGGCCCTGAGGGTGCAGGCCGCCGCAGACTGTCACACGTTGAGCTTCTGATGTGTTAGAAAGCTGCTGGTGAAAGAATGTGCAGCCGCAGAACGTTTAAATTTAGACCGCTGCACGTTACACAGAACTAGACAGCAGAAGAAAATCTATTGTTGTCCGTCACGGCCCCGGATGACACACGTAACATGCGCAGCACTCTGCATGATTTCCCTGTGTTTTTCTAGGTATGCACGAGGCCTTTCACTGAACACGTCTTAGGAAATGTGCAGGAAGGAAGCCGCTGCGGTTTTGGTTGCTGCGGAAAACAGGTGAGAGCATGTGCTGTGTGTGTGCTCAGGCGGTGACATCACACATTCCATGACGTCTACATGGCAACAGTGAAAGGTAGAGAGAGGTGAGGGGGCGAGCGGCGAGACCTCCGGGTTCAATTGATCCTCTCGTTAAGACCTGGGAGGAAATAAAACAAATATATAAATAAAGAGGAAAAACCAGACTGTTCCTAATAAGGTTTGTTTGTTCCTCACTGTCTGACAACATCACACGTACAGTACAATCCTCCATCTTTATAAAAAGAGGCTGTGCTTGTGCTGCAGGAATCAGGTGCCAGTTCGACTCCTGACACTGGAACAAAGACGACACACCTGCACACGTCAACACAATTCAAAACACGCAACACACACAAACAGTGGAAAGTGTTCAAATAAAATAAAACGAGTTAAACACACACAGATCCAGTCCAACAAACTCTTTAGCAAATGTTAAACATGAAATAACAAGTGTAACTATTATAATAATATTATTCAAATGTGCTGAGGATCTTTCTGTCCTCCTCTGATAAAGGGATGTAAACTGAAAAACGAATTAAAGACTGGGAGTGTCCTCTGACCTGAGAGGCAGCACAGACAATAGCTGTGTCGCAATTCAGAGGCTGCACTTGAACACTGATTACGTCACATCACTGTAACTGGGCTGCTACCGATTCAAAGAGGTTGTCCCACACACAAAAATGTCAAGTTGGGCCGATACAGGCGAATAGAGCTGTAGTCTCATCACAGGCCTGAGGGGAATTTTGTAAAATGTATGAATATCCTCACACGCCCAATCAAACTGTCTCTCGTGTGCTGTACAGAGGCCTGGAGCCCCCCCGGGTGTTTCCCAGCCCTGAACATGAATATGGTATTTACCCACCTGGGACTAAGTTTAAGAAAGGTCAGATCCGTATTTCTCTAGTTATTGTCTAGAATGATCACAGGATGTGGGTGTGTGTGGGGGGGGGGGGGGGGGGTGTGTGTGTGTGTGTGTGTGTGTGTGTGTGTGTGTGTGTGTGTGTGTGTGTGTGTGGCTCCCACATGAATTAATGGTTTCAGACGTTTGTCGATTTGCTTAAATCAGCAGTCTTATCATCACTGTCATTACCTGTCAAGTTACTGTGAGCTCACTGTCATGTGCTCTGGTATCACTTCCTGCTTTTCAAACCACTAAAAGACAATGATCCTTATCTCCTTTATTCGAGCACTTTGGAAAACAAAATCGATTGTTTTGGGGGTTTTAGGCTATTTTAAGACAAAGTGAAATGTCGGATGATTCATGCGGGACATGTTTAAGCCCTTTAACCCCTCGGCCTCCCTGTTGTCACCTGTCTCCGTCTTGTTCGGCTGATCAGGGGACATAATAGGGAACCAGCCACTTATCTGGTCTCAAACATGGATTCCCAGTGTCCCGCTTGGTGGCGGTGAGTACACCTAAGACTGAAACCACCTGGTCCAGACACCAGAGAGACTATTACAGGCCGCTATTCAGGTTCGGCTCCAGCTCAGCAGGAATCGCTAAAGATGAACCTCGTAAGCTGCTTTTCACAGGGCTGACAAAACAGCAGTGTGTCCTGTGATGAGCCAATGAGTTGTTGGTCAATAGATCTGCAGGAGGCTCTGGTGCTCTAATCCCACCACAGCCCCACTGGAGACCAGATGAGAAAACACGAGTGAGGAGAACATGTGGAGCATCAGGACCGAGAACAGTAACACGCTCCACATTTTATATGGATGTGCAAAATGTGCCAAAATCGGCCAAGTGTCCAAGAGGGTAATTGAACGAATCTGTTAAATGAGCGCGGCATGGGTTTCGGCACATTACTCCAAATTACTCCTTGCCCCCTGATTTGCATGCATTTGAATGCACAATGTCATCAGAGAGACGAGGAGAGAAAACGCACGGAGGTGATTGCCGGTGACTTGCCAACGCCGGTCCTTCCCTTTAGTCTCTATTAATCCCCGGCTCCTGGCCTCGGGCCATGGCGGGAATGTGCAGTGGAGGACGCTTGGTGCCCTCTCTCAGCTGCCTCCTAATCTTACTCCCAGCCCCAGACTCCCTCCGACCCCTCGGCCCTGCTTGTGAGGTCCAGCCAGTCTTTTCCTCTGGTTCTCTCCTGCCCCCTAAAGCACAGAGAGAAGAGTCAGCCTGTTCTGCTCAGACCTGAGGATCTCCGGCTGGTTTCCTCAAGGCTTCTCCGAGGGAAGCACTTGAAAAATGCAATGTACGGCTTCATGTGGATATTTTCCTGGTGCATTAACAACGCTATAGGATGAACCTCACATTATAATAAACGGTTGTGACTGTAATCTTCCTGGTCGTTGTGTGGATGTCACCAGAAGATGGAAGAGGGAGAAACAGCGCTTGGCAATCAAATATTCCCATGTGCTTGGTTTGTTGGCGTGCTTCTTTGAACCCTCGCGATTCACATGCATTCCTCTCCCAATAGGAGCTGTCACTTTGTGTGGACATTGTCCCTTCAGTGTGTGTGGCTATAGGGAGCGTCTGATGTCCACTCCGGGCCACTTGTCTCTGATGTGAATGGGAAGACAATGAGACCCCCAGTGGCTCCCTCTCTCCATGACCCGCCTGGGGTCTGATTTGCCTTGGCAAGGGGGACAGAGGCCCAAAACAAAGCTGAAGGATTCTCCGGTGAAGGGGAGCAGAGGTCAGCCCCAACGCCCGACTAACAGGCCTGTCCTCTGGTTCGGGCTCCTAAATGGGGAAGGAACACAGAGGTGCAGAGACAATGGGATAAAAGGGACCTCCAAAGCCATTAAATTCTGAGGAAGTGATGGCCGTGAATGATGACAGAGACTGAATAGAGACTCTTGAGGTGGGAGGTACGCTCTATTAATGACCATGGATGCTCCATTATGGCAGCCCTGAGAGGTTGTGATGAGGTGGTGTATTTCTTCCCATTAGGCCTCTCTTCTCCAAACAAGGAGACAATTCCAGATTGATGCAGGAGTCCTGGTCGGGGCGTTGAGGAGATCCCCTCTGTGGCGCCCGGCGCGGGGGGAACAACGTGACACCGCCAGGGCCCCCGTTGAAGGTATGGATGAGTCAAATTACTGTTTGCGCAACATCAAGCCCTTCACAGCTCCCCCCTGAAGGACACTTGGATTGATGGACTTTCTCCTGTACATCGCGTGTGTACAGGAGGACGTGGTCAGAGGCTTCACGGCTTCAAAGTGGGCAAGATCTGTCCTGTTCGGTATTCGAGGTTCAATTCATAAAGGTTAAAAGGGATCAGCGGTGTGGACAAATTCATTATTCTCTGTCAACACGGACATGAAGGACAAACCGCTTGTAACTGCATGTACATTACATGAATCCTAAACGTGTTATTCATCAATAAATTAAACCTAATCCCACTTGAAGCAGATTTATTCATTAAACACCGACATATGTTACATTAAATGTACTCACTGTTCTCTCAGGGGTGTATGTACACGCTCTCCTATATGGACAGATTTATTATTTCTCAGATGTAATTGCCGGCCATTAGGCAAATCCACATGTTTCTAATAGAAGCAATATCAGAGCCTTATTCAGAAATAAGAGCCTGAACTCACATAATGACGTGTTATGATCTTTTGTGTAAGATAACGTTCCTTTTTTATGTCCGAGTAATATTCAAACCTAATGAATTTTCATTATGCACTATTCCAATTTTCCAGGGCCCTCCACTCCCCCGGCTATGAGCTGAAAACTCATTTTCCTCCCGAAACACTTCACCTCCCTCCCTCCACCTCCTTCATACTTCACTATAGGAACCCGAGTCTGCAGCTGTGAGGTCAAATATAAGACCTTTTTCCTGTCTGGATCTTTTCCACACCCCCACACACTCGTCTGTTGGACATGAAAACTTAGGGAGCACAGGACGGTGAAGGCTCGTGGAAAACGGGGTGTTAGATATCTCCAAATGATTAATGATTAAAGTACCATACTATGAGAATTCAATTAAATTGGATTAACATCATTTTGAGTACATTTTGATATATGATAGCTCATGTGCAAGGCTGTGGAAACCAGATCTAAATTTATTTTTGACTGGACAGAGATCCAGCTGGGATCAATAGTTTGGGCATTCAAGAAAAAATAAATGGTTTAGCTTCCCCCAGCGGGCGTCATGTCATTGAAAAGTGAAAACGCAATACGTAATATGGAAGTATGGTAATTTACCTTCCAGCCGAGGGTGAGATGAGCCGATCGATACTGCTCTGGGGGGGGGAGCTCCTGACTGCAGAGGGAATAATCTCCTCATCTAAAAGGGAGAGAAATCAAATAAATGCTTTTCTCAAATAGAATTATTTAAGCTCAAAATCAAACTAATCTTAAACGCTGATAAACATTTTTTTAATCTGTGTTTCTCCTGATCTCACTGAGTCCACCTCACACAGTGCTTGGGTGTGTATCACCTCTGGATTCAGAGGTAACTCCAGATTCAAGGTTAAAAAGCAGAAGCATGTCTAGACTGCAATTATTCAGCCACAAATAGCTTGATTTAAGGAAGCCAGCCACATGTTCTACAGTAAGACTCTTTAAAAACAACACTGAACAGCTGGCTGCGACTGCTCAACGGGGCTGTCAGGAGGATTCCACTTCTTTTTTTTGTTCTCCCCCCCCAAGCAGGAAAAATGCACCGGTCTGGCCAAAAATAGGCATCTCGCTCCGTGAGGAATTGCTTGCAGGATGATATTCTATAACGGTTCTGCAGAGCCGCACGTGGCTTGAATCTCGGGCGGCAAACTTTGGGCCGAGATACGGATTGAGGCTTAATGGCCACCAGCAACAACAACAAAACACATTGAGAGCACACTCTGGCATTTGCATAGATCAGGTCAACAACAGAGCCAAGCACGAGCTCCATGCGGGTCCGAGCCACTCCTGCACACTCCGCTGGTCCTCCCACTGAGGGCACTTCCAAGAGAAAAAGGGCCCCTACGCTCTTAAGTGCACTTATGGCGTCTTTGGGGTTCAGTGCTTCACGTGATGTTGCCTCTTCTGCAGAGAATTGAGGAGAAGCTACGATGCCAGAGGATTCCTGGGCTGGAACAGGATATATATATATATATGCCAACATCTCTATCCTCCAGAGCAGGTTCACAATGCAGAGGAAGGTGAATCCTCTGGCATCGTCTGATCAAAGCACACGCACTAACCCTTTCACCTGGGGAGCAGCAGACTGTCTGCACATGGAGATCCCTGCTGCTGACTGGGTTAAACAGGCTGCTGTGGGAGCAACCCAGGGAATGGCCCAGACTACCAACTAGCTGCAAGCGTGCTAATATGCTAATGTTAATATGCTCATCACCATTCCCACATAGGCGCAGAGGGTTTAGCCCCGAACGAGGAGCTCTCTAATAAGGGTCCGATTTCACCCCTGGGACAAGAATGAATGGTAAACACACGGCTGAAGTTAAAGCCGCGGTGATTGACATAAACAATGAGGTCTGTTCAGGTAAAAAAAAAGATTTTTAAGGTCTGAAAACACATGTTCAAGTTGTATTTAAAATAGATTTGAATGGGTGTGTTTGCAAAGAACAAAATTCAGTGTAAAATGCAGATTTAAAAGAATCTTAGAAGATATTTGAATTATCTTTTTACTCAATGAAATAAAGAGCAAAACAGAAAAATATGAGAGATGGCCGTGTATCTGTTGTAACCCATCTACAGTGCATGCTTCTGGTTTCAGGGCCTTTGTTTGTTAATTAAATTGGGAATTTGCTTTTGTGTCCGGCGCACTGCAGCGTGCATAATTTAATTTTCCATCCGTATTAACCCCCCCCCGCCACGCCCCACCCCCCGCTCATGGCCGGTGTTGTGGCCCTGGAGAGGCAGAACTAGACCCCTCTTTTGTCTCAGCTGTAATTAAAGTGGACTGATGGACAATTAGTTTGGTCTAATTTCCAGGATGGCACTGGTCTTATTCTCACCTTTGAACCAGGAGGCTTGACACCAGTCTGACCCGCAGGGGCTGAATCTATAAGCGGCTGTGACGGGGTCAGCGGGGCGGGGAGGTCGTCCATACTTTGATAGGGTCTTAATTCCTCAAAAGACTTGTTTGGAGTGATGTGACAGATTTGCTTTCACCGGCGCACTCATCCGATGACATGGGCGGCGTTACCCGGCTCCGACGGCACATTTTCAATCTGACATTTGAAAGACGGGGAACTTCAAACAAAAGTACTTCCGTTCTTAGGAACTAAATAAAAGCATTTACTCAACTGCACATTGTTCGTGAATTGTTCCAGATTAATTTTTGTTTTCAATCATGGAAACACTCTGAAAGACTTTACTTTCACTTAATGTCGATTCCACAATGATCTAAACGACTGGTGCTTCAGTGTTTGTCATGTAGCTTGTGACTTGAAGTTAAGTCAAATGTCCAGTGACACCTTTTCCTTAGCAATCAAATTGGCCTCACTAATAAAGGCAGCCTTTTGTCTTCATTAAGGAAACCTGACCTATTTTGTGATCCCAGTGTTTTGTCTTCCTCATTAAGGTCTTCATGTCAACTCGTCCCCTCCTTAATGTCTCAGATCTGAAATTAAAGCAGACACTCCGTTACATTGCACTTATTGTTCCGATTTTAACTCCTTTAATTGGTCCTTTAATTAAGATTGAGTGCCATTCAGAATTTGCATGAGATCATGCGCCTCTAACACGCAGCTCTGCAAAGTACCAGCGTCCGATGAAGTGGATTAACCCGCTCATTAGATTGGTTTCATATTAAATCAATTTAAAACATGTTCTTGACGTATACAAAGAAAATAATTGCAATTGTCTTAAAACTGGAAACAAATGAGGAATGAAAAGTAAATGATGGTTTTGACTTTTCGAACTAGAATTGCACTTACAGCAGAAACCTCCTTCAATCTGCACCCAATTGTACCCAATCATACATATCAGTCCCCTAAATATTCCTTATTGGTTTTCATTATGATCCATAAATGATTCCCTGGGAAAACTGTGAAAATGCTGAAAAACAGCCAATCTTGTAATATTAAAGAAAGAAAGAGATTCACCCCCTGAACCGGATCTGCACCCAAATGTAAATGAGCAAAATTCACCTGAAGGCCACAGCAGCTGATAGATATTATATAAAGAGAAAAGCTAGTTCTTACATATTTTATAATTAAATGTACATTAAAAGTGTCAACACTGTTTTTATACTATCTGCTCCTGGACATCAGACATGTAGCGAGAAACACAGAAACGATACAGGTAGCTGAACCTGTCCCAGTTTGTAATGTACTCTACTTCCCTGGCCGCGTGCCAGGCTGTTATCACTGTTTGCGTACAGTGTGTTGGTGAGAGTTACACCACACCGACTGTTGACGCAAGGATTACTGAGAAGTCCGGGCCTGCGATACTGAAAATTGACATGATGAGCCGTATCATAACGGACCATCCTCTCAGTTATTAACTGTTTACGTCCTCACACAAAGGACAACTTGTTATTTGTGTGAGAGGCCGGAGCAACTGCACAAGAAAGAGAGTAGTGAAATCCTGACACATCGAACGAACCCCTCACAACTCCGGAATTTACCCTCGTCCCGTGTGTTTGAGTTATGAGTTTTTCAAGTTACGTCGTATTCTGGGAAAATGCAGAGATACCGGGGTGTACATCTGGACCACAGCAGCTACAGCCACTCATGTGTTTGTGAAGACGAGCATCACAGGGGTTGAGTGTACCAGCACAGGGAAAGACCTTTCTTTTTGAAATGAAAGAGGATGAAGGATGCCACTTGTGTACGACCTTGATTTATGTGCAGTCAGCGGCTCTCAGGGGCACGGTGACGTGTACCAGGAGGGAAGCGCACCTAGAGATCCTGCAGCGCATGGGAAACCTGCACCCAACACAAACAGAGAGGCCCAAACAACAGGAGGACGACAACCTCTCCTCATCGTTTGAGCTTTTAGACCAAAATAAGCTCCTGAAAGCTGAGCCGGGGTTGGAATTTGACTTCTTGGCATCTGTTCTACTCTATATAACAATTACTACGTCGTAAAATATGATAATTATGTTAAATCCCTATATGAGTTGTAAATCTGCACCCAACCAATATCTATACCACTTACCCTGTAAGGTTTGTAGGGAGGATTCAGTCAATTGGCCTGTATGTATAAAACAATTGTATATTTTTGAAAAGTCAAGATATTAAAGTTTTTTTTTTACCATTAGGCATTATCTGTATTTTTAGCTCTCATGTGGACGTATACATAAAAGGCATCTAATCTGAAAAGTTACAACCGGTCGCCTGCTGTTACTGGTTTCCCATCCTTCCCACTCTGGTTTTGGATGTGGCCTCTGTGTGTTTAGTTTGAACAGCCGGCTTTAGCTCCTATGTGAGTTCTGAGAAGCAGCCAGTGTGTGTGGACTGACAGCTGATTGCACTATGGTTTAATCTTGTTAGGGATTTTCAAAAGTGCTGCGTCCACTCAGATCTGGAGATAGGAGCAGCGCGCAGCCTTTGTGTGCAAAATTTCAACGCTCCCAAAAAGGGGGACAAAGGCCCCCCCCCCCCGGTGATGTCATTCCCTTGTCAGCAAGCAGGCCCTGGCTGCAGGAGAGGGGCCAGGACAGGACATACTGTGACCGTGACTCCCCCGCTGCCGGCCACTCTCCACCGGGGCCCGGCCTCTCACCCGGACTCCCTCCCAAACTTAAAGCCTCGAAATACGAGTCGCGCGGGACAAACGGCAGATTTAAAATATTTATGACCTTTCAGTTGTATTAAATTACCAGTGCCGTGAAAGTGCAGCTGCCAGTTTGGATGTGTTCCTTGAACTCCTATATTTATATCAGGGCCGTGTCTTCACCACACACACACACACACACACACAACCGACTGTCCGTCCACATGTGACACATGCTGCTGGAGACTTGTGTAATACTGCCTACTTCAGCACATGGATGACCGATTGTGTGGGACCCGCCTGTTACCGCACCACTCATATGTTACTGGAACCTAACAGTTATTTGGGTTTCCATTGATACAGCAGCCAAAATCTGGCCAAAATATATCAAACTTGTTATTCACTGTAATTTAGAATGTTGATGTAGTGTTGTTGTTTTCAGTTGTGGATATTCTGTCATGCTGTCTAACACACACACATGTACACTGCTTCCCCTAATGAACTTTCACACTCCTTGACCTATAACCCCAGCATATGACACAAATTGAGTTTGGGCCCCTTGGCACTTTTGTGTCTTTTTTAACTTGCGATGTGAGTTGTGAGAGGATCTGTTGAGCCAGCTCGGCATTCCACGGAAACAACTTCATAAATCTCAGCCATGTCTATGTGCATATGTGTTTGTGTGTGAGTGCGTGCGTGTGCATTCGTGTGCGTGTGTGTGTGTGAACACAGGCAGATGTGTCCTAACTTAGCAAAGCACACTGCGCAGGAAATTCTGTTTCCAAGAAACTGTACATTGTTGACTTCTCCCCACTTTTAGAGAGAGTGTATCTGGAGACACTCTGCTGGCTTATGTTGCGGTACATAGCACACACACACACACACACACACACACACACCAACACACACACAAAGGGACAAGCAGACATCTTACACCTATGGTAGCGTATACACACCAAGTGTTTATGGGTATTTATCGTCATTAGTCCTGTATGTTCATCAGAAGTCCCGCCCCCTTAACGCTTACAAACACCCGTCAGTCATACTCAGATTCTGCAACTTGATAATCATTCAGGCTGCAGCCACACTGGTATTTAAAATGGCAAAATGGTAATCAATACATTTTAGTGTAATAATCAGTGGACCCGCTCGGCTTCGATGACGCAATTTTTGTTTTGACATTTACAGCACTGACAAAAATAGCCGTCTGCCCTCGTGGTGCTGACCCTTGAGCCGACAGGAAGTGATTTATTTAACCATAATTCCTCTGTGCTGCAAATAAAGATGGATGACATAACAGCTCCTTGAAAGTGAAGCCAAAACCATCTTGATCGCCCCCTGGTGGCTGGCTGCAGTATAGATCCTGAACGTTGAACTGAATTGTATTGATATTATTGTTTTTAAAGTTATTAATGTTATTGACAGCTGAGGCTGGATATGAACTGTCAAATAAAGGGTTTACAGCTAAAAAAAGGGAGTAAAGAACAACTGAAGACATCTCCAAATTTAGATAAACCATATAAAAGATTAATAACTGAGACATGACCGAGCCGTTTAAGTCAAGACAGCGACTCTAAAGCAGAATTCAAAGCACAGTGTCAAACCCTTTTTTGTATTGAATCAAGAGGAAGTAAATTAAAAAAAAGAAAACTTGACGCTTGACAGGACTTTCTCATATTCTTACTGTAAACAGGAAGGAAGTCCGGCCACATGATGAGACTTCCTCCTCATGGAAACCTCCTCTGCCGTGAGCTCACAGAAAGCCCACCGCCGGCAGGCTGCAGCTGCCGTGACGTGGGCGAACACACAGACGTGTCATGGAGCGTTGGCGTATGACCTCACGGCAGCTCGCAGAGGAAGAAACCCACCGACGGCATGAGAGAAAGGCCAGCCTGGCTTCACCAGCCTGAAACCGAAGCAGAAGAAGGTGTGGAAGCCTCCAACTGTGATGGTTACTGAAGCAGCAGAGAGGAGGAAGCCTCGTCTCAGGTTCAGAGCGACAGGGAAGTACGTGGGTCTGTGGTGGGTGCTTGCACAGAGCAGCAGCTTTAATCTGGAGGTGCCATTCACTTTGCTCTAGAACATATTTCCATGCAGATTGGCCCGGTTGACATCAAGAGATCACAACAGGCGTCTGGACTGAAAGATGACACAGCAGCTAGAGGCCTGTATCGACTGGAAAGAGACTGATGGATCGAGACAGGCACAACGCAGAGAGGCTTCTGTTTGCAATAAGTGCCTTTGGTTTATATGAGGAACGAGGGGCTTTTGAAGTCGGGAGAGAAACAGCACCTCTGCAATGTGTTCATTAAAAAAGTTATTATACTTCTTCCTAGAAAGTTCATCATTGGGGTACTGAGTCACAGCGATCTGAAGCAGGACCCCTGCACTGCACATTTAGCCTCTACAAAGAGTTTCAGTGAGGACAAAGCGCACGTTTCCCCATAAATACTTGAATTTGGCCAAGGTAATGATGCCTGCACAAATGGCCCCCAACCAAACTAAATAGCCCTGATTGCCGGTTAATTTATTTGAGACAGGCACCATGCTGAGATCAAACGAGTCGCTCTCGCTTGTAGCACCTTCGTTGCAATGAATATGCTGACCCCACAACCTCCTGCATTTTTCTATAAGGGGCACGAGAGGCCGGAAAAGAGTAGCCCCGAGGTAAAGACGGGGTTAGTCCACATGAGGTTTGGGTTTGTGTGATGCTGGTGTAGCCCAATAAATCAGCTAGTTAGGGAGTTTTCTGTATACACACACACAGTAGCTGAGAGAAAAGGAGCATGAAAGCCAAGTATCCTGAACATGGAGTAGCTGCAGAGAAGAGAAACACACACACACACACACACACACACACACACACACACACACACACACGACTGACAGATGCATGAACATCTCCTCTGTCCTCGGTGTTGCGCTCCAAGAATGTGAACCTGAAACATTTCCACCTGAGATTAAAATAGAAACAGTGCATCCACGCACGTGCACACAAACCCTGTCTAGGCCCTTCCTGCATGTTCTTCTATTTTGTCACCGAGGTTGTCCCTGAGTGGAGGGGGGGGGGGGGGGGGGGGGCTTGGGTTTCATTGCGAGACGGCTTTAATGACCAGGGGAAGGGCTTGGAATTCCCACAACCTGAACATATGAGGAGGATTTAGTTTGGTTCTTTTGTTCCGAACATGAAACAGGACATTGTTAACTGTGGCCCGGAGGCAGAGCGGGCTGCAGTGCACGACAACAGGTCAGAATCCCAGGCCTCGGGTTGAGCAGGAGATCTTAACGAGTCGTTATTGGACCGACATCAGAAGGAGAACGAGAGGGTTGTTGGTTTATTGTGTCCGGCAAACGACCCACCTATATATCAAAGTTTTATTTAAGAGACTTTCTCAGCCCACATCTCCGGTGCCTACATTACCCAGAGTGCAACTGTACGTCTGAGCTTGGTCCGAGATTCAGGTGTGTTGCCAGTAGAAGCTTCATTCATCTCAATGCACGTTATCAGATTTTTGAGTAGCTCCACCTGGTGACACAAAAGGATTCATGCAACTTTATTAACCCCACAAACTGCAGCTCAGAAGACATACAGTGCCTTGCATAAGTATTCACCCCCTTTGGACTTTTCTACATTTTGTCATGGTATAACCACAGATTAAAATTTATTTCATCGTGAGTTTATGTAATGGACCAACACAAAATAGTGCATCATTTGGAAGTGGGGGGAAATATTACATGGATTTCACAATTATTTACAAATAAAAATCTGAAAAGTGTTGAGTGCATATGTATTCACCCCCTTTACTGTGAAACCCCTAACAAAGATCTGGTGCGACCAATTGCATTCACAAGTCACATTTGCAAGTCACATAATTAGTAAATAGGGTCCACCTGTCTGCAATTTAATCTCAGTATAAATACACCTGTTCTGTGACGGACTCAGAGTTTGTTGGAGATCATTACTGAACAAACAGCATCATGAAGACCAAGGAGCTCACCAAACAGGTCAGGGATAAAGTTGTGGAGAAATATGAAGCAGGGTTAGGTTATAAAAAAATATCCAGAGCTTTGAACATCTCTCTGAGCACCATAAAATCCATCATAAGAAAATGGAAAGAATATGGCACAACCGCAAACCTACCAAGAGGATGTCGTCCACCCAAACTGAAGAGTCGGACAAGGAGAAAATTAATCAGAGAAGCAACCAGGAGGCCCATGGTTACTCTGGAGGAGTTGCAGAGATCCACAGCTGAGGTGGGAGAATCTGTCCACAGGACAACTATTAGTCGTCTACTCCACAAATCTGGCCTTTATGGAAGAGTGGCAAGAAGAAAGCCATTGTTGAAAGGGATCCATAAAAAATCCCGTTTGGAGTTTGCCAGAAGCCATGTGGGAGACACAGCAAACATGTGGAAGAAGGTGCTCTGGTCAGATGAGACCAAAATTGAACTTGTTGGCCTCAATGCAAAACGCTATGTGTGGCGAAAACCCAACACTGCCCATGACCCTGAGCACATCATCCCAACAGTGAAACATGGTGGTGGTAGCATCATGCTGTGGGGATGCTTCTCTTCAGCAGGTACAGGGAAACTGGTCAGAATAGAGGGAAAGATGGATGGAGCCAAATACAGGGAAATCCTTGAAGAAAATCTGATGCAGTCTGCAAAAGACTTGAGACTGGGGCGGAGGTTCATCTTCCAGCAGGACAATGACCCTAAACATACAGCCAGAGCTACAAAGGAATGGTTTGGATTAAAGAATGTTAATGTCTTAAAATGGCCCAGTCAAAGCCCAGACCTCAATCCAATAGAGAATCTATGGCAAGACTTGAAGATTGCGGTTCACAGACGGTCTCCATCCAATCTGAATGAGCTTCATCTTTTTTGCCAAGAAGAATGGACAAACCTTTCCATCTCTAGATGTGCAAAGCTGGTAGAGACATACCCCAAAAGACTTGCAGCTGTAATTGCAGCGAAAGGGGGTTCTACCAAGTATTGACACAGGGGGGTGAATACTTATGCACCCAACAGATGTCAACTTTTTTGTTCTCATTATTGTTTGTGTCACAATAAAATTTATTTTGCACCTCCAAAGTACTATGCATGTTTTGTTGATCAAACGGGAAAAAGTTTATTTAAGTCTATTTGAATTCCAGTTAGTAACAGTACATAATGGGAAAAAGTCCAAGGGGGGTGAATACTTATGCAAGGCACTGTATGAACAGATGAATGTTTCCAAGATTTACTTTATAAAGCAGCTTCCACACACAGAGGTCAAGGTGACGCAGGGGACATTCAAAACAACACAGAGACAACATTAGAATAAATCAATAGCATCTCAGCTGTAAAGAACACATATTTAAATATTCCATAATGTCGATTTATCAGGAAACACGTGTTGTTGTTTTTTCTCCCACGGTCGCTGGAAATGAGAGGATTTGAGATGTGACAGGTTTCAGTGACGACTGTCAATCAGAGGTCAGAGGTCAGAGGTCAGCTCTGCACACGTTACACTCAGTCTGCACACAATAACTTTGATTTAACACAACAATGGTTTAATTAAACTGATCTGATCCCTGAATGTCAACCAACCAACCAACATGGTTCTAATAGAAAAGATAGATAGAGATGTAAAGGATATTGAGTTTTGATTGTGTTCAATCTAAAGCACAACAAAAAGGAAAATAAAGTAAAAGACATTATGTTATTGTTATTATGCAGTTTCTTCCTGCAGACATTTTTTTCCTCATTTTGCTTTATTGTAATTTTTGTCTGCTGTTTACAAAAGAAGTGTAAATTCCTAGTTTAATTCTGTAATTTATTTTTAATATATTCTATTCAGGTTTTTGTGATGTGAGTCAAAATTCTTCAATGCTCTTGTAGGAATTTTCTACATAATGTCTGATAATAATAACGGTTTGGACGCTGTAATAAATCTTAAAGATCTTTGTTGGTTGAAAACCTGTTGAAGAAGATTTATGGAGACAAAACCCACTTGTGTGTGAATCCCATGAGTTGACCTGCGTCTGGTCTGTGAACAGAAACACTCGGCCGCCTCGGGTCCTTTCTGTCAGACCGACCGTCACATGACAACTAAAAGCTTCCCTCTGTGTTTGTCTGTGGATTTTTTGACGTGGGTGAATGTGTCACGGTCAGGAGGTCTCCACCCCACCGGCGATGGACGCCATTGTTCAAGCGGGACCCCCCTCTGTGTTATTGAGACATGCTAGTCGTCTCCATTATGAAGCATAATTAGGCTGTTGTGTTTATTAACTCCTATTATCGGAGGAGCCCTGAGATGTCGTCTGCTTGTGACTGGTGCTTGTGGCTGCAAAATGTCCTCAGACACGGGTCGATGCATAATTTATGTTTCTTCCTTTCTTCCTGTCTGCATCTTCTAGTTTCCTCCCGTTTACCACCGTTTGCTTGGAGATAATTTAAAGGTGCAATCAAAACCAAAGCCTTGGTTTACAGATTGATTTGTTTACCATTCATTAAGGGCTGCTTTAAAAATCAATGTGCACATCAACACATTAAAAACAATGTGTGCTATTGTCAAACATACATTAATGTCGCTGTGGTTATACAACTGCAAAGGAGACGAGAGTATATGGTAGTTTTCATTGTTGGTGCATTCAAGATACAGTGTGTAGAAATGATTAAGCATCTATTTGGATAAATGGGATATCATTCTCATAAGTAGATTATAGTGACTCTATATAAATTAAATACCGTGATGTTTTTGTTATATGTTAGAATGAGCCCTTTGTATCAGGGGGCGGGGCCTGCCTCCACGGAGAGCGTCATGTCCTCAGAGGACAAAGGATTTGTACGTTCATGCAGAAGCGTGAATTGGACAGAAGAAACAGATTAAAAGCAATAAAATGTATGAAGGGTACATTTCACATAATGTACATGATAAACTGTATATATTTACCATTCATTTAGTCCAATTGCAAAACATAAAACTAGAAAAATAAATGTGTTCAGGATAAATCTAGATACAATAGCGTAAAAATACAAATCTATCCAGATAACCAAAAAGAAAGTGATTTCACATTCACACGTTGCATCAGAGCAGGAAATCTGGAAAACCTTAAGTTTGATCAAAGTTCTCTTTAAGTGATTCACACGTCTCTCATCCACGTCTGCTCTCACTTTAAATCCACACAACAGTCAAGTAAAGCAGAAAATAACTTTCTGAGACCGTCTGTGTGTATTCTGCTGCATCAGACTAATAACAGGAGCCCTCCGCCTCCTGCTGGGATAATTGGCTAAAGTGCTGCACCTCCTCCCGGTGTCACCGACCTGAGCCGCGGTGGTCCCAGTATCCCAACATCTGGCCCACTCCCATCACGCTCAGATACCAGAGACATTTTAAAGGGAAGACATTAAGGATAAGAGCGGAAGTGGAGGTTATGGATCGAGCTGTGCCCTGTGTCCCGGGCTCTTCAGGTTCTTTAACCCTTAAGGAACGTGACTGATTAATGCTCCAGGAGTTCAGGATCGCAAAGGTGAAGCAGCATTGATCTCTGGGGGTTTTCTATTTAAAAGCAAAGGGTTAACGCAGCTTGATCCTTAACCTGTACTTCCACTTTTATTCTTAATGATTTCCCTTCAACTGGATTTGAGGAGTGTAAAGAATAAGAGACGTGAAGGTTAAGGGTCAAACCCCTCGCCTGTCCCGGGTCCTTCAACACTTTGCTTTAAAAAACAACATGATGATATATTTCAGATTCTCAAAGGTGAAGGGATGTTTTGACGAAGCTTAAAGGGCTGTAGTTATCACAGGGATCCAGGACGACACACTCGGGGGGTAAGAATATAATTGACACCAGAGACGTGGGAGAATTCAGTAGCTCAATTCCTTGGAAAGGACCAAAGAAGATCAGATGAAGAAAGAAAGAAAGACAAAATCCTGTTTAGTCCTAATTCTTCTGGGAAAAATGCTAAACATCCGACTTTATTTCATCCCATTGTGAACATGGAGCTTTCTTACGTCACTTGAGGTTAGTTAGCGGAGGAGTTTTAGGATAAAGACTAATTTAAGTGTTTGGAAAAACAAATTTCCTTCTCGTGCGGTGAGTTCGGCAGCGACTGCTGGAATGTAAACTTCTCCAAATCCAATAAAGAGCAGGAGAGAGTGACGACAGGAAGTCGCCCGTGTGTCACTCTCCTCGCAGGACGTTTCCAAACACGTGGAGAAACACAACCCTGGATATTTGCACGTCTGTGATTGTGCACATACCGACAGACAAATGTCTCCCTCAGGCGGATTCTCTTCGGTTTTAATTGAACTTGATTAAGTCGTAAATTGGACGTGAGAAGATTCTGTTAATGTCTTTGTTGCTTTTGACCGAGAACTTGATCATTTCTGCACTGATGCATCTTATCAATTTAGAGCTTAGATGGCCAGTAGCTGCTCCGGGTGCATTAGGAGGCAGCTACATTAATGCCCTAACATTGGCTAATTTTCTAAATGAGACTTTCTAATTAGCTAACTAATAGCTGTAGCTAATGAATTCATAGCCTGTCTCTTCTCATTAACGCAGATTTAATATATGTTTTACTTCTTCTTAGGGATTTGCTCGGTCTGGAAAACGACTCTAAAAAAGGGTCTTTAAAAATCAAAACATTAAATCTGGGGCACGGTCATTTCCAAAGTCAGCAGATTGAAATAGAAATCTGCTTCTCAAATGGCCGACGATAGTAATTCAAAGCTGCTACACACAGTCCATTCAGGAGGTGGAGAATATGTACGCTCCACATGCCTCTGGGCTGCAGGGCGCTCTCATCGACTCGCGGAGATCTCCATCGGATCCGGGGCCTGACCTCAGTGGAAGCTGCGGAATGAGGAGCTGGTTGGCAGGTGAGCAGATGAGCAGGAGGCGACACGTGGATCCTGGTGGGTGAACCCGCTCACTCTCAGGCACCGAGCCCAAACCTCACAGGGGGAATGTGCAGCCGTAACACACCCTGCCAGGCAGAGGTAACCCGAGAGCTTCTGCTTATAGACCACCGAAACCAGGATTTTATTTATCTTTGCTGGAGACGCTCAGGATGAGGCGGTGGCGTTTGAGATCCGATGCAGAAGAAGGGAAACGGGTGAGAAAAGTAAGAATGGGAAAACACATTTCACTGGACTTCAGCAACTACATCCCACCTCCATTCATCTTTGATATAAAAAAAAAACCAGAACCAAACCAGTCACATCAACAACAACCAAGTGTCACTGGACGGTTTGTCCACTGACCAGAACGTTGGTGGTTCGATCCCCGGCTCCAGAGAAGCGTGCCGACAGACAGTGGATGAATCCGGTGGCCCCTGCAGGAGAGGACCTGGCCCTTAATGGTGACGTTCAGACTGAATGATCTTCCACGCACGATGGCACTCAAGCTGCTCGCTGTTTGATTCCGGCGTGCGACCCGGTGAACGGTGCCCGTTTGCTGGCAGAGGGAGATTGATTGCGACATCAGCGCGAACCACCGGGCCTCTCTGCCCTGTTTGATGGAGATGCTGCTTGACGTGGAAGAATTCAAGGTTAAAGGCTCCTCCACAGTGGGAGCAGTGGGAGCAGTGGGAGTGGTCCCCGATAACAAACCACCTCAGTGGCCCTCGTTACTCCGACGCTGTCTTTTGACATTGCTGATCTGTCATTTAGGTGAAATCCCCCGAGACGTTCAGGCCTCCCAAATGTTCTCCTCCAGGACTCGGCTGCAAAGTCAGTTTAGAGGATTTTCAGAGCCACTGGGTATAAACTGAAAAGAAGAGTCTTTATTCTTTGTTGCCATTTAACTTGAAGGCTGCAGGAAGTGTAATTAAATGTTCTTTGAAATGTTGGTGACAAGTTTTTTACTTCAACAAGTTTTCATGCTCACAGAAGAAATGTTACTTTCATGCCGATGATTTGGGAGTTTGATATTCCTCCATCTCAAGGACGTCATGTTTTCACTCGGGTCTCTTTGTTTGTTTGTTTGTTTGTCTGTTTGTTTGTTTGTGAGCTGGATTGTGCAACAGCTGCTGTTTGGATTTCCACGAGAACTTGGTGGAAGGAGGCGAAATGTGCAAAGAAAGCATCTGTTACATGTTTGTGCAATTTAATCCACAATTCAGTGCGGTTTTATTAAATCTTAGATTAATTATGTTGAACTATTTACTGATTCATTTGAAATAAAAGCAAAGAGAGTGATTTTGCTGATCTCATGCTCAGCTCCTCACTGCTCACAGCCCCTGGAGCAATGGATAATGATATGATATCACTCCAGTCACCTGCTTTAACATGCACGTTTTAAATAGACCAAAGCAGAATCACTTGGAACAAATCTGCTTGAGTACCAATAGTGAAAAGAATCATTTGCAGATGTTTTGCATAGTTTGTGGAAATTTGGATTTTGGATGTAAATCACTGGTGGATGTTTGTTGGCCGTTCCTCCAGGGGATCAAACATGTAAATAATAAAATACAAAGTGCTGGTATCATTGCATCAAACCAGTGATCCCATCCCCTCAGCCCAGTCACCAGCAGCGCACCATTACATGCTGTATGAAATGGCTTTAAAAGGCTTCAGGCCTGTTTACTTTACTTTCCCCTGCATCCCCGTGGCCCCACTGGGCAAATAAACATTAACCCAAGAAAGAGACTCTGACGGGCACCGGGTTGTTTGTTCCCCCAAAAATACCGGAGAAGCAAATGGCCGACGGGCACCGGCACCCATCAAACACACCGCTAAGTATCATCTGCTCCGACCCAGACACGCATCAGACGAGCAGAGCGGATGATTCCCGTCCTCCCTGAAGTCTCACCGTGCTCTCTCTCCCTCTGCCTGGCTGAGCATCTCTAATGGAGCTGCCCATTGACCTGAGCACGCTCGTAAATAACTGAGGGCTTTCAGAGGTGGGTTCTCCGAAAGGTAAAAGGGTCATGAAATGGAACTCCTTCTCAAAATAAAAACACTCGATGCCACGTTTTTTAAAAGGGAATCCCGCTGTCTTCTGTTAAGTTGTGTGACTAAATGGGAAATGTGTGTAGTGTTCAAACCAGCAAACCAGACATGTGTCATGTTTTTGGTTGCTTTCAGGGGGTTGGATGAAGTGAAGAGGAGGAGGATATCACAGAAATTATATTTATTCACTATATGCACATTATTCACATATTCACAAAGAGGTGTACGGGTAAGGAATGAAGGGGATAAAGGGGAGGAGGGGAGTGGGTAAGGAAAGAAGGGGTAAGGAGAGAGAAAAGAAGATCCTCCACCGCTCCTTTCCTCGTCCCTTCTGCTCCTGAGGATCGATCTCGTTCACCTCTGGCTCGTCCTTCACAGTTTCCACTCCGGCTCTCTGTCTGTCTGCGTGAGCTCGGGCTCTCTTCCACCTGAGTGAGCTCCAGACGGCGACTTGCCTTCAGTGCATCAGACCCGGGCCTCACAGCTCGTTGTGAGGGCGCGCAGAGGGTCGATGGAGGCAGTGGTTTGACCTCGTCTTTCCCACTCCCACTCCATCTCCCACTGAGTCAGATAAAGTTAAACTGGTACCTAAATATACACATTCAAAACAGAAAGGATAAATCTTCAGCTTTGAGGTTTGAATCACATCCTTGAAGTTCGGTTTAAAAGAAAACAATTGTTTTTCTTCTTGATGCCAAAATATTCCTAAAAATCATTTTTATGCAAAAGCAGCCAGACCAAAGCTTATTAAAGAAGTTCACACGGTGCATATCTGGTAATGAGGTCACGTTCCTCATCAGTGTGTATGACAAAGTGATAATTCCAGCTCACATGAGTCATTTTTAATGCCGGCTCCCACATAGAGTGTCGGCTCCACGCAGGACGCCCGGCACAAGGTCAGAGCCCGTGAAGAGGCCGGGGTCAGAGAGCTGCCTGCGCTCAGCCTAATGACCCACAGCACAATTAACACTCGGCAGCTCAGCAGGTCAGAGTGCGGGTACACCGAGGTGTTTATTGGCTGCTGGCATCGCTCCCCTGGTGGAGCCTGTCATGCAGCTGATCATCTTCCAGACTCTGGGGCTGGAGGCGCTCCAGCCTGACACATGCACAGTGCACGGCCGAGCCCAGCAGCCACACACAGGAGGAGGCCGACAGGGAGAGAGGGAGGGATGCTCGGGTTCTGTTGTTCTTGTGGGATGATGGTTACACTGGTCAACACTGAAGCTACTGGAGATTAACCCCGCAAAGCCCAACCTCCAGTTTGATAATCACACATTTCGTTCTCTTAGCACCTCGGCTGACACCCGGCAGGAGATGTCTGAGGATTTTAATGTAACTGACCCAATTCTCCAAACAGTCTTTTTGTACCTTTTCAAAAACCTGATGGAGATGAGCTGTTCGTGGGGGGGGGGGGGGGGCTCTGCTCGGCTTCAAATTCAGAAAAGCTGCACGATTTTAAATCCTTTTGTCCTTTATCGACTCTGGAGCTCAGGCTGAGAGAGAGTTTAAGACGGACAAGGACGGTTTGGGGAGCTGGTTTTAAAAGGGACCGGCTGAGAACACGGCTAAATAACGTAAATGACGGCTTCTAGAGTCAAATTTGAACCAGTTAGTTCAACTGTATTGGATTTGGCTGCAACGCTGTTTACCCCTGATACTCCGAAAGTGTTTTGTAGACTCCATCACCCCCCCCCCCCCCCCCCCCCCCGCCCCCCACCCCTCCACCGGCTTAGTGCTGTGGAGATAACGAGTGAATTCTTATATTCGGTGGCGAACCATCCCTTTAAACTGGGACGTGCACTACAACACCTGCACGTGCACATCACGGCCCCTGAGGAGTTCCCTCTCGTCTCGGCTCAGTTTCCTAATCACCCGAAGCCGGACGGGGAGCGGGGGGGGGGACTTCCCCTGTGCAGGATTCGTGCAGCTCTCATCAGTTCTTTCTTTCCTCCCATGTGTTGAATGTGCCGGAGCCGGAGAAGCAGGTGCACCGCGGCAAAGACGGGTTCTAGGCCCCGCAGTCTCCTAGCAACTGCACCGGCTCCCGGGGCGGCGGCTCTTCACCAAAACGTCCTCCATCTTTGTTTGGCTGTTGTGATAACAAAAACAAAACTAGGCCACTGGTTCTGGTGCATGACACTGAACTGGGAAGAGACACACACAGGACAAATTAGCAAGTGTGTTTGTGTTTTGCAGCAGGTGTGATGTGCAAATGAGTGAAGCGTGTTTATCCAGGTCATGATCCGGTCAGGGCAGTTTCTATTGGACACACAAACAGCCACAACACACACACACACACACACACACACACACACTCACAGACAGTGTGTTATTATTGTGCAGTGGGAAAATGAGCAATTAAGTGCAACTTTCTATCCCATGAGTCTGTAATTTACCAATAGTTTCCTCAAAGTTTCTGGGAAAATTGTGATTTTTTTATCTATTGGTCACATGTTCAGTTCCCGCAACCTCTAGACGTCCAATCACAGCCTGACACTCTCGCCATTGAGCCAATCAGCTGTGAGCTGTCAAAGTGTAAGATGTTCTCTCTCTCCTGTCTTCAGTTGTCAGTTCAGGACCACGATCAACGAGTGACCCGTCTTCGTCTCTGCACCACCTCGTCCTCTCCCTTCAAACCGTCCAATCAAAAGCCTCCGTGCTCCGTTTTCATCTCCACCAACCACGTGTGGAGGCTCCAGGGAAAGTTCTCCTTCACGTCTGAAGCATCTGATTCAAAGGAAGCTTCCATAATGTTTGACAATACATTTAATTTTACTCTAATTCACTTTCCATGTGTTTCTCTGCGGATTGACATTTGTACTTATACCGTATGGAAACAAAGGAGAGAGCAACAGTTTGTTTTAGTTTGTTTTTTGTTGTGTATTGTTTGTGTTGAAAAGTAACACAAACGTGTCTCATTCACATTTACTGCTCATAAACCTGTCAAAAAGAAATGAGAAGAGCTCACTGACCAGCGACAGGCGGTAATTATCGCAGCGTGTCGGAGGAATGTGGCTCGGAAACATCTGAGGCATTTTAAGTGTTTAAAAGTTTCTGGCCGCTCTCACAGTCCACGGTTTACCATGAAACTGTCCATTGTCAGGGGCCGGTGCTCGAGGAGTAGCCTTCCTTTCTTATGGTGGGCCGGCCCAGCAGAGATTAGGGGCCTGCGCTGCTGAATGGAGGCGAGAGGCGACTCTCTTCTTCTTTTCTGCTTTCACTCGTCAAGAATGAGCGTAACTCTGGGAAAGGTTCCCCGCGAACACTGGAGGAAACCCCTAAATCCAGCAGAGCTCCCGAGGGGATCCGTCTTTGACAAACGACTTCCCCCCCGCGTGGGGAGCACAGCCCGCGGATCAGCGAGTAGCTTTAATAAAAGAAAACAGAAGAAGTGTGAAGGTGTGGTGTTGTCCCGTCTGGGCCCCGGTTTCCAATCTGAGAGAAAAGGTCAAGGAGAAGTGATGCGGCAGGTAATTTATCTGCTTATACTCTTATATGTGGTAATTTGTTCCACGTGAAGTCACACACTCGGCACAAAGAGGATGTTTACAGCCGGGGCCGCTCAGAATAATGACAGAACAAACAGGGATCTCGGTTTTAGCACATTCCCATTTGAAAAGGTCAAACATCAGAAAAGCTGCTGAGTGAGTGACGCTGACAGATGCTGTCAATCCTGTTGGGGGTTATACTGCCGGTGGTTAGAGGGGCGGGGGCGGGGCGGGGGGGGGGGGGGCTCAGAACAGGAAGAGACAGCTGAGCGTTCCCGATGCTCTCCAGAGCCTGAACAGCTGAGACCACGAGGGCCCGGGCAGGCGGCGGCGGCTCCTCGGCAGCCTCAGCGTCTTGATGAGGAAAGCCTGTGCGAGGGGGGGGGAGATGAAGTGTGTCTGCACGTTCCTTAAGCCGAGCGGAAGCCATTACCCAAATCTCCCCAGAACGGACAAAGTGCTGAGAGCCGAAAAGAAAAACAGGCCCTTTGGCTAATAGACGTCTGTGGTCAAAACACAGGAGGGTCGATAGGAGGCCGTGTCTCGTTTCTGTATCTGGAGAAAACAATTCTACAACTGTTCCACATTATCACCCTCAACTGGTTCTGCATCCATTCTGCCCAGTAACGCTCCGCAAACGGCCGGTGCTATCTGCAGCAACAAGCGTGGTCAGATTAGACAAACTGTGGCGGCGGCACGGGGGATCTCAGTTCAACAGTCCCAACAACACAGAGTCAACTCAGGGAACATGTTCTCGGTGAGGACCTCCGGCCCCTCGGAGACCAAAACAAAAAAAAATAACATCCTGACTGGTTTCCAGAGTGAGGGAACGCTAAAAGCTCTAAGACATACTTCATGGTTGGGTATCAAAGGATCTAGAGGGGGGGGCACTCGAATGCTCAAGCTTTCATCTCCACTGTTCTGGTTAAGTAAGCCTGGAGTGAGTGATGGGAAAAGGGCGGGAGAGGTTTTTTTTTTTTGCACAGCAGCTTTATATTTTATGAATTTAGCGCAGGAAAAACTCAACGTTGACCTCAGCTGAGTTTCCTTTTGAAGCTTTCCCCTGACAGCGATATTATTAACACCTTTCGACCTTACACCTACAAACACAAACCATCCTCTCAGGACGGCCGGTAGCGCCGCAGGTAGCTCGGGGATGTAAGCGATCCGGCTGGGGGCCTCCCGGCAGACCAGATCGCCTCCAACACAATAACTCACCGAGGGTCAAGTCGAGCGCTCGATGATGTGCTCGGTTACTCTCCCGCTGCAGAACATGACCTCTGTCAGCCGGCACCGCTCCGCTGGGCCCGCTGTCCTTTCTTCTGGTAGCTATCTCAGCAGCGACATCTGTTTCCAGGCTCTATTTACCAAACTGGGACAGGAGGCAGATTTCCTGAGCTTCCCAGGAGGCTCCCTGTTGGGTCTGAAGGGGCATTTCAGCATCCACAATCCATAAAATGAGGCATGTTACACATAAATGACGGCTTTAAGGGCCTTTAAATGAGGTTGTCATAGAGAGTGTAGTGGGTCCTTAAAGCCAAGAAGATATTAGGGGACACCTTTTACTTTTAAAGCCCTGAAAAACACAACAAATATATAGAAATGTATGATTCTTTTCCATATATTTTGAAACTGTGACCTTTCATAAGTTCATTTATATCATCACATCTCTTAATGCTGAAAACAAAAAGCCCTTTTGTCAGACTTGCTTGTGTAATGTTGTGTTTGCCTTGTGTTTTGTCCCTCAGGGCCTCTGCACTTCTTTATCTCATCATCACTATCTTCTTCTTAAAGGGCTTTATTCACAAACTGATGTAATTTACTTCAATATATTTTCTCCTTTTAAGTAACTGAATTTGAAATAACTCTCAGACTCTGCCTAAACTGTTGTTATGTTGTTTGCCGGGGAAATAAAACTTAGCTTAATTGGGCCATTAAAACCTATTGGGTGGCTGATGTTCGCCTGAGGAGCCGGAGAAGTTTTATCTACTGTGAAACCATCCAGATAATCATTCTCCAAGTGCATCAATTTAACCTGGCCGACATTCGTTAAAGTAAATATGTTTAAAGATTTAGAAACTAATATTTGTCTTGAAACTTTATGAAATACATGAATGAACCCATCTGGTGGAAGTGATATTTCCATTTCTCCATTATCTGTACCACTTAACCTTTTGAAGGGTCGGGGTCGAGAACCAATCACAGATGGTCTTGGGTTGGAGACGGGATATAACCTGGTGAGGTCATAATAACTGTTCACAGTCACATCAACGGATAGTTTAAAGAATCCCGTTAACCCAAACACAACATGCAAACGTTATGTCTCTCTGTCGGTGATATCAATCCTATGTTGAATTATTATAATGTTTTATATTTTACCCTGAAGTTATTGTTACTTTCTCATCAAAAACACTAAAACCAGAACCATAAAATATCCGAGGTAACGTAAACAATGTGGGTTTTCTTTTCATTTCCTCATTAAGATTATAGAAGTGTTTATGTCCTGATGCAGTCGTGGGATTCAGAAGAGATTTTAAATGTCTTGAAACAGTTATAAAAACAGTCAAAGTATAAACATGAGTCACACTCATATTGTGATGGAAATCTTTGTTGCAAAACAAAACAAGGTATTATTTGTATGTGGGCGAGTGAGGCCTCTTTATGAACCAGGAAACACGAGTGAAAATATTCCTCTTTAATAATATTTATCAGTGAAATGCACCTGAAAATCAAATAACAATAAGAATAAATGTATTATTTCTGATAATAAAAGTGTTCTTAGTCTTTGCTAAGAGAGATAATGGAGCTGTGTTCACGCTTGGCAGGAGCCAAACTTCCTTAACGACGCTTCCAAGGATGAAGGAGCTGCCACGTTGGACCATCTGGACGCCGGACGTTTCACTGCACAGAGGTGAGGGATCGATTCTGGAGGATGCATACTAAAGAGAGACGGGATGATGCAAGACAACAGACACAAAGCGTCCTCACCGTCCGACCTGTTGGAGACAGGGCGGCAGTTAACTTAGTTGTTTTGACTGAAAATATCCCCCTGTCCGTCAGAGCTGAGCTTCTCTGACTCGTGGGAGGAAACGGAATCGAACCTGCGCAGAAATCCCAGGAACCGAACCTGGGTCCTTTCCCCTCTAATGACCTTTTAGGGCCGAGAGGAACACAAACGAACAATTAATCAAAGTGCTTTTAGAAAAAGGTGCAGAGACACGAGTCCCTGCAGGGTGACAAATGGTTTGCCCCAAAGTGCCGTCACTCCCGGCTGACACGGCCCCGGAGGCCCGGTGACGCATGACCAGCACGGCTCCTCGGACCGCGCCACGAGATAATGAGGGGGGGGGGGGCGGCACGGCCGGATAAGGCTGAAAGACTCTGATGTGGCAACACTGTCTGTTGGAGTAAGGGGAGCGTGTTGTTTTCAAAACAGGAACACATACACTCATGACTACATACATGTGCACATGATACACAAAACAGTTTGGGTTTAGGCAGCGGACGTGTCACCTGCAGCAAAACACACTGGCACAGATCAACAGTGTGTGGTGTCGGATGTGGAGCAGAGGTGCTCCCAGGTAAATCCCATTCGTCTGGCTGGAGAGGGATTATACAGGGTTTAAGTTGAGGTGGGAAGGTACTTTTACTTTGTTACTGTACCACAATAGTGGTGTACTCATAAAAATGAAGATTTCATGTGTACTTTAATTGAGTATTTATATTTCCGACATCTTTTTCTTTTGCTCTCCTCATTAAAACACAAATATCTGTACTTTCTAATCAGACTCGTTGGAAACACGAACACAACTGAAGGGAGCGACAACAGAACTTGTATTTGTGTTTTCTCACGGCCAACATAGGAAGTCAATGATTCAACATAAAAAAAGCCAAAATGCATTAAATGAAAAATAATGAGTCTATATAGAAAATGTAATGAGCAGCAGTTGTGTCGTGGCTTTTGCGTTTTGTGTTGTGTTGTTTGTGTTTTTTCTGTCAATGCTCCAGAAGGATTCACCCAGAAAACACGATTCCTGGTTGTGTATCAATCACGTGACGCACAAAAGACACAACGAGGCGTGAAAGAGGAAATTGACAGGAAGTGACAACATGGAAGAAAGTGAAGAATCAGCCAACGTCGTTGAGAACAAAGCAGAGAAACAAGACATTCTCTGTCCCTGCATTTAAATTAAGAATATTTAATTCAATACATTTTCCTCCTGGACATATGTCACGCTCACAAAGCTATCACCCCAGTGTTTTGTTTATTGTTTTATGTTTGATCTGAAATAAGAGAGGGTAAGTTAGATAGTCATGGAACTATATTCATGTGAAGTGATTCTCGGTTTGTTTTGCTCAGAAGTTACTCTCAGGGAACTTTTCCCTTTTATACTTTCAAGGTCTGTGCTTTTATACTTTTTCTGTTTTTATCACAGTAAAAGTGTAAAGTAAGTGTGTACTTTTACCACCACTCCTTCACCAATGCTTTAAAGACTGGTTGTGTTGATGAGAGCAGGTTGTGAGAGGCCAGTTGTTAAAATCCAAGCGGCCCCGATGACTGAAGGTCGAAGGAAAGTGTTTCTGAACCAGGAGCCTTTATTTCCAGCAGGATGCGGCGGCCTGAACAGAATTGAATTCAAATATTTACTTCCAGATCTGTTCCTCCATCTGAACCTGCGCTGGCCGTCCTCTGATGGGACGTGAGGGTCAAGGAGACGCAGCGAGCAGACTACACACACCGATGATGGGGGGGGGGGGGGGGATCTGGACGGTGGCGAGCGGGATATCTGTCTGACTTTGGTGTGAATAAAACATGCCATGGCATGTTGGTAGCGACGACCGAGGAGGCCCCCTGCATTATTCATGGAAGAGCAGCAGGCGAGGATGAGGGTCTGCTGGCTGGTATGAGGAGGAGGAGGAGGAGGAGGAGGAGGAGGGGGTGGTGGTAAAAGAGGAAGAAGAAGAAGAGGACAGGGGGGGTGCTGTGCTCTGCAGGGGGCTTGAGAAGGTGTGAGCGTGTTGCCAGGCTGTAAAGACCAGAGAAGGTCGTCCACCCAGCAGCTGGGCTCAGTGGCTGATCGTCACCCTGAGGCCTCTCACACTCACAACCGTCTCCCTCCTCCACGTTGAACCAGTGAGAGCAGCGGCGTCTGGGTCCCACACATCACTGAGGCCTCCTCTGTCAGAGGACGTGAGACAAATGTCCCAAACGTGAGCAGAAACATTGTGACCAGAACTTTGATCGATGGATTTAACAGCCAATCGATACCTGGAAGGATTTAAAAAACGTGTGCAGTCAGAGTGTGTCAGAGGATGATGGGGATGGGATGTGGGTGTCTTCTGGTGTTATCCCAACCCCTCTCACCCCAGAGACGGGACTCTCCCGTAAGAGCTGAATCAGTGTTTTCCCTCTGCAGAGGAGGAGGAGGAGGAGGAGGAGGAGGAGGAGGAAATGTGTTCCAGTCAGCAGCTCTTCCTCCAGTCAGGGAGAGGCAGACAGAGCTGCGAGCCAAAGCTGATGCTACTGCACCACCTGCAGGCTCCCCACCAGACCCAGTGTGTCTGCTGTGTATACGTGTGTGTGTGTGTGTGTGTGTGTGGCAAAGTTTCCAATTCTCCTCCAGAAACCTCATCACTGAATCATGCAATAGAGAAAATTAAGAGAAACATTAAGATGTGAATCGTTAAGTGCAAAAGAGGTTAAATCTTAAATTAGGAAGAATAGATGTGTTCAGGCCAGACTGCAGCTTGGATCATTCCTCCTGTGACACGCCCTGCGGAGGAAGAGGTCAGAGGAGGAGGGCTGCACTGCAAAGAAAAAAAAAACACACACATCTGCATCTCAGCAGGTACAACACAGCTTTAAAACCAGTCTGTGATAATGAAGCAGGGAGAGCAGCAGGATTCTGACTGTGGAAGAATCAGGATAACGCCCAAGGTGACATTGTTAAAGAGTCTGGAACCTAAAGGTAGAAAGTTTAGGACAAAGAGAGGAAACAAAACCATAAATTCAAGCAGCTGGAGCCGGAGAATATGTATAAAGGATTGAGAGGAAATTTACATTAGATATTTTTATAGCCAGGATTTTTGGACATATGGTTATTGGTGCTTTCGTGGACTATTTGACGCTGGTACTGTTTTGTGGGTGATTCCTCTTGGTGGTTGTTTCCTGTTTTCCTCTTTTGCACGTGCATGTTTTAGAATGTATAATTGTAAGATGACTGTCTGGGAGAAAAAGCAATAAAAACCATCTTAACAAACCAATTTATAGACTGATCCTTTCCAGCTTGAATCTGTGGAGTTTTCATCCTTCAGCTTTCCTGTATTTTCACTTTCAAAGAACCGCCTCTCCTGCATCTTCCACAATGATCCGTGCACCAGTATCAAACCTCCCGATCAAACTCTGCTGCCCTGGATTCCTCACTTGAGACGGAGACGACCCTTTCTAGTAATGTAAGAAAACTCTGGAGCAGCAAGGTGGTGAGGAAACCGTGGATCTGCTGCCAGCGCGGCTTGATTTCAGTAATGTGAACGTTTAGTAGCAGCTGGAGCTAAAGTCAGCAGCACAGTGCCCCTCCCTCTGCTCGACGTGCACGCACACAGACACACACACACACAGACACACACACACACTCACACTCACACACACACACACACACACACACTGCCTGCATTATAATTAAATATAAATACTCCCCATCAGCCTTTAGAGGGAAACACGGTGGAGCCAAGATGCTGTCGGTTCAGATAAAAATGTATAGTTTTTAAGTGAAATTCAATGATAAAATGTGTATTATTATATCAATCATTATTAATGGATCTTTTCAAATCAATAAAAATGTGTCACTAGATAATAATATGTTAAATCCACAGTGTTTTATCAAGCACTTTACATCCCATTCACACAGCACCCCCTATTTGCTTTTTCTATCACACACTATTGACACACTCTTGCCCAAGGACGCCTATAGGGATCTGGGAATCTAACCCCTGACCCTCTGGTTAGTGGACAACCCGCTCTCCCTCCTGAAGCCGCAGCCCTCTGGATATTCATGATATTTGTTGTTGAGCAGCGATTTGAAGCTGCAGACGTGATCGGACTCGACACACGAGGTGAAGGTCGATTCCAGCACCTGAAGAAGCTGCTTCTTTCTCCTGGCCATGTTTAAATACACAGCACCACAATGACCAGGGAGATCATGTGACCTGTAATGGAGCTGATTGCTAATCCAGTTCATCTCTCTCTCTCTCTCTCTCTCTCTCTCTCTCTCTCTCTCTCTCTCTCTCTCTCTCTCTCTCTCTCTCTCTCTCTGCAGTGTATGAATAAGGTGCATAAAGTAAACATTTAAAATGATCATCCAAAAACTTGTGTGTGTTTCTAGACGACAGTCACCCCCGCCCTCTCCCAGGTGTGTGTCTCGTAGTCAGATGGATTATGCAAAACAGTACTGCACAGATTTACATAAAGCTTATTGAAATGATGTGGATTGGGCGAGAGAGGAAACCATTACATGTCCGTGTGGATCTGGATCAGGCTGCGGCTTCAGGACTGGATCTTTCCCTGTCTTATTCTTGTCAGATAGGGCGTTTATTATTTTTTTATATATATATATTGTTATTGCCCTATCATGTGTGTATTTTGTTTCTTGATTATGAAGATGATAAGTGTGTGTGTGGGGAGGGGGGGGGGGTGCTGATAGGGTCAGGCTTCATGTTCCCCCACTCTTCCCAGTCTTTATGCTTACCCAAGTTAATAAGCTTTTGCCACCAGGGTCTCTGACATCTCCAAACTGTTTCACCCGCCAACCAACACTTATTTCACCATTTTCCTCCGGAACAGGCCGACCCGTCCCTCAGCGTCCGGCGGCTCGGTCGGATGTGTCGCAGTGACAGGATGGAGACAGACCTCGGCGGTGGAGACCCTCACAACAGTTGCACAGTCATCAGGACTCAGAGTTATGATTTATGGTCAAACACCGAGACAGAAAACGGTCGACTCCCTGCGTCAGGACCTCTGTCTGAGGAAATTGCAATAGACAGGCTGCATCAGAAACTGGAAGTGGAAGTGACTGTGAGCGCGACGGTTTTGTCTACATGAACAAAAAACAAGAAGCTTGATGTCCGAGCCAGGTATTAGTCTGGACCGAGGGCCGAGGTGATTCTAAGTTTGGAATCTCCTAGTAAAATTTCCTAATAATGAATATCTCATGAGGTTTTAAGGAATGCTTTTATTAACTAAATGATTTATTGAACTTATTATACTCATACTCAGGCTTTATTATCTATATTCATAATATTAATAAGTATATGTATTATACTTGACTTTACAATTTGGAATAACCAGATATTATTTTACTTCACTGTCTAATAGACGTAACAGACAATGTGTTTATTAATGGTTGATACAATTAATTTATACTTTATATGTTGTAAATACATTGGGAGAGAGGTTTTTTCATATCTACGATACATTTTTACACCAAATTTTACCTTGTGATATGATTTTATTACTTTCACTGTTAATGATTGACATAGTGATTGTTTCTGCTTTAACGACTGGTAGTAAAGCATTAATAACTTTTATTGGTTGCCAGGCTTTAGTGATAATCAAATTGGAAAGAAATTTCCATAATATGCAAAGATCACGCAATATTTTGAAGCTCTTTTATAAAGAATAATAAAGAATAGCTAAATATGATTATTATATTTATGGTAATCTATTGTTTACCAGTAAGAACAAAACCCTTTGAGCTGCCAGGTTGTGAGTAAGATGCTCTTACAAAAATCTTATTTAAGCTTTCATAAATTATTAACTATAACTTGTAAACCCAGAGTAGGTCTGGTACCAAAGGCTCAGTGAGGAGCTCAGAAACATCAGATCCTCTCGGAGCAGAAGCCGCGCTGGTCTCGGTGTCGTCCCCTGACGAGTGGACCAGCTGTTGTTTACAGTGAGAGTGTGTGTGGACGTCTGCTGACCTGCAGCCGGAGGTCAGGTCCGACATGAGGACCGGAGTTCTACTGTCAACAAGTAGATGACGTCCACCGCCGCCATCTTCCACATGACGCCTGCTCACTGGTGTGTGAGGTGTGTTTATAAAACATCAACTAGCAACACGCTCGGGATCTCAACATCTTTCAAAAGGTCGTTGAGCTGCTCAGACAAATGGAAAAATGCTTTATCTGCGTCTGCAAGACAACTGAGCTACTGAGGAAGACTGTGGTGAGATCGAAAGAATTAACTCAAGATTCAGTTAAATTAAGAACATCTGCAAAAATATGTCACAGCTGCAACTACGAGCAGAAAGTTGTTTTGTTTACTGTTGTATAAATTATGGAAAAGCAGAAAAACTTCACCACTTACAAGCTGTAGCTGCATTTCTCCTGGAAGGGCACGACACCATCCATCCATCCGTTATCTATACCGCTCATCCTAACTGGGATTCGAACCTAGAACCTCCTACCTATTTAAAACGTTCTTCCAACTGCGTTATTTAAATCCTTCTCTTCCAGGGGTCAGTTGCTCTCCTGGATTATTTGCATTAAAAACTGTTAGAACTTTTATCTCTGTGACGTGATGATATCTTCCTTTAATTCCTTTTGTTACTTGCAGGAGAATTTCCTCCTGATGTATGAATTATAAAAGTCAATATAAATGTTTTACACCTTTTCTAACGTATATTTAACTGCAGGAAAACAAACAGGAGGTGTTTCTCTGTGTTCTAGAACAGGACCTGTGATCGGGCCCCGAGCCCCCTCACCGAGGTGTAGCAACACTTTCACTCACTTCTCAATTCCTGAGAAATGCTCATGCAAATGCTTTTCACAGAGAAAATAGTCCTATCTGCCCAACGGACTCAGATTACAGCACCCTCCTCTCGGGTTTGGCACGAAACGTGATCCTCGCTGAGCCGTTGATGTTTTGACACGACTGATTAACTAAGACTCCTCCGATTAAAGCAACGTACAGGAGGAAGTGGGATTTTTTTTTGTGAAGGGGGGGGGCTTCTGCATCTGTGGCAGCATGTTTGTGTGTGAAGGGGGGGTCGGGGGGGGGGGGGTGGTCTCAGAGGATAGCCGTTGTCTTTCCGAGAAAAAGCGAACTTGTCTCACCCCCAGAGACAGATGAGCAACGTGTTAGGGCCTTGTGGTTTATGGACAGAGTTCAGTTCTCAGGCTCCTCTGGGGGGGAGGGTGGGGGGGGGGGGGGGGGGCTTTTCGCCGGAATTAGAGAAACTCTTTACTCAGAAATAACTGACAGTTGTGCCAGTTCACCGTGGCACATGATGCTCCACATGTCAAACCGTAGAGCGACACAAACCTGGTGTATTCAAGAAAAAAGGCCTCGTTATCGCCGCGGGGGGGGGGTTCGTCCTGCAGGGAGATGGACATTTCGGGTTGTGTCCAGAAGACCACGCTCTCCTCGTCTTCATCAACTCTCTACGTCTTCACTTCAGTCGTCCTGAAAGTCGCTCGACAAACATCGCGCAGCGTTAACGTCCCCGGACACGAGAGAAAGACGTCGTTCACCTGATGAAAACTCCTCAAGGTCAAACTGTGGAAGCTGCACCATGCTGCAGGACTCCCTCTCTCGTGTCTTTCCTGTGCTGCATCTTTCCTCCACCTTCACGTAACCTTCAGGTTTGGCTGCAGTATGACAAACGCAACTCCCCCCCCCCCGAAAAAACACTAAATGCACATTTACGCACCAGTGAATGTCTGTTAGAAAGTAAAATATGAGGTTTTCATCCAATACAAGTTATTTTTCTTCTCCTCGTTCGACTCTCTGACTCTTTAAATTGATATTTGCTTCACACCAGGCTTCAGGATTATCTCAGTAACTTTCAAGTTCACTCAATGACAGCATCCGGGGTGCAAGGTGCAGTTTGGGAGATTGGAGTTTCTTGTTTTTTCGAGGCAGCCACGCCTGCACACTGCATTTCTTCGTCATAATTTTCATGCACGACAAAGCAGAGCACCTGAGAAGATGCAGCCGCCGACGCAGGATGAGTGAGTGCTCGTGCGCCGGGTCACAGCGGGAGATCAGCCCGTTGCAGAGCAAGGATGCTGCTGCCCACTGAGAACATGTCACAGCGACACACACACACACAAACACACAAAGGCAGCTGCATGCTCCACAACCACGCACAAGCTGCATTCACGCAACAGAAGCTCCGGGCAGCAATTTCCAGTTTTTACCCACCCTCCTCTTCCTCAAGGACTTTCAAACCCACCCAACATTAAAGCACTTTCTGTCCTCCCCTCTCCCTCCTCCTCCACCCCCCCCCCCCGTCTGTTAGTGCAGTGATGCTGCAGAGGACACACCCATCCACACTCTGCTGCCTCCTTGTCTCTCTCTCCTTGACCCTGAGAAGTTCTCCAGTGCTGCAGTGCCCACCCAGCGGCAACTTCCCTGCTCCCACTGAAACGCTGCTGGAAGGAGGAAAAACACTGAAAGGTTAAAAGACGTGAGGGTGAAATGAACGGATGATTCACTTTCCCTCTTCTACCGAACACAACAGATACAACAAATATTAATAAATACGTGAAGAATGAACAATGGATCCCAGAAAACCTTTTTTTTATGAAAGTGAGACGACTACTTGTCATTGACATCATGTGATTATGATTTTCATGAGCCCTAAAGTACAGTAGATATGGAGTGGTCATAAAAGGCAAAGAGAACACGGCTCAAATTAAAAGCACATGAAACTAAATGCTTGAATATAAAGAGAAAACATTACTCGCTTTATTATTTTCTTATTTATTTAATGAGTCTTTCATAAGCCCGGAATTCCTGCTTTAAATAGAGGCTTCAAAACCTGCAGCTCACAAACCAATGGGTTACGTCAGGGCGCGGTTTCTACTGCTGCACATTCAAGATGCCTCAGTTCAGTTACCAGTTTAAACTTAAATGAGCAGATCATCCGAAAAATGTATTTTGCACTGCAGAACTTTTTTATTAAGGGTTAGGGTTTATTGTTCCTGTTAAATTAAGGTTTTTGCTTTTCGTGTGAAACTGTCCCTTTAAGGCAGTGGAGCTCATCCTGTGTCACTGGGTTTGTTTAATCAAGAGAAGAGAAGCTGAGAGATCTGAACCGTTCTCCCTCGCTGCCTGTTTTTATGATCGATCATAAGAAGGAGCTTCTCGCTAATTATCACGTGAGGAATAAAAATAAACCTTCACAGTAAAACATCCGACAGCTCGGATATGAGAACAGATGAAACCCGACGAGGCGATGGTAGAAAACAAGAGTTCTCTTTTTAATGTCTCCAGCCACAACTTACTGTCCACGTACAGTACACGCTCCCAATTTGATTTAGATTTTTTGCACACATCACAGTTTGAAAGTTTTCAAATGAAAAATACAACACAACTATGAGGAAAAAAAGTCATATGCACAAATTAAAACCTATAAAAAAATATAAAAACAGTACTCTGAAATCTCATTTTGACAAGTACCATTTCAATAACAAAACACGTAATAATGCACAATAGAGCAGACAAATTAAACTGAACCATTAGTTTTTTTTTTAAATACAAGGAAAGAAAGACAATTGTCATCATGCAGAAGATGTAATATTAAATAACGAATCAAACAAAAATAATATATACTTCTCTATATATCTCTCTCTTTTAAATTTTCAAGTCAAAGCGCTCCCGTCCCTTAAACAGGGGAAAAAAACAAGACATTGTTAAAAACACCAGAGGTTCCGCTATGTTTTCATCAGCTGCCATTGTTTCATGGCCTTTTATCGGAAAAACATCACAGCGACATCTTTTTGGCACAGAAAAAGACGTTTCATAATGGCAGTAGCATTTTGCAATATAAAAGAGGGCGGAGCTGCAGCTCTTTAAAAAGGAAAAAAACTAAAAAAAACATTCTGTGCACCGACATCAGTCAGGAGAGTGGCGTCTCCCCCCAGCAGGGTGTGAGGCAAGCAGGCAGCTCAGCTCTACTGCAGCATGCTCTTGATAGTCTTGTTGGTGGATTCATCATTCAGATGCTTGGTCGTGTACCTGCAGCCACAGGAAAAAGACATGAGTGAATTCCAACAAACAGAAGAAGAGCTCAGATGTTTTAATTCCCTCCGACAAGGAAGTTGTGTTTTCATCTGCGTTTGTTTGTTTGTCTGTTAGTCAGTTAGCAGCTTTACTGGAGGACAGGAATCAAAACAAACAGAGACAGTACAAACTATACATGCTGCTAAAGAAGTGGAGTTAAATGAAGACCTTCCTAAATGTATTCAGGACATAGAACATAATATTTCAATGTATTTAAGATTTGTTATAACCCTGAAGAAAACCTGTGTAAAGTAAAGCTGTACTGTACATCTAAAAATCATTTGTCATCCTCTGTCCGATCCGAGCTTTAGTTGCTGAAAGGAAATCTGGCAGCTTCTGGATGAGAGTGACCTCACGCTGCCGCTGAGCGCTCGCCCGCCTCAGGCCTCCGGTACAGAGAGAGAGAGAGAGAGAGAGAGAGAGAGAGAGAGAGAGAGAGAGAGAGAGAGAGAGAGAGAGAGAGAGAGAGAGAGAGAGAGAGAGAGAGAGAGAGAGAGAGAGAGAGAGAGAGAGAGAGAGAGAGAGAGAGAGAGAGAGAG